>NC_059192.1:58145558-58516391 GCF_020615455.1 Coregonus clupeaformis
TCCCCAGGCGCTATCATTTGCTGACTTCTGTAATCGCAAAAGTCTTGGTTTCTTGCACATAAATATCAGAAGTCTACTTCCTAAGTTTGAGTTATTCACTGCGTTAGCACACTCCGCCAACCCTGATGTTCTAGCAGTGTCTGAATCCTGGCTCAGGAAGGCCACCAAAAATTCTGAAATTTCCATCCCCAACTATAACATTTTCCGTCTAGATAGAACTGCCAAAAGGGGGTGGAGTTGCAATCTACTGTAGAGATAGCCTGCAGAGCTCTATCATACTATCCAGGTCTGTGCCCAAACAGTTTGAGCTTCTACTTCTAAAATCCACCTTTCCAGAAATAAGTCTCTCACTGTTGCCGCTTGCTACAGACCCCCCTCAGCCCCCAGCTGTGCCCTGGACACCATATGTGAATTGATTGCCCCCATTTATCCTCAGAGTTCGTACTGCTTGGTGACCTAAATTGGGATATGCTTAATACCCCAGCCATCCTACAATCCAAACTAGATGCCCTCAACCTCACGCAAATTATCAACGAACCTACCAGGTACAACCCTAAATCCGTAAACATGGGTACCCTCATAGATATAATCCTGACTAACATACCCTCTAAATACACCTCAGCTGTCTTCAACCAGGATCTCAGCGATCACTGCCTTATTGCCTGCGTCCGTAACGGGTCCGTTGTCAAACAACCACCCCTCATCACTGTCAAACGCTCCCTAAAACACTTTAGCGAGCAGGCCTTCCTAATTGACCTGGCCCAGGTATCCTGGATGGATATAGATCTCATTCCGTCAGTAGAGGATGCCTGGTTGTTCCTTAAAAGTAATTTCCTCTCAATCTTAAATAAACATGCCCCATTCAAAAAATACAGAACTAAGAACCGATATAGCCCCTGGTTCTCCTCAGACTTGACTGCCCTTGACCAGCACAAAAACATCCTGTGGCGTACAGCATTAGCATCAAATAGCCCCCGCGATATGAAACTTTTCAGGGAAGTTAGGAACCAATATACACAAGCAGTCAGGAAAGCAAAGGCTAACTTTTTCAAACAGAAATTTGCATCCTGTAGCACTAACTCCAAAAAGTTTTGGGACACTGTAAAGTCCATGGAGAATAAGAGCACTTCCTCCCAGCTGCCCACTGCACTGAGGCTAGGAAACACTATCACCACCGATAAATCTACAATAATCGAGAATTTCAACAAGCATTTTGCTACAGCTGGCCATGCTTTCCATCTGGCTACCACTACCCCGGCCACCAACTCTACACCCTCCGCTGCAACTTGCCCATGCCCCCCCCGCTTCTCCTTCACACAAATTCAGACAGCTGATGTTTTGAAAATCTGGACCCCTACAAATCAGCTGGGCTAGACAATCTGGACCCTTTCTTTCTAAAACTAGCCGCCGAAATTGTCGCAACCCCTATTACTAGTCTGTTCAACCTCTCTTTCATAACGTCTGAGATCCCCAGAGATTGGAAAGCTGCCGCGGTCATCCCCCTCTTCAAAGGGGGTGACACTCTAGATCCAAACTGCTACAGACCTATATCCATCCTGCCCTGCCTTTCGAAAGTATTTGAAAGCCAAGTTAACAAACAGATCACCGACCATTTCGAATACCACCGTACCTTCTCCGCTATGCAATCCGGTTTCCGAGCTGGTCATGGGTGCACTTCAGCCACGCTCAAGGTCCTAAACGATATTATAACCGCGATTGATAATAGACAGTACTGTGCAGCCGTCTTCATCGACCTGGCCAAGGCTTTCGACTCTGTCAACCACCGCATTCTTATTGGCAGACTAAATAGCCTTGGTTTCTCAAATGACTGCCTCGCCTGGTTCACCAACTACTTCTCAGATAGAGTTCAGTGTGTCAAATCGGAGGGCCTGTTGTCTGGACCTGCCAAACATGCCCTCGTAAAACTGACTATCCTACCGATCCTTGACTTCGGCGATGTCATTTACAAAATAGCCTCCAACACTCTACTCAGCAAATTGGATGTAGTCTATCACAGTGCCATCCGTTTTGTCTCCAAAGCCCCATACACTACCCACCACTGTGACCTGTACGCTCTTGTTGGCTGGTCCTCACTACATGTTCGTCGTCAAACCCACTGGCTCCAGGCCATCTATAAATCACTGCTAGGCAAATCCCCGCCTTATCTTAGCTCATTGGTCACCATAGCAGCACCCACCCGTAGTCTGCGCTCCAGCAGGTATATCTCACTGGTCATTCCCAAAGCCAACACCTCCTTTGGCCGCCATTCCTTCCAGTTCTCTGCTGCCAATGACTGGAACGAATTGCAAAAATCTCTGAAGCTGGAGACTCTTATCTCCCTCAATAACTTTAAGCATCAGTTGTCAGAGCACCTTACCGATCACTGCACCAGTACACAGCCCATCTGAAATTAGCCCACCCAACTACCTCATCCCTATATTGTTATTTATTTTGCTCTTTTGCACCCCAATATCTCTATTTGCACATAATCTCTTGCACATCTAGCATTCCAGTGTTAATACTATTGTAATTATTTTGCACTATAGCCTATTTATTGCCTTACCTCCATAACTTGCTACATTTGCACACACTGTATATATATTTTCTGTTGTATTTTTGACTTTATGTTTTTTACCCCATATGTAACTCTGTGTTGTTTTTATTGCACTGTTTTGCTTTATCTTGGCCAGGTCGCAGTTGTAAATGAGAACCTGTTCTCAACTGGCTTACCTGGTTAAATAAAGGTGAAAAATATATATATATATATATATGTTTGGAGGAAAAAGGGGGTTGCTTGCAAGCCGAAGAACACCATCCCAAATGTGAAGCACGGGGGTGGCAGCATCCTGCTGTGGGGGTGCTTTGATGCAGGAGGGACTGGTGCGCTTCACAAAATAGATGGCATCATGAGGAAGGAAAATTATGTGGATATATTGAAGCAACATCTCAAGGCATCAGTCAGGAAGTTAAAGCTTGGTCTTCCAAATGGACAATGACCCCAAGCATACTTCCAAAGTTGTGGCAAAATGGCTTAAGGACAACAAAGTCAAGGTATTGGAGTGGCCATCACAAAGCCCTGACCTCAATCCTATAGAAAATGTGTGGGCAGAACTGAAAAAGCGTGTGCGAGCAAGGAGGCCTACAAACCTGACTCAGTTACACCAGCTCTGTCAGGAGGAATGGGCCAAAATTCACCCAACTTATTGTGGGAAGCTTGTGGAAGGCTACCCGAAACGTTTGACCCAAGTTAAACAATTTAAAGGCAATGCTACCAAATACTAATTGAGTGTATGTAAACTTCTGACCCACTGGGAATGTGATGAAAGCAATAAAAGTTTAAATAAATCATTCTCTCTACTATTATTCTGACTTTTCACATTCTTAAAATAAAGTGGTGATCCTAACTGACCTAAGACAGGGAATTTTTACTAGGATTAAATGTCAGGAATTGTGAAAAAACTGAGTTTAAAGGTATTTGGCTAAGGTGTATGTAAACTTCCGACTTCAACTGTAGCATGGCAGCACCACACGACAACACAGCAAGGTAGCAACCCAAAATGAAAACAACATGGTAGCAGCACAACATGGTAGCAGCACAAGACATGGTACAAACATTATTGGGCACAGACAACAGCACAAAGGGCAAGAAGGTAGAAACAACAATACATCACGCAAAGCAGCCACAACTGTCAGTAAGAGTGTCCATGATTGAGTCTTTGAATGAAGAGATGGAGATAAACTGTGCAATTTGAGTGTTTTTTGCAGCTTGTTCCAGTCGCTAGCTGCAGCGAACTGGAAAGAGGAGCGACCCAGGGATGTGTGTGCTTTGGGGACCTTTAACAGAATGTGACTGGCAGAATGGGTGTTGTATGTGGAGGATGAGGGCTGCAGTAGGTATCTAAGATAGGGGGGAGTGAGGCCTAAGAGGGTTTTGTAAATAAGCATCAACCAGACGGGTATACAGAGATGATTTTACTTGACTAGATTTTCAAAGATGGCTAGAAATGTACACCTTTATGCTCATGTAGGAAGCAATCACTTCCCCATTGCTGACCAGGAATTAGCTATAACTGGGATTATAACGTACTCACTAGCAAAGAATATGAACAAATGTGCAAGAATATGAACAAATGTGCACATATGGCTACATGCAACTTTACCCTTTGATCTAAAAAGAAAAGCCCATCTACTCCTGACCGCTGGTGCTGTCAATGCAATATAATCCCAATGCGCTCTGCCTAAAACAAAATCATAGACTAAGTCATGCATAGTTAGATTTATTTCGGTATGTTACATTGAAAGGAGCTAATATTATGTTGATTCGATCACAATTCCCACAGTAGAGGAAAAAGTTGATAGTGTAAACTAACGGGGCAAACTCTAGTAAAGTTGTGTGAAGTTCAATCTTGTGCATTTCTGTGCGGGCTGATAATGTATTTCTGCTGTGCGCAGCTTAGAGGGAACATTGCCTATAGGTACATAGGTACCTCAATTACCGCGTACCCTGACCTGCACATCGACTTGGTATTGATACTCTCTGTATATAGCCATTCTATTTTTACTCGTTATTGTTATTCGTTATTCACTTTGTATTTTTTCATCATGTCACTATATCTGTTATGACGAGTTTCTCTGGTATCTCGATCTTCAGGATGTAAGAGAATAGTTAAACACTTAGATGGAGAGTTCAATCATAGTTATTCAATAGTTACAGTACTGGATTCGTATGACAAGCGGTACGGGCGTAGCCTAATGTCATCCGAATGACTTACATAGAAAACCTCTCAGTTTATATAATGCTTTCCGAGCTACTTCCATCCAACAGTTACCATTCATTATTGAGTGTCACTCATCTCCTACAATAGGGTCCCCCTACATGGTATCGTGTGGCACCCTAGACAGGCTATTCCATCACATACTCCTTCTAAGATTAGCACCAGTGGCCCCCAAGCTATCTTGGCATGCAGACCTTCTGGCACCCACCAGTGACGGAAATACTACCTGGAATCTCCTCCTCTCACTCCCATACAGCTCAGGAGATAGAAGACATTAACAAATACTGTATAAAAATACGTTATATCAATATCTATATATACACTGAACAAAAATATAAACGCAATGTGTAAAGTGTTGGTCCCATGTTTCGTGAGCTGAAATGAAAGATCCCACAGATTTTCCATATGCACAAAAAGCTTATTTCTCTCAAATGTTGTGCACACATTTGTTTACATCCCTGTTAGTGAGCATTTCTCCTTTGTCAAGATATCCACCTGACAGGTGTGAAATGTCAAGAAGCTGACTAAACAGCATGATCATTACACTGGTGCACCTTGTGCTGGGGACAATAAAAGGCCACTCTAAAATGTACAGTTTTGTTACACAACACAATGCCACAGATGTCTCGAGTTTTGAGGGAGCGTGAAATTGGCATGATGACTAGAGGAATGTCCACCAGAGTTGTTGCCAGAGAATTTACTGTTAACATCTCTACCATAAGCCACCTCCAACGTCATTTTAGAGAATTTGGCAGTACGTCTAACCGGCCTCACAACCGCAGACCACGTGTAACCACGCCAGCCCAGGACCTCCACATCCGGCTTCTTCACTTGCGGGATCGTCTGAGACCAGCCACCCGGACAGCTGATGAAACTGAGGAGTATTTCTGACTGTAATAAAGCTATTTTGTGGCTGGGCCTGGCTCCTCAGTAGGTGAGCCTGGCTCCCAAGTGGGTAGGCCTATGCACTATCAGGCCCACCCATGGCTGCGCCCCTGCCCAGTCATGTGAAATCCATAGATTAGGGCTTATTGAATTTTTCAATTGACTGATTTCCTTTTATGAATTGTAATTCAGTAAAATCTTTGAAAATGTTGCGTTTATATTTTTGTTCAGTATATTTTCACTCTGCATTGCTGGAAAAGGACCGTAAGTAAGCATTTCACTGTTTTTCTACACCTGTTTTATACGAAGCCTTTTGATAATTTTGTGTAAATAAGTGAAAGGGGGATTTGCAGTAGGTTAAATAAGAGGGTGGATATATAAAAAGCAGTGGAGGCTCCTCAGAGGAAGAAGGGAAGGACCATCCTCCTCAGTGAATTTCATAAAAAATAAAAATAGTGAAACATTAAAAATGTTTTCCTTTTTAGATAATACTATACTCAATATATTTACATGTCACCAAATAATTGATTAAAACACACTGTTTTGCAATGAAGGTCTACAGTAGCACTCTGTAGGGTGGCACCGTGGTGTAGCTGGAGGACAGCTTCTTCTGTCCTCCTCTGGGTGCATTGACTTCAATACAAAACATAGGAGCCTCATGCTTCTCAACTCCTTCCATAGACTTACACAGTAATTATGACAACTTCTGGAGGACGTCCTCCAACCTATCAGAGTTCTTGCAGCATGAACTGACATGTTGTCCACCCAATCAAAGGATCAGAGAATGAATCTAGTACTGAAAGCATGAGCTACAGCTAGCTAGCACTGCAGTGCATAAAATGTGGTGAGTAGTTGTCTCAGAGAGAGAAAGACAATAGTTGAACAGTGATGAACAAATTAATTTATTCCTAAATTAAGGAGAAGCAAGAGAGAGCTATTTGTATTTGGTTATATATTTTTTGCTTTCACTACCACTTAGCTAGATAAAAAAAAAAAAAAAAAACGGAATGGAGCTAACAGACAAAATCCTAGAGGAAAATCTGGTTCAGTCTGCTTTCCACCAGACACTGGGAGATTAATTCACCTTTCAGCAGGAGAATAATCTTAAACACAAGGCCAAATCTACACTGGAGTTTCTTACCAAAAAGACAGTGAATGTTCCTGAGTGGCCGAGTTAAAGTTATTACTTAAATCTACTTAAAAATATATGGTAAGACCTGAAAATGATTGTCTAGCAATGATCAACAACCAATTTTGACAGGACCTGAATTATTTTTTAAAGAATAATGGGTAAGTGTTGCACAATCCAGGTGTGGAAAGCTCTTAAAGACTTACCCAGAAATACTCAATGCTGTAATTGCTGCCAAAGGTGCTTCCCCACAAAAGGGCTTTGTTACAGACAGAAATACTCCTCAGTTTCATCAGCTGTCCGGGTGGCTGGTCTCAGACAATCCCGCAGGTGAAGAAGCCGGATGTGGAGGTTGTGGGCTGGCGTGGTTACACGTGGTCTGCGGTTGTGAGGCCAGTTGGACATACTGCCAAATTCTCTAAAAGGACGTTGGAGGTGGCTTATGGTAGAGAAATGAACATTAAATTCTCTGGCAACAGCTCTGGTGGACATTCCTGCGGTCAGCATGCCAATTGCACGCTCCCTCAAAACTTGAGACATCTGTGGGATTGTGTTGTGTGACAAAACTTCACATTTTAGTGGCCTTTTATTGTCCTTAGCATAAGATGCACCAGTGTAATGATCATGCTGTTTAATCAGCTTTTTGATATGCCACACCTGTCAGATGTATGGATTATCTTGGCAAAGGAGAAATGCTCACTAACAGGGATGTAAACAAATTTGTGCACAAAATATGAGAGAAATAAGCTTTTTGTGCATATAGAAAATGTCTGGGATCTTTTATTTCAGCACATGAAACATGGGGCCAACACTTTTACATGTTGTGTTTATATTTTTGTTCAGTATAAATTAGATATTTCTGTATTTTATTTTCAATACATTGGCAAACATTTCTAAAAACAGGTTTTCACTTTGTCGTTATGGGGTATTGTGTGTAGATGGGTGAGAAAAAAATCAATTTAATCCATTTTGAATTCAGGCTGTAACACAACAAAATGTGGAACAAGTCAAGGGGTATGAATACTTTCTGAATGCACTGTATACCGTCTGTAAAGGTTGCTCTGCTTTTAAATGAATGTTTATATATATTTTTAAACAGCATTCTAGGGATACTGTTTGTTTATCCAAAGTATTTGTTTACTTCAAATGGTAATGTCTTTGAGGCCACAAGACAAATTGGATTTTAAAATGCTCATCAGACTGAGGAAATAGTTCTTATTATCATGCATTCATGCTGTTCAGAAACCATCTCTACTGGGCTCAGCAGAGTCTTAGGTAAAAGTCAGTGATTTTGAATGTCAGAAGTAAAAATGTCTAGTATCCAATTATAGAAAAGTGGAGGTAACTCCTTCACTAAAAGAAGAGGCTGAAAGTGGTTATTCAAAAGTGGAGAGAGAGAGCATAAAGAGGTAGAGAGCATAGATAATAATGAAATAAAATGCCATTTAGCAGATGCTTTCATCCAAAGCGACTTACAGTCATGTGCGTATACATTTTAACGTATGGGTGGTCCCGGGGATCGAACCCACTACCCTGGCGTTACAAGCGCTGTGCTCTACCAATTGAGCTACAGAGGACCAGGAAAAGGTTTAGTTTGGCTCCAGTGCTTTCCTACACTAGCTCAGGCAACCTAAATAACACCTAAGGTTTCCACCTTCTGTTCATCTGCATTCCAAGTGCTGACGATCTTCCCAAGGGCACTTTCTATTAGGCTACCCCATAACTCTCACACCATCCTTTCCCATCCACTAATTAAGAAATACCTCATGGAAAAGCCCAAGAAAAACAGAGGCTGAAGAAATGTTTGAACGTGCTGCAAAAACTTTTGGTAAAGGAGCAATACTTCCTCTCATGTTGTGTTTTTCACATTTTCTAGGTGTGTACAACAAAATGTGTCTAGAGGTCATGTCCTTGACTTACTTCTGTTGAAGATGATGTAAATTCCGAGGAGGAGGTTTAAAGTTTGAACAGCAAAATAAGACGGATGGCGGTGGTTTCAGCCTCCCTGAGGTTCCATTGAAAGGGCCTCGTTTATCACAATTAACCTGTGTAACATCTATTAAGAAATCACTAATTATATAATACGTCTGAGTTTAATGAAACGCAACAGGCTCTGAGGACTAGGGAATCCATGGTTATTTATTGGAGCCATTATGATGATTAGTGTAAAGACAGGCAGACACTACACGTTTTTAGGACGTTCTCAGTGCTCCCGGCGCATTTTTCCAAATTGGAGCAAACCCGGAGTAAAACGTAATGCTGCAGCCTCTAAAGTGTAAGCACATACCTGATTTGTGGTTGATGTCTGTCTCGGACTCCCAGGCACTCTATACGGGCACTTACGGCATCCCGATAATTTTCAAACATGTTGAATATATTCGGCCTCAAATCAGCCATTATCGCCAAGTGTGAGCAGTGCTAGACAGATGCCATCCACTGGGCACACACTGGTTGAATCAACGTTGTTTCCACATAATTTCAATGAAATTACGTTGAACCAACGTGGAATAGACGTTGAATTGACGTCTGATACAATGAGCTACTCGGAACTTTCATAGTACCTTTGCGGAGTTCATTTTTCAAGGTAATGTACAGAATGGAGGCGTTTCTCCTGCTTATACCACAGCTTCCAATGAAAACAATACTAATGCACACATTTACCAGTAGAAATAACAAACAATGATTGATATTTAAAGTTTTATAAGCAAATTCATACTTTTTCATCTTTTGGTTGCTAGAGATGCGACCCAGTCGTTCGTTCAATTAGTTCTATGTCTAGAGACGCAACCCAGTCGTTAGTTCGATCACTATGCAGGCTGGCAATGGTCTTCTCTCGTCATGTGACCTAGCTCATCCCTTGATTGCACATGTGTGCACCTGCAACAAGATAACGCGACCCAGTTGTTCGTTTTATATGTTCTGTTGCCTTGCTCGCTGGCAATGTTCTTATCCCTTGCTTGTTAGCTAGCCAAATAGCTACAGCTAACACAGTAACAACCTCTGCAGCCAGAATAACAGCAAAGTAGTTGCATTTGCGTTTGTTTAAGCAGTTTTCTATTGACATTCATTTGGTTACATCCATAACGAGTTGATGATGGACGATTTTGCCTGGCATAGCTAGAAACGTTTGCCTTCTCGCCAGGACACTGGACACTGTTTATTATGAGGAGATTGCATTGCATATCAAACACTTTAATTGCCCTTTAATTCAATTGAGCAAAACAAGTGCCAAAACAAATTGATACAATTCAGCCAGTCAACATTTAATTGGAAAGGTTTTTGGGGAAAGCATTTAAGAATGTTCATGCAAACGAGTGCATGATGACTGGATTGCACATCGCAAATAGCCTAAAAACCAAGACTAAGCACCAAACTTTTTCAATGCCTGATTTGCATACCCATTGTTGTTAGTTAGCATTTACTGGTAGATATCATAAATTGATATCATAAATTCAAACATCTTTCCTACCTACCGGCTACCGATGTCATTCTTCTGAGAGCTGCGACAACCAGTTGAGAGCTGTGCGCTCTTGCTGCCTGCAGATTATATTCTGCTGAAACTAGGCTATGTGTGCTGCGCGCATGTGAATATATTTCACGTGCTTTGCGATTGTGTAGGCTACTTTGTGCATGATTTGTCTATTGTTCTACATAATTAATAAGTAGTATACCTCCACTACACTACTTTGATACGCAACAGAAGGGATTAAGAAGTTAGTATAGGCAATGCCCACTGAAAATGCGACCCACTGCGACTGAGTCGCATCTCTAGCAACCAAAAGATGGGTAAAATCACTGGGGAAGCCAGAAACCTGTGTGTTGTGATAATTACTGTTGTTTGCTCTATAACCTGTTAGTTCATATGACTTGTGACCGTGATATATAGGCCTAAAAGCCGAGACAATAAGAAGACACATTGACAGAATAAATTCAACCACACCTTTGTTTCATCACAAAACCTGAGAGCAACCTCTGTCCGGTGAAGTCCACAAAGCATATTGCATGTAACAAACATTTACATGACCTACATTATGGTCAAGCAAGTTAATGTTTCAGACATTTTCGGACCACTAAACAACTATTAATTTACTGAGAGTTACCGCAAGTTGCAAAGAAGACAGGAGCTGCCTCCACTATTCCAGCACCATTTCAACATCATCAAATCAGTGGCAACTAAAAGATACCAAAAACGATTTAGTCCAATCAACATAAGGTAAATAAGATGTGGATGTCCATGTTTCTGATTTCTGTGTGCGTTTGTGCAAGTAGAAAAAACATGTTGACTCAACCTACTTGTAGAGAAACGCCAATGCCATCCTCCTCTCTTTCATGTTGACGAAACGGTCTATCACTGTCATACAGGACACACTTTTATTTTTTGTTGTCTTAGGTTTGCTCGCTAGCCTAACTTCCTTTTCATGGGCAACATTAGCTAGTAACATTAGCCTTCTACATCTAGCTACATATTGAACTTCCATCCTGCATTAATGGTTGGATCAGAATCGCCTTTATAATCATTGGCCAGTACGGAGAATTAAGTAAAACCACAAGTCCAAATCCCTATCACCATCAATTGCTAATTTAGCAAAGGGCCAATTTTTACTAGCCACTGGAGGACAACAACACAGTGAGATGCAACAATTCAAGTTGTTTCTGTCAATGACGTATGCTCTCGATGCGATTTGATAGGAGTGACGCCAAATCCAAACTGGCTTCTTTTTTGGGTGTGCCAGGACCATTCACAGTTGAGCACGCTCAGTTTAGCTCAACGCTGATTGGCTATTATTTTATACTTTTTTTATCAAGGGAAGATAAATGCTATCTGGCTTTTCTTGCATTCAATGCTACCGGTGGCAACAATGTCATACTCTTTTGGACCAGACAGCATCAGATAGATGGCCTACACATACAGAGACAGAGGGGCGCTGTTTCGCTCGCTCAGATGTTTTCTCCGATGAGATACATTCAGCCTCTTGCGAATTGAAGGAAAATTATGAGACACAGAGAGACGAAAGATACATTATTTTATATATTTATTTCTTGATAAATGTTTTGAGGAGTTTGGCTTCCCTTGGCATCATGTAATACACGCCACTGAATATATATAAAGACTGTTACAATTTCCCTCTGTCTCCCCTTTACTAATAGTGAGCACGCAACTTTCCAACAATTTCCCCCATTTTTCCCTACCAGCCAGTCAATGAAATTGGGACAAAGTTTGAGGATATTTTTCAATGAAAGTAAAGGACAGTAATGTTACGAGTAAAGTAGGAATCCCAGGTTTCAATAAGCGATAAAATATTAATGTTTAAAGAAAGGAGTGTATATATTTGGCTTAGCGAAGCGCTTTTACGCGCTGACTGAATGGAAGCTGATAATTATGTGTTTTACTCTGATGGTCTCGGCTGGTCTCAAGAAGAAATTAAGAGTCCTCACTGTCCGAGACCGACTGACACCTAGACAAGACCAAGACACGCAATATGTGGTCTCGAGACCGAAACCAGTCTCGAGTACTACAACACTGCCTAATAGTAAAGATTTGTAATGTGGCATAAACACAACCAGTCATTTATGTTTTCATCTGATTGTCAAACAATTAGGCTACTTCATGAGGCTCATAACCTGTGCATGTTACTCAGGGACGCAGAAGGACAGGGGGTCTGGGAAAATAATGTTTTCAAGACTCATTTAGATATATCAAAATATATTTTATATTTGAGATTCTTCAAATAGCCACCCTTTGCCTTGATGACAGCTTTGCAAGCTCTTGGCATTCTCTCAACCAGCTTCATGAGGTAGTCACCTGGAATGCATTTCAATTAACAGGTGTGCATTCTTAAAAGTTAATTTGTGGAATTTATTTCCTTCTTAATTTGTTTGAGCCAATCAGTTGTTGTCACGCCCTGACATAGAGATCTTTAGTTGGTTTGGTCAGGGTGTGAATTTCTATGTGTAAGATCTAGATTTTGTATTTCTATGTTGGCCGGGTGTGGTTCCCAATCAGAGGCAGCTGTCGATCGTTGTCTCTGATTGGGGATCATACTTAGGCAGCCATGTTGCCTACCTATGTTGTGGGATCTTGTTTCTGTTTGTTTGATGTATAGCCTTTAGAACTTCACGTTCAGTTGCTTTGTTATTTTGTCAAGTGTTTATTATTATTAACATTAAACATGTACGCATACCACGCTGCACCTTGGTCCAATGCTTTACACGACGAACGTGACAGAAGATCCCACCACCAACCAAACCAGTGGTGCGTGTATCCAGTCCGGCACGGCCCGTGCCTGCTCCTTGCACCAAACCAGTGGTGCGTGTTTCCAGTCCGGTATGGCCCATGCCTGCTCCTCGCACCAAACCAGTGGTGCGTGTCTCCAGTCCGGCACGGCCCGTGCCTGCTCCTCGCACCAGACCAGTGGTGCGTGTTCTCAGCCGAGGTCCAGACCGGACCAGGGGTGCAACGGCGAGGCAGTAAGAGAGAGGACGTCACGCCCGGAGCCGGAGCCGCCACCGAGGCTAGATGCCCACCCGGACCCTCCCCTGTTAAGTTAGTTTTGCGGCCGGAGTCCGCACCTTTGGGGGGGTGGTACTGTCACGCCCTGACCTTTAATGCCTGTTGTTTCTTGTTAGTTTGGTCAGGGTGTGAATGTTGATAGTTTCTAGAATGTGTATTTCTATGTTGCCGGGTGTGGTTCCCAATAAGAAGTGTCAATCGTTGTCTCTGATTGGGGCTCATACTTAGGTAGCCATGTTGCCTACCTATGTTGTGGGATCTTGTTTCTGTGTGTTTGGCTTGTTTGATGTTAGCCTTTAGAACTTCACGTTACGTTGCTTTTGTTGTTTTGTTCGGTGTTTATTTAATAAACGAACATGTACGCATACCACGCTGCACCTTGGTCCAATCCTGTATTCAACGAGCGTGACAGTTGTGTTGTGACAAGGTAGGGGGGTATACAGAAGATGGCCCTATTTGGTAAAAGACCAAGTCCATATTATGGTAAGAACAGCTCAAATAAGCAAAGAGAAACAACAGTCAGTCATTACTTTAAGACATGAAGGTCAGTCAATACGGAACATTTCAATAACTTTTAAAGTTTCTTCAAGTGCAGTCGCAAAAACCATCAAGCGCTATGATGAAACTGGCTCTCATGAGGACCGCCACAGGAATGGAAGACCCAGAGTTACCTCTGCTGCAGAGGATAAGTTAATCAGAGTTACCAGCCTCAGAAATTGCAGCCCAAATAAATGCTTCAGAGTTCAAGTAACAGACACATCTCAACATCAACTGTTCAGAGGAGACTGTGTGAATCAGGCCTTCATGGTCGAATTGCTGCAAAGAAACCACTACTAAAGGACACCAATAAGAAGAAGAAGAGACCTGCTTGGGCCAAGAAACACGAGAAATTGACATTAGACCGGTGGAAATGGGTGAACGGATGATCACCGCATGTGTATTTCCCACCGTGAAGCATGGAGGAGGAGGTGTTATGGTGTGGGGATGCTTTGCTGGTGACACTGTCTGTGATTTATTTAGAATTCAAGGCACACTTAACCAGCATGGCTACCACAGCATTCTGCAGTGATACGCCATCCCATCTGGTTTGGGCTTAGTGGGACTATCATTTGTTTTTCAACAGGACAAGGACCCAACACACCTCCAGGCTGTGTAAGGGCTATTTTACCAAGAAGGAGAGTGATGGAGTGCTGCATCAGATGACTTGGCCAATTGAGATTGTTTGGGATGAGTCGAACCACAGAGTTGTGTCCTCCTCCCAGAGTGCAAAGAGCATTGGCGTGACCCTGGACAACACCCTGTCGTTCTCCGCTAACATCAAGGCGGTGACCTGATCCTGTAGGTTCATGCTCTACAACATTTGGAGAGTACGACCCTGCCTTACACTGGAAGCGGTACAGGTCCTAATCCAGGCACTTGTCATCTCCCGTCTGGATTACTGCAACTCGCTGTTGGCTGGGCTCCCTGCCTGTGCCATTAAACCCCTACAACTCATCCAGAATGCTGCAGCCCGTCTGGTGTTCAACCTTCCCAAGTTCTCTCACGTCACCCCGCTCCTCCACACACTCCACTGGCTTCCAGTTGAAGCTCGCATCTGCTACAAGACCATGTTGCTTGCCTACGTAGCTGTGAGGGGAATGGCAACTCCGTATCTTCAGGCTCTGATCAGTCCCTACACCCAAACGAGGGCATTGCGTTCATCCACCTCTGGCCTGCTGGCCCCCCTACCTCTGCGGAAGCACAGTTCCCGTTCAGCCCAGTCAAAACTGTTCGCTGCTCTGGCACCCCAATGGTGGAACAAGCTCCCTCAGGACGCCAGGACAGCGGAGTCACTCACCACCTTCCGGAGACACTTGAAACCCCATCTCTTTAAGGGATACCTGGGATAGGATAAAGTAATCCTTCTACCACCCCTTACCCCACCCCAAAGAAAAAATAAAATAAAAAATACATATTGTAAAGTGGTTATCCCACTGGCTATAAGGTGAATGCACCAATTTGTAAGTCGCTCTGGATAAGAGCGTCTGCTAAATGACGTAAATGTAAATGTAATGAAGGAAAATCAGCATATGTGGGAACTCCTTCAAGACTTTTGGAAAAGCATTCCAGGTGAAGCTGGTTGAGAGAATGCCAAGAGTGTGCAAAGTTGTCATCAAGGCTAAGGGTGGCTATTTGAAAAATGTCAAATATAAAATGTATTTAGATTTGTTTAACACTTTTTTGGTTACTACATAATTCCATATGTGTTATTTCATAGTTTTGATGTCTTCAGTATTATTCTAGAAAATAGTAAAAATAAAGAAAAACCCTATGAGTAGGTGTGTCCAAACTTTTGACTGGTACTGTACACTAAACATAAATATACTGAATATACACCATGTTTCATGAGCTGAAAAAAAAATCCCAGAAATGTTCCATAAGCACAAAAACCTTTTTTCTCTCAAATGTTGTGCACAAAGTTGTTTACATCCCGGTTAGTGAGGATTTCTCCTTTGCCAAGATAATCCATCCACCTGACAGATGTGGCATATCAAGAAGCTGATTAAACATTATGATCATTACGCATGTGCACCTTGTGCTGGGGACAATAAAAGGCCACATTAAAGTGTGCAGTTCTGTCACACAACACAATGCCACAGACGTCTCAAGTTTTGAGGGAGCGTGCAATTGGCATGCTGACTTCAGGAATGTCCACCGAGCTGTTGCCAGAGAATTGAATGTTCATTTCTCTACCATAAGCTGCCTCTGACATTGTTTTAGAAAATGTGACAGTACGTCCAACCGGCCTCACAACTGCAGACCACATGTAACCATGCCAGCCCAGAACCTTATTTCGGTCTGTAATAAAGCCCTTTTTTGGGGAAAAACAAATTCTGATTTACTGGGCTGGCCTGGCTGCCATGTGGGTGGGCCTATGTCCTCCAAGGCCCACCCATGGCTGCACCCCTGCCCAGTCATGTGAAATCCATGTATATTTATATTTTATTAATATTTTTGTTTAGTATAATTTCTGACATTTGGTAGGCTATTTGTTAGTCAACTTGCCTATAATTAGATACATACAGCTTCTCTTCTGTCATTTTTTATGCTTGTCTAGAATACTAAATAAAGCCTTACTAACCAGAATAATGTCATAAATCGATAGAATGATCAATGCATCATCAATAAGCTAATTGACAATCGGTAAAGTTTTCTCTTTCATTTCTTCATCTCTCATGGAGCGAGGACATTTAGGGACCAGGGAGATTTCCAAATTACATTTGACCGGATTTAAGGAAATGAAAAGTCGTGAAAATGATCCAACATGTTTCTGATAGTATTTCAGTTAGTCTGGGATGCATTTTTTATGTGGTTGAAAATGATATACTGTCAGCTTTTATGTCGCTGAAAGAAATTGCAGGTTAGGCTACACAACACGTCCCTAAGCACACATTCACATTCTCTCAAGATACTGAAACAAATCATATTTCTCCACTCCAGTTCCCGAGACAAAATTAACATTTGGTCTATCATACATTTTCTGCGAGGAACATTAACTAGAGGAGGAGTTAATATTATAATAGGCTACATGTGAGGCCTACAGTCAGTGTCCAGACTTCAGTTACTATTCCAACTATTAGGCTACTCCACTCTAAAACAATTCCTGCACCCATACAGTGCCATTTGATACATGGAAAGAGACATCGCTTACAAAACACAAAAAAGTGTTATGAATGATTTTCGGTTATTGTCATTCATTAGACCTACACAAGTCTTGTAACCTGAATTAATGCTTAATACTGCTGTCTGCGAGGGTCTCGGTCTCGGCCACTCAACTCTGCCATGACAAAATGTCAGTGTTATTGTAAAACCACACCACATTTTGGAGCTATTCCACAGGTTTTCAAGTCTATTTGCTAATTTTTCATGTGACTGTCAGGAAGTAGTAATGTACCCCTACTATTTATTTTGCCTGTACTCCATACTGGACCGTTCCAGCTTACTTTCACCCCTGAATAATAAGGGATAAAAGAGATAATCGTGGAAGGTTAGTTCCATTCCGCGAACGACCTTGTTGATTATCCCTGTTTTACACTGTTTTTTTACTACAGTATTTAAACTAGAGTAAACTGTAAATACTACAGTATACTACAGTAATGTCTGCAAAAACACTACAGTGAATACTATAGTATTTATACCATAGTATACTATAGTATTTTTTCACGTGGGTGTAAATCAACCGAAAACAATTAATTACGGTACGACCTACCCAATTTCTATTTGTGACACAAAAGCCATTTCACCGCCTCTCAACACACAGTTCTATTACTCCCCAATCACTATAGAAATACTATCCACAACACTGTTGGCTCACTGTAGTGTTGATATAAAAAATGACAGCTGTGCATTCAAAATTCATGCTGGGTTTGTGCTAAGGATTCTGGTGACTGTCACGCCGATTCCTACGAGACGAGATCAAAGGCTCTACCAGCTACTTTGATGTCCTCCGCCATCTAAATGTCATTTGATTGGCTGCCTGTACCTCTTGACAAAAAGAGGGCCGCTGGTGGGCAGTCATTACTTAAGGGGGGCGTAATCAAAATGAGCTGTTTCAATATCCAGGGTAAAAAGAGAATTCTCGCTATCTTTTCTTTTCTCAAGAGTGTGCTGCCTGGTGAAGAAAATACAAAGCATACCATGATGATTTATTATAATTTTTTTGAAGAATATAGGATACTGTACGTACCAAGAATTTATCTATATTTATCATATCACATAATTGCCTTGATATTGTTTGCCTTGTGGAATTCTACCACACAACCAGCCATAGAGAACTGGTAGTGTTTAGCCAAGATGCGAACTAGGCTGCACATACAGACACCAAACACCCATTAACTAATACGCCCTGTGCTAAGGACATGATTACAACAGGATTCATCACGTCAAACCAGTGGCTGCTGCTCTAATGTATGTCATGGAACCTTACACAAGGACTACTCTGCCAAAGCCCAGCTTCCAAACGTGCCCCAAAAGCTCCTCTTTAGCATTCGCATTGGAATTAGCATTAGCTTGACACAAATCCTGTGTGGACTCTGAACGTATCCTCTTACCCTGTACATGCCAGTGCCTACTGTAGCCTATCTGTCAAACCTCCCCTCTGCTCTGATGTAGGTCCCCAGTGTAGCTTAATACATTTTCAATGAGACCACGCCTCTGTGTACTGTATTTACTCGCTTCTGGCTTACTGATATTAATGCGGTGTGTTGCTAATGGTAAGATAAAGATTGTGATTTATAAAAACAACAGTTATGTCATACTGTAGGTAAGACATAGAGCTATAAAACAGGAGCGCTAAGCTTCAATCCGGCTCTCATTTTTAGTATACCTCCTAAAGAATGTTGAAATGTCTGACATGATTGACTAATCCCTCCTCATCTAATCCTAAATATTGGTCAGCAGTAAACAGTGTAGGATGGCTAGGGAGCTTGCTGCTGGGACTTGGACGCACACTGGGTCCTATTTTTATTTTATTATCCCACCGACTGATTTCTCAAATCCTCTCCATCCACCCCAGCAGAATTGTATCTTGATTAAATTAGGGGATTTGTTAAAAATAGTTTTGCTAAAATATGGGTCAACGTAGTGGGGAGTGATATTTCCCACTCAACTCAAACTGTTCAGTAGCTTTTCAGTGTCTGTGATATGTCAATTCGGCTCAGTCCTCTTTTTCTTACTGTAGTTTCTATATTCCGGTACAGTAATCCAGTAAATCTTGTTCCTCTGAATATCCCAGTACTCATTTACATTTTTTACATTTTAGTCATTTAGCAGACGCTCTTATCCAGAGCGACTTACAGTTAGTGAATGCCAAAATTTTTCATACTCAGACTGTCACGATCGTTTACGAACGAGAAGGACCAAGGCGCAGCGTGATATGCATTCATATTTATTTACGGCTAAACACACGACAAAACAACAAACGAAACGTGAAGTCCAAGGTAGCATACAAACAACATACCTTTACGGACCAAGATCCCACAACTAACAGGTGTCAAAAGGCTGCCTAAGTATGGTCCCCAATCAGAGACAACGAGCTACAGCTGCCTCTGATTGGGAACCACCCTGGCCAACATAGATCTAAACGATCTAGAGACTAAACATAGAAAACACAACATCGAAACTACACACCCTGGCTCAACATTTAAGAGTCCCCAGAGCCAGGGCGTGACAGTACCCACCCCCAAAGGTGCGGACTCCGACCGCGCAACCTAAACATAACAGGGTAGGTGCCGGGTGGGCATTCCGCCTCGGCGGCGGATCCGGCTCCGGGTGTGACCACCACTTACTCTCCACCTCCCCGTTGCGCCCCCTGGTCTGGTCTGGACCTCGGCGCGCTGCTTCCCCTCTCCTTCCTCCCACGAAGTACCAAGCCCTGTCTGGACCCTGGTGTGGGAGACCCCGAACCTGGAGAGGGGCTGACGTCTGGGTCTGGACTGGAACCGCTGACTGGAGCTGGACCCGACGACGGTGGATCGAACTCCTCTGGCTCCGGGGTGGAGCCGCTGACCGGAGCTGGATCAGGCACCGGTGGAGCGGACTGCTCTGGCTCCGGAGTGGAGCAGCTGGAACAGGCACGGGCCGTGCCGGACTTGACACACGCACCACTGGCTTGGTGCGGGGAGCAGGAACGGGCCGGACTGGGCTGACGACGCGCACCACTGGCTTGGTGCGGGGAGCAGGAACGGGCCGTACCGGACTGGCGACGCGCACCACTGGCCTGGTGCGGGGAGCAGGAACGGGCCGGAATGGGCTGACGACGCGCACCACTGGCTTGGTGCGGGGAGCAGGAACGGGCCGTACCGGACCGGCGACGCGCACTACTGGCCTGGTGCGGGGAGCAGGAACAGGACGGGCCGGGCTGGCGACGCGCACCACTGCCTTGGTGCGAGGGACAGGAACAGGTCGGACCGGGCTGGCGACGCGCACCACTGGCTTGGTGCGCGGGGCAGGAACAGGCCGGGCTGGGCTGGCGACGCGCACCACTTACTTGGTGCGAGGGACAGGAACAGGCCGGACCGGGCTGGCGATGCGCACCACTGGCTTGATGCGAGGAGCAGGAACGGGCCGAACCGTACTGGGAACACCCACCACTGGCTTAGTGCGGGAATCAGGAACGGGCCGGACCGGACTGGCGACACGCACCACTTGATTGGTGCGAGGAGCGGGACTGGGTTCCTTCATTAATCTTCTGCCTAACCAGCTCCTCTCGCCGTGCCTCTTCACTTTCCTTCTGCTCCCTCTGAACCAATGACCCCCTTAATCTGGCGGCCTCCTCTGCTAAACAGCTGAACCGCTCTATCGCGGCCTCCTGCTGCCTCGTCGTCCACGCCGTGTGCCCCCCCCAAAAAAATGTTGGGCTTGTCTCTCCACCGTCATCATGGCCTCCATCCCCCTTGCCAGACTCTCCCTCATCTCCTCCCAAGTCCATCCTCTCTCCTTGTCACGCTGCTTGATCCAGGATTGGTGGGATCTTCTGTCACGATCGTTTACGAACGAGAAGGACCAAGGCGCAGCGTGATATGCATTCATATTTATTAACGGCTAAACACACGACAAAACAACAAACGAAACATGAAGTCCAAGGTAGCACACGAACAACATACCTTTACGGAACAAGATCCCACAACTAACAGGTGTCAAAAGGCTGCCTAAGTATTGTCCCCAATCAGAGACAACGAGCTACAGCTGCCTCTGATTGGGAACCACCCTGGCCAACATAGATCTAAACGATCTAGAGACTAAACATAGAAAACACAACATCGAAACTACACACCCTGGCTCAACATTTAAGAGTCCCCAGAGCCAGGGCGTGACACAGACTCAGTTTTCTTCCTCTTACACACTAACAAGGAAACACGTAAACATATGCAAACACTCAATGAAGCATGTATGGATGCTTATTCATTACATCAACTGGTATCTGAACAGAATGGACAGATGTTCTTGTTCTGCTTGCACAAGCCACAAATACTTTCTAACAGACTTAACAGAATTAAGTACTCTGTAAAGTTTTTGAGACACAGTTTTGGAGGACAGCACTCAGCTACCTACAGACCCAGCTACACCTACATACACGGACAAACTCTTACTCTTGCTCTCACACAAACCCACACACTCCTAAATGCACTATATATACAAAAGTATGTGGACACCCCTTCAAATTAGTGGATTCGACTATTTCAGCCACACCAGTTGCTGACAGGTGTATAAAATCGAGCACACAGCCATGCAAACTCCATAGACAAACATTGGCAGTAGAATGGCCTTACTGAAGAGCTCAGTGACTTTCAATGTGGCACCATCATAGGATGCCACCTTTCCAACAAAAGTCATCTGTCCTCGGTAAAAATCATCTGTCCTCGGTTGCAACACTCACTACCGAGTTCCAAACTGCCACTGGAAGCAATATCAGCACAAGAACTGTTCGTCAGGAGCTTCATGTAATGGGTTTCCATGTCCATGCGCAATGTCAAGCGTCGGCTGGAGTGGTGTAAAGCTCGCCGCCTTTTGACTCTGGAGCAGTGGAAACACATTCTCTGGATTGATGAATCACGCTTCACCATCTGGCTGTCCAACGGACAAATCTGGTTTGGTGGATGCCAGGAGAACGCTACCTGCCCGAGTGCATAGTGCCAACTGTTGTTCATGGTTCGGGCTAGGCCCCTTTAGTTCCATTGAAGGGAAATCTTAGCGCTACAGCATACAATTACATTCTAGACAATTCTGTGCTTCCAACTTTGTGGCAACAGTTTGGGGAAGGCCCTTTCCTGTTTCAGTATGACAATGCACCCGTGCACAAAGCGAGGTCCATCAGAAATGTTTTGTTGAGATTGGTGTGGAATAACTTAATTGGACTGCACAGAGCCCTGACCTCAACCCCATCAAACACCTTTGGGATGAATTGGAACGCCGACTGCAAGCCAGGCCTCTTGTGGCTGAACGGAAGCAAGTCCCCGCAGCAATGTTCCAACATCTAGTGGAAAGCCTTCCCAAATGAGTGGAGGCTGTTATAGCAGCAAAGGGGGGACCAACTCCATATTAATGCCAATGATTTTGGAATGAGATGTTCGACGAGCAGGTGTCCACATACCTTTGGTCATGTAGTGTATGTTCCTGTGACCATCCCCTCTGATGTCACTTTGATTATGCAGCTGTAGAGATGGGTGTTCCTGCCGCTCCTCAGCCAATGCTTGGGGTGGGACTCCCCATGTCCATCTGTTCATGGCCTGCAGTGTGACACACACACACACACATAAATACTCTAATTAACTCATCAGGGATTCTTCAGAGTGCGAGTGTACGTCATTCCCAAACCCTGCACCCCACTCCTCTAGCTTCCCAGTGCTGTATATTTCACATATCCCTAATCACTAACAGTTTACACACGTCACTCAAAATCAGGGGCGCAACTTTGGTTTTAGAAGTGGACATAATATAATTATGATATATATTTTTATTTTATCCAGTCGGATAAACACTCCAAACAGCCTACCCGACCGCGAGGAGGCGTCCGCATGGTCCTAAAGCACGTCGTTGCCTCGTTTTGAATCACATTCCAATGATAAAACTGAGGGGGGCAAAAATACAATTTCAGAACGTCCCTAGTGAAACTTGCGCCCCGGCTCAAAATACTGTACAAGGCCGTTAGAAACCAGTGTGTCCAACTTCTCTCTTGTACTCTAAAAGTGAATGTGTTTTTTTATGTGGAGGTTTTGATGTCTCTATTTTATATTCTGTTCCTTCCTCTTTTAGGGGCCTGTTTGCAAGCCATTACACTGAGACACATTACCTGGAGGATGGGAGTGCCGTCACTGGTGCTCATAACTTTACGGTAGGCTGGAGGTTGAGTGCTTCTTACATTCATGTTTGAATGAACATTGTGTGTTGCTGACTTTAAAGGATGGACCTTTAACGATGTTATGTGAACTCAACTGATGTTTTTCAGATCAAATGGCCCTCCGGCAATGTTGAAAACACGTCTGAAATATAGACATGGCATGAACATCTGAAAGATCAAATGTTGTGATCCAGTAAATGGATTATGACTAACCTAGTTTTTAGTGGGGAATATCTGTCTATTTATTGACATAAAGCCATATTGACATGTAGACCTAACACTTGATGAATTGATACAGGGTTAAATACAGTGCCTTCAGAAAGTATTCGGCTCGATTTGGTCTTATGCGTCAAAATTTGAAATTGTGTTTTTTACATTGAGAGTCTTAGAGCTACAAAATGGCATATCATACATTACATTTGAGGAACAATGGGAAAATAATTATGCTTTGAAAGTTGATAAACTTGTAACCTCACTTTTGAGAAAATGGCCCTTAAATGTTTTGGTAAACCTACTGGAGATCTCTTCTTTGTCTACACCCATTCAGCATCGTTCACATCCTCTTAAGCCTTAGCCCCAACCATCTCTTTAAGGATTCACATGTGAGGCCAAGTACTAAACAACCAAAGATTTGAAGACTAAAGGCTGGTTTATACTACGGGTGTGTTCGTAAATTCAATGTGGAGTGCCAGAGTGTGCTCTGGGCGTTGTCAGATTGTCCATTCGTAAATTCAGAGTGTTTCGCTCTGGACGCTCTGGCCGAGGAGTAGGGTTGAACCGAGCATTCTGACCTAACAACAGCAGTCAAGCACCCAAGCTAACTGGCTAGCTTGCGAGCTACTTCCAGACACAAATGAGAGAACAGCTCACTCTGACCATTTTACTCGCCCTAGCAGATCAGGGTAGGCTTTTTATGTTATCCAGAGCATTGGTGACTGTAACTGTGCTGCTGGCAACAATTAAATTACGCTTTTTTGCAAACGTTTACTGACACCGGCCATATTCAACGGGTGTTGAGCGTTCGTAAATTCGTAAATTATTCTGTTCTCTGGCACACTCAGACGAGAGTGCTCTGAAATCGGAGTAGATAAACAGAGCAAATGTACCAGCTACGTCTATTGACAGTTGTCGCAGTGACATCATGAACATTCTATTGAAATGGTTACTTGCATAGTGGAGTCTTTTGTTTAGACATGTAGCTAGCTATCTAAACAATGAACCATAATCCCAAGTCATAACGTTACTACCCTGCATGAATCGGCATGTAGCTAACAATCCAGGTTGAATGTTAGCTAGCTAGCTAACATTAGGCTATAACTAGCAATGCAAATGGCTCTGAGATAAGAATAATATTACTACACAGATCATACACGTAACTTTAGCTAGCGAGCCAGCCAGCTAACGTTAGCTAGATAGATAACAGTACGCTTTAACTTGAACTGAAAATTACTTTCTGACAAAATTTGAAACATATAATATCTGAAAATGTAGCTAGCTAGACTCTCTTACCCGTAAACATGAATGGACGCTTCTCCCTCTCTGTCCCGGATGCCATGGTTGCCTTAGTTTGAAGATGTAATCCAGAGACAGGTGTTTTATACAACAGCCTTCTGTGTGTTCTCTTTTCGACTTCCTCTGCATATTTGTAATCAAACGCCAGAATTTTCTCCATCTCCTTAGCTAGCATACTCTAATTCCACTGATTTCAAAACTCGGTCCTCCAGAAAGTGGAGAGCCACACTTTTACAGTTCTACTACGTGATATCTTTCAAAAAAGCTGTGTTAGAAAGGATTACCTACACATACTGACCAGCTCATGTTATAGACAGAAGCGTGCTACATGGCAGACCAATCCGAACTCATCTCTCGGCATGTCCAGCCCACCTATTATCTCAGCCAATCATGGTTAGCGGGAAGGTTCCTGTCTTTTTCCATGGCTAAACCAACTAGGCTCCTAATTTAACAATATTATTCGTATTTACAGATGGCATACAAGTTTGTTAATTAAGGCATATTAAAGTTCACATGTTCCTGAAGGCATTTCTGCCAAAAAAAATGCATTTAGAATTTTTTTGTTTTGTTTAGTTTTCCAATGGCTCTCCTGTGAAGTAGTGGCACGTGACATACGCCTTGTTTCCTGAAATGAGTCACATTTTGTTGTGATACAGCCTGAATTAAAAATGGATTAAATTGAGATTTTGTATCACTGGCCTACACATAATAACCCATCATGTCAAAGTGGAATTATGTTTTTAGAAACTTTTACAAATTCATTAAAAATGAAAAGCTGAAATGTCTTGAGTCAATAAGTATTCAACCCCTTTGTTAAGGAAAGCCTAAATAAGTTCAGGAGTAAAAATTTGCTTAACAAGTCACATAATAAGTTGCATGGATTCACTCTGTGTGCAATAATAGTTTGAAAGGATTTTTGAATGATTTAACTAATCTCTGTACACCACACATACAATTATCTGTAAGGTCCGTCAGTCTAGCAGTACATTTCAAACACAGATTCAACCACAAAGAACAGGGATGTTTTCTAATGCCTCTCAAAGAAGGTCACCTATTGGTAGATGGGTAAAATTGTTTACAAAAGCATACATTGAAGATCCCTTTGAGCATGGTGAATGTATTAATTAGGCTTTGGATGGTGTATCAATACACCCAGTCACTACAAAGATACAGGCGTCCTTCCTAACTCAGTTGCCGGAGAGGAAGGAAACCACTAAAAGATTTCACCATGAGGCCGATGGTGACTTTAAAACAGTTACAGAGTTTAATGGCTGTGATAGTAGAAAACTGAGGATGGATCAACAGCATTGTAGTTACTCCACAATACTAACCTAATTGACAAAGTGAGAAGATGGAGGCCTGTACAGAATACAAAAATTCAAAAATGTATATCCTGTTTGCAATAAGGCACTGAATTAAAACTGGAAAATAATATTCTTTAAGGTATTCTTGTCATCGGCAAGGACTAGATAGTTTTTTTTGCATAAAAAGAAACGGCTGAGCTAAGCACAGGCAAAATCCTAGAGGAAAACCTGGTTCAGTCTGCTTTCCAACAGACACTGGGAGACAAATTCAGCTTTCAACAGGACAATAACCTAAAAGACAAGGCCAAATATACACTGGAGTTGCTTACCAAGACGACATTGAATGTTCCTGAGTGACCTAGGATTTGACTTAAATCTGCAAGACTTGAAAATGGCTGTCTAGCAATGATCAACAACCTACTTGACAGCGCTTGAAGAATTTTTAAAAGGATAATGTGCAAATATTGTACAATCCAGGTGTGCAAAGCTCTTAGAAACTTACCCAGAAAGACTCATAGCTGTAGTCGCTGCCAAAGGCGATTCTAACATGTATTGACTCAGGGTGTTAAATACTTATCAAGCTATATTATTGTTTTATTTTTCATAATTATTTTACAAATGTTCGAATTTTTCTTTCACTTTGACTTTACAGAGTATTTTGTGTAAATCGTTGACAAAAAATTACAATTAAATCAAGACTGTATCTCAAGTTAGAGCCAGGTATCATGCTATTTACAGTTGAAGTTGGAAGTTTATATACACTTAGGTTGGAGTCATTAAAACTACTTTTTCAACCACTCCACAAATTTCTTGTTAGCAAACTATAGTTTTGGCAAGTCGGTTAGGACATCTACTTTGTGCATGACACAAGTAATTTTTCCAACAATTGTTTACAGATTATTTCACTTATAATTCACTATATCACAATTCCAGTGGATCAGAAGTTTACATACACTAAGTTGACTGTGCCTTTAAACTGCTTGGAAAATTCCAGAAAATGATGTCATGGCTTTAGAAGCTTCTGAAAGGCTAATTGATATAATTTGAGTCAATTGGAGGTGTACCTGTGGATGTATTTCAAGGGCTACCTTCAAACTCAGTGCCTCTTTGGTTGACATCATGGGAAAATCAAAAGAAATCAGCCAAGACCTCAGAAACATAATTGTAGACCTCCACAAGTCTGGTTCATCCTTGGGAGCAATTTCAAAACGCCTGAAGGTACCATGTTCATCTGTACAAACAATAGTATGCAAGTATAAACACCATGGGACCACGCAGCTGTCATACCGCTCAGGAAGGAGATGCGTTCAGTCTCCTAGAGATGAACATACTTCGGTGCGAAAAGGGCAAATCAATCCCAGAACAACAAGCAAAGGACCTTGTGAAGATGCTGGAGGAAACAGGTACAAAAGTATCTATATCCACAGTAAAACGAGTCCTATATCGACATAACCTGAAAGGCAGCTCAGCAAGGAAGAAGCCACTGCTCTAAAACCGCCATAAAAAAGCCAGACTACGGTTTGCAACTGCACATGGGGCAAAGATCATATTTTTTGGAGAAATGTCCTCTGGTCTGATGAAACAAATATAGAACTGTTTGGCCATAATGACCATCATTATGTTTGGAGGAAAAAGGGGGTTGCTTGCAAGCCGAAGAAAACTATCCCAACCGTGAAGCACGGGGGTGGCAGCATTATGCTGTGGGGGTGCTTTGCTGCAGGAGGGACTGGTGCACTTCACAAAATAGATGGCATCATGAGGAAGGAAAATTATGTGGATATATTGAAGCAACATCTCAAGACATCAGTCAGAAAGTTAAAGCTTGGTCGCAAATGGGTCTTTCAAATGGACAATGACCCCAAGCATACTTCCAAAGTTGTGGCAAAATGGCTTACGTACAACAAAGTCAAGGTATTGGAGAGGCCATCACAAAGCCCTGACCTCAATCCTATAGAAAATGTGTGGGCAGAACTGAAAAAGTGTGTGCGAGCAAGGAGGCCTACAAACCAGACTCAGTTACACCAGCTCTGTCATGAGGAATGGGTCAAAATTCACCCAACTTATTGTGGGAAGCTTGTGGAAGGCTACCGGAAACGTTTGACCCAAGTTAAACAATTTAAAGGCAATGCTACCAAATACTAATTGAGTGTATGTAAACTTCTGACCCACTGGGAATGTGATAAAAGAAATAAAAGCTGAAATAAATAATTATCTCTACTATTATTCTGACATTTCACATTCTTAAAATAAAGTGGTGATCCTAACTGACCTTAGACAGGGATTTTTTTACTAGGATTAAATGTCAGGAATTGTGAAAAACTGAGTTTAAATATATTTGGCGAAGGTGTATGTAAACTTCCGACTTCAACTGTACATTATTGCACAAAGCAGAGTGCTTGTAAGTCATCCAAGACCCGAACATGCTATATTCCAATGGCTGTCAAGGCCATTTTGCTTCATTAGCTTACAGTTTGATCTAGTTAGTAGGTACAGTAAGTACGTGAATGCTAGTGCCAGCTCTCAGATCTGGGTCAACTGAACTTTTTATACTCTTCCTTACAGTAATTAGGTTAACTGTTGAAGGATGGTTTGACAACAGGACAACACAGCGTCTGTTTTAGGCCAGCCTTCAGTTACAATGTGTTGAAGCATTCATAATCAAGCCAACCAAGCCTCATTAGTGATTTTGAAAAGCCTTTCGCTTAACATAGTTAGCAGGCTTGTTCCCCCTTCACAGCTGACTTAATTGAGCAGAGGTGAGGACAGTTCGACAGGTGCTTGGCAGGTGGAAGGGGAAATGGTTTGTGATTTGGCACTGATTGACAATCTAATTTCCTCAAAGCTAAAATACACAGTGATGTTCCTCATTCTTCAGAACATGATTGGTGGTATAAAGTAAAGTAGGAAGAGATGTTAACAGATTATCTTGTCAAAAACTGAGTTTAAATGTATTTGGCTAAGGTGTATGTAAACTTCCGACTTCAACTGTACTGCTTCTCAGAGACCTGGCCCAAATCCCCGTCATTCGCGTGAAGAAAATTACGGAAATACATGGGGCGGAGATCGAGGTGCCTTGTGAGAATTTGTCGGCGAGTGGGTAACCTGCCTCTACCATCCGTTCTATTGGCCAACGTGCAATCACTGGAGAATAAACTGGATGATCTCCGTTCGAGACTATCCTACCAACTGGACATTAAAAACTGTAATATCTTATGTTTCACAGAGTCATGTCTGAACGACGACACAAATAATATACAGTTGGCTGGGTTTTGCATATATTGGCAGGACAGAACAGCTACGTCTGGTAAGACGAGGGGTGGGGGTGTGTGTCTATTTGTCAATAACAGCTGGTGTGCAGTGTCTAATATTGAGGTAGTCTCAAGGTATTGCTAGCTTGAGGTAGAGTACCTCATGATAAAATGTGGACCACACTATCTACCAAGAGAGTTTTCATCTATATTTTTCATAGCCATCTATTTACCACCACAAACCGATGCTGGCACTAAGACCACACTCAACGAGCTGTACAAGGCCATAAGCAAATAAGAAAATGCTCATCCAGAAGAGACGCTCCCAGTGGCCAGGGACTTTAATGCAGGGAAACTTAAATCCATTTTACCACATTTCTACCAGCATGTCACATGTTCAACCAGAGGAAAAAAAACTCTAGACCACCTTTACTCCACACACAGAGACGCATACAAAGCTCTCCCTCGCCCTCCATTTCGCAAATCTAACCATAATTATATACTCCTGATTCCTGCTTACAAGCAAAAAGTAAAGCAGGAAGTACCAATGACTCGCTCAATACGGAAGTGGTCAGATGACACGGATGCTACGCTACAGGACTGTTTTGCTAGCACAGACTGGAATATGTTCCGGGATTCATCCATTGGCATTGAGGAGTATTCCACTTCAGTCACCGGCTTCATCAATAAGTGCATCGACGACGTCGTCCCCACAGTGACCGTACGTACATATCTCAACCAGAAGCCATGGATTACAGGCAACATCCGCACCGAGCTAAAGGCTAAAGCTGCCGCTTTCAAATAGCTGGACACTAATCCGGACGCTTATAAGAAATCCAGCTACGCCCTCAGGCGAATCATCAAACAGGCAATGTGTCAATACAGGACTAAGATTGAATCCTACTACAACGGCTCTGATGCTCGTCGGATGTGGCAGGGCTTGCAAACTATTACAGACAACAGAGGGAAACCCAGCCGCGAGCTGCCCAGTGACGCGAGCCTACCAGATGAGCTAAATGCCTTATATGCTCGCTTCGAGGCAAGCAACCCTGAAGTATGCATGAGAGCACCAGCTGTTCTGGACGACTGTGTGATCACACTTTAAACAGGTCAACATTCACAAAGCCACGGGGCCAGACAGATTACCAGGACGTGTACTCAAAGCATGCGCGGACCAACTGGCAAGTGCCTTCACTGACATTTTCAACCTCTCCCTGACCGAGTCTGTAATACCTACATGTTTCAAGCAGACCACCATAGTCCCTGTGCCCAGGAAATTGAAGGTAACCTGCATAAATGACTACCGCCGCGTAGCATTCACGTCGGTAGCCATGAAGTGCTTTGAAATGATGGTCATGGCTCACATCAACACCATCATCCCAGAAGCCCTAGACCCACTCCAATTCATATACCGCCCCAACAGATCCACAGATGACGCAATCTCAATTGCGCTCCACACTGCTCTTTCCCACCTGGACAAAAGGAACACCTATGTGAGAATTTTGTTCATTGACTACAGCTCAGCGTTCAACACCATAGTGCCCACAAAGCTCATCACTAAGCTAAGGACCCTGTGACTGAACACCTCCCTCTGCAACTGGATCCTGGACTTCCTGACGGTCCACCCCCAGGTGGTAACTGTAGACAACAACACATCTGCCACGCTGATCCTCAACACGGGGGCCCCTCTGGAGTGCGTGCTTAGTCCCCTCCTGTACTCCCTGTTCACCCACGACTGCGTGGCCAAGCACAACTCCAACACCATCATTAAGTTTGCTGACAACACAACAGTGGTAGGCCTGATCACCGACAACAATGAGACAGCCTATAGGGAGGAGGTCAGAGACCTGGCAGTGTGGTGCCATGACAACAACCTCTCCCTCAACGTGAGCAAGAAAAAGGAGCTGATCGTGGACTACAGGAAAAGGAGGGCCGAACACACCCCCATTCACATCTACAGGGCTGTACTAGAGCGGGTCGAGAGTTTCAAGTTCCTTGGTGTGCACATCACCAACAAACTATTATGGTCCAAACACACCAAGACAGTTGTGAAGAGGGTACGACAACACCTTTTCCCCTTCAGGAGACTGAAAATATTTGGCATGGGTCCCCAGATTCTCAAAAAGTTCTACAGCTGCACCATTGAGAGTATCCTGACCGGTTACATCACTGCCTGGTATGCCAACTGCTCGGCATCTGAACATAAGGCGCTACAGAGGGTAGTGCATAAGGCCCAGTATATCACTGGGGCCAAGCTTCCTGCCATCCAGGACCTACACTACCGGTCAAACGTTTTAGAACACCTACTCATTCAAGGGTTTTTCCTTATTTTTACTATTTTCTACATTGTAGAATAATAGTGAAGACATCAAAACTATGAAATAACACATATGGAATCATGTAGTAACCAAAAAAGTGTTAAACAAATCAAAATATATTCTTCAAATAGCCACCCTTTGCCTTGTTGACAGCTTTGCACACTCTTGACAGCTTTGCACACCAGTCTTCTGGTCCGCAGCTGCTCCCTTCTTCTTAACAAGTTCAACTTCAACTTGAGAGTGGAGCATGTGTTATATATCAATACCATTTAAATGAATTGTATCCATAGTACAGAATAATGACTTAAAAGGGTGGACAGCTCCAGATCTGAATGGCAGGAGTGTGTATAAGCTTTTGTTCCAGCCCAGCTTATACCTGATTACAAATCATATAGCCTATAGCTGTGATTCGTTATGTTGATTATTTAAGTCTAGTGTTAGAGCTGGGCTAGGGTTGGAAAATAAACTTTCCCGAAATCCCAGTTGGAGGTATCCCAGAATCAGAAGGGAATAAGCAGGAAATCCGGAATCCAACCAGGATATCTGGAAAACCAGAAAGTTCCCGGAATTTTCTAACCCTAGCATGGGAGAACTGGGCCAGTAGCACAAAGCAAGATGGAGGACAAGGAAAAAAGGAAGAAAGTTGAACATATTATAAAGGATGCACAAGCCTTCTGGAAGATCTGGTGAATGAGAAGATGGCGGATAAGGAAAAAAGGAGAAGATGTGGAAGATGTTTTGAGGGAATATGGAATGGAGGATCACATAGAACTATGAACAGTGACGAGAGTGAGGGTGAATTAATTGTGGTGGCAGGTGCGGTGATGACTGCCGAAAAAGGAGCAGAGTGTAGAGGAAAGCGGTGTGGTGAGGAGGGTTGGCGTCAAGTGCAAAATGAGGGAGACGTGCTTTAGTAGCTCAGAGATGGAACCTGGTGAGAGTAAGGATGTAGTACCTGCGGTGAGGACCGTCGAGTTGGGCCCTCATCCCAAGGATAAAAAGGATGATTCTCGCCCAGTGGGAGTGAGATTTTTGGAGAGAATGGATCCTTGCATATGTGGTGTCAGGTTGGGTGGAGAAGATGTTGGGGACTGTTGAGTTTGTGAGAGTAACTCGGAGTGGACTAGTGATGATATATTGAGTTTCTTCAGTCCAGAGGGAGCGGGCGCTCCGGATCACATGATTAGGGACAATAAATGTGACTTGCTTTGCTCTCCGTAGCAGGGCGCCGTTGAAAGGAGTGATAACGGGGGTGGCATTAAGTGTTGAGGAGGATCAGTTGAAATTCAAGATTGCCGGTGTCTGTGATGCCTGGTGCTTGGTGCGACGCAGATCCGGTGGAGAGCGTGGGGAAACGGAGAAGACATTGTCTGTCTTGCTGAGTTTTGATGTAGAGTTGTTGCCCAACAAGGTCAAGTTAGGAAGTGTAAGTTACCCCACGAGAGCTTTTGTTCTGAAAATACTACAGTGTTTTAGGTGTCAAGTTTATGGGCATGTTGCAGCAGTGTGTAGGAGGGCATGAGGCGAAGGAATGTGTAGTATTGGTGGAATAAGTTGTGTGTGTTAGCTGTGGGGGTGCCCATGGGGCTGGAGATCGGAGGTGTCCGGTGAGGAAGAGAATCGTCTTCAGAGAACCACGTGTGTCTGACAACAGCTGATAATCAGCTGAGGGGACGTACTGTTTCAAAATGAACAAATTCGCAATTGCGGATTAGATGACACATTCTCAGTAGGATAAGCCTAGTATTGATATTTGTTGCTCACTGCATTCATTTTTACTAAACAGTACGGTCTAAATAGTATATAGTATGATTAGTACAAAGTATGTAGTTTTAGTAAGTAGTAGGCAAGACAGATTTCGGACACAGCCACTTAGTTTTTTGGTATCTTAGTACACCGTCTACTTCATCTGTTTCCCTACACTTTCTCCAGAGTTACACATAAGTTTAAGAAGTTTGACATATGAAAAAGGGCAATTCCACGGTAACATAATTGCGCGGAGACTCAGATTTTTCACTTAATATGTATGCCAAACAAAAAACATTGATTTCAATGTTTAACAAACCATACAACTCTATGCACAAGGATTACTTTTAATAATTTAAACTGAACATTTTACAAAAACACATTTACTGGAAGAACTGTGCAGATGCAATGTTTGTTTACAGAATTTCAGTAAAATCTCCCTCAGTTTTTTGTGTTCACGTTTTCCAAAATCTCCGTTAAATATCTGCTCCGAATTAAGATTCAACAATGTCTACAGAAAGAATGGGGTGTCAGCTATGACATGACACATTGACTTTGAAAAAATCTATTTTGGTTATTGAACTGCAATAAGTGAAGTGGATTTACACCCGGTAAAGGAATTGCAGTAACAGAATTTCATCATGGGTCCCTGATCTGTACTACAGAGAAATGCATAAATATGGATATAAATGTCATTCTCTTCATGGTCGAATCCACATACTTTTTATATTGTACAGTATGTCTATGGCACCGACATGTTTAATGTAATGGATGTCAAGGCCATTAGTTTGTGACTCAGCAAAGTATTTTCATAGCAATGCTATTTCAAAAGGTTTCACATAAAGAGTCCCATCTCCTTGCAGAGCAGTAAAGGCTTCTCTTTTGGAGTCAAGTCAGTACAGCTGTAGTGATTGTGAAAAAGTATGAACTGGCTACGGAAAATGCCAGCCTCAAGTATTTCCTCTCACAATTCAGTACTGACGTTCAGTATTTTTCAAACTGACTTTTGGCTAACAAAGCAGTTGGCCTTGGAGTATTTGTTTTCACTCCAAACCAGATACTTCCTCCTCATCATGCTATCTCAGACAGACAATAGCTTCATTATGTGTCTGTACACTTTGATGGCTTCCTTTCCACTTCTCCGTGGTTGACCATTGGTGAAACAAAAGTTACAGTTGAAGTCGGAAGTTTACATACACCTTAGCCAAATACAATTAAACTCAGTTTTTCACAATTCCAGACATTTAATCCTAGTAGAAATTCCCTGTCTTGGGTCAGTTAGGAACACCACTTTATTTTAAGAATGTGAAATGTCAGAATAATAGTAGAGAGAATGATTTATTTCAGCTTTTATTTACTTCATCACATTCCCAGTGGGTCAGAAGTTTACATACACTCAATTAGTATTTGGTAGCATTGCCTTTAAATTGTTTAACTTGGGTCAAACGTTTCGGGTAGCCTTCCACAAGCTTCCCACAATAAGTTGGGTGACATTCCTCCTGACATAGCTGGTGTAACTGAGTCAGGTTTGTAGGCCTCCTTGCTCGCACACGCTTTTTCAGTTCTGCCCACACATTTTCTATAGGATTGAGGACAGGGCTTTGTGATGGCCACTCCAATACCTTGACTTTGTTGTCCTTAAGCCATTTTGCCACAACTTTGGAAGTATGCTTGGGGTCATTGTCCATTTGGAAGACCCATTTGTGACCAAGCTTTAACTTTCTGACTGATGTCTTGAGATGTTGGTTCAATATATCCACATAATTTTCCTTCCTCATGATGCCACATATTCCCCCTCAGGAGACTGAAAAGATTTGGCATGGGTCCTCAGATCCTCAAAAAATTATACAGCTGCACCATCGAGAGCATCCTGACTGGTTGCATCACCGCCTGGTATGGCAACTGCTTGGCCTCCGACCGCAAGGCACTACAGAGGGTAGTGCGTACGGCCCAGTACATCACTGGGGCCAAGCTTCCTGCCATCCAGGACCTCTATACCAGGCGGTGTCAGAGGAAGGCCCTCAAAATTGTCAAAGACTCCAGCCACCCTAGTCATAGACTGTTCTCCCTGCTACCGCACGGCAAGCGGTACCGGAGTGCCAAGTCTAGGTCCAAAAAACTTCTCAACAGCTTCTACCCCCAAGCCATAAGACTCCTGAACAGCTAATCATGGCTGTGACCAATAAAATTTGATTTGATTTGATTTGATTTTGTGAAGTGCACCAGTCCCTCCTGCAGCAAAGCACCCCCACAGCATAATGCTGCCACCCCCGTGCTTCACGGTTGGGATGGTGTTTTTCGGCTTGGAAGTTCCCCCTTTTTCCTCCAAACATAATGATGGTCATTATGGCCAAACAGTTCTATTTTTGTTTCATCAGACCAGAGGACATTTCTCCAGAAAGTACGATCTTTGTCCCCATGTGCAGTTGCAAACCGTAGTCTGGCTTTTTTATGGCGGTTTTGGAGCAGTGGCTTCTTCCTTGCTGAGCGGCCTTTCAGGTTATGTCGATATAGGACTCGTTTTATTGTGGATATAGATACTTTTGTACCTATTTCCTCCAGCATCTTCACAAGGTCCTTTGCTGTTGTTCTGGGATTGATTTGCACTTTTCGCACCGAAGTATGTTCATCACTAGGAGACAGAACGCCTCTCCTTCCTGAGCGGTATGACGGCTGCGTGGTCCCATGGTGTTTATACTTGCATACTATTATTTGTACAGATGAACGTGGTACCTTCAGTCGTTTTGAAATTGCTCCCAAGGATGAACCAGACTTGTGGCGGTTTACAATTGTTTTTCTGAGGTCTTAGCTGATTTCTTTTGATTTTCCAATGATGTCAAGCAAAGAGGCACTGAGTTTGAAGGTAGGCCTTGAAATACATCCACATGTACACCTCCAATTGAGTCAAATGATGTCAATTAGCCTATCAGAAGCTTCTAAAGCCATGACATAATTTTCTGGAATTTTCCAAGCTGTTTAAAGCCACAGTCAACTTAGTGGATGTAATCTTCTGACCCACTGGAATTGTGATACAGTGAATTATAAGTGAAATAATCTATCTGTAAACAATTGTTGGAAAAATTACTTGTGTCATGCACAAAGTAGATGTCCTAACCGACTTGCCAAAACTATAGTTTGTTAACAAGAAATTTGTGGAGTGGTTGAAAAACAAGTTTTAATGACTCCAACCTAAGTGTATGTAAACATCCGACTTCAACTGTAAGTATACTATAGTATATTAAAGAACGTCCTGACTTGAGTGTCATGTTGGTATTTTTCAGAAGAACTGCTACTACCATGGAGAAGTGGAGGGCCACGCTAACTCTGACGTTACTCTCAGCACCTGCTCTGGCTTCCGGTAAGTAACACTTCAGTCTATAGGATCCCAGAAGCCTCAGTCAGACATTCTGTGTAAGTGGCCACAGTCATGACCCACAGCATTTTCTATTCATGTTATTCATTCAGCATTACCTATATTGCTTTAGGGCAATTCCACACCAGCAGGAGCGGAAAATATTTTTGGGATCTCAGATTGTCTGGCAATTCTCACATATGAACTTCATTGGGAGGAAGGATGTGTATCACAAACCATTTGAATGTGAAAATGTTTATTTCAGAATCAAAGACATACTCCATATTTTAGAGCACACCAAAAGGAGTATAGTGACACCAAGATGTTGTCTGTATCATGTACTGTTCACAGATCATAGGGTCATAAATAAGGCATGTATAGATGGCCACTTTCATTATATTTTCAGAAAAATGTTTTGTGATACAAATGTCAAAAGCATCTCAATTATCCTTCCTCCCAATGAAGTTTATGTGAAAATTGCCAGAACAATCTGTGATACCAAAAATATTTTCAGCTGGAGTGGAATCGCCCTTTAACCCATTAAAGCTCTGTCAACAAGCAGGTATGAGTGTCCACTTACCCAAGAGTATAGAAGAGTCCACCAAAAGTGTATAAGAGATCCCTAGACGGAGAACATGGTCTTGGTCTGGGCCACCCAGTGATTATCTGTACTCTCCTCCACTCTCCTCTGGGCATGTGTCTGTGCCTAATGGCCACCTGGAAGTAATAAAGCTGCCTGGCTGAGTCTAAACCGCAACAGAAAGCCTGCTGATGTACGCTCATCTCCTGCTTAATTACCCCAAAACTACAGATGCATTATGTGACGAGAAAACGTTTAATATGCCATGAAACCTTTTAACGACGCAATAAAAGCTAATGAAGAGGAACATTTAGCGGTAATACATTTGTGATAAAAATGTTGACCTGAATAAGAGTCCACCCCCAAGGAGTTTTACTGGTAATTCTTTTTTTAATCTTGTACTTCACAAAATCCTTGAGGCAGACAGATGTTTGACGAGCAATATGTGGCTTGGCTTCAATGCCAAAACAAATTGTTTCAGAGTCTTAGTTGGCCTAAGAGCCTCTTCTGGGAGTTGAATCTACTGTAAGTCAGTGGGGCCATTTACATTGACTGAGTTATTTCACTAAGAGCCATTAGTTCAGTCCCCAAATCCAGTAAGAAATAAAACAAATCTAAATAATCCAGCTGCAAGAAATTAAATAAAGATTGATTTAACCAGCTGAGTTTTAAGGCTGTGTATTAATCCAAAGGAAACGCAGTACAAAGAGAAAAAAAAACTAAATATATAAGCAGGCCTTAGAAATATCCTTCCACACTTTGGTCCTTGGAAGTCAATAGTCCACAGTCCACACAAAGGAAACTTCTCTTGATGATCAATACAATATCCCTTACCAGTTCTTGACTTGGACTGAAATAGGTGCTGGTACTCATTTTGGGTGCTGATACTGTATATATTTAGGTGCAGGAGCTCCACAATACTTTTGAGCTAATATTATATAAGAGGTACAGGAGCAGTAGAAAAATGTAGGCGCTGCTACTCAGTTCCGGTGAGCTCCTGCCCAAGTCAAGCACTATCACTTACAAGACTTTGAGAAAGTTCTCACTCAAAGTGAAAGACCTTTAAACTATAAACAGTTTCCTAGTTACAAACATTTCTGACCACAACATGCAGTCAAGAACCAAGATGGCTTCCCCCTTCTGGTCACGGAATGCTTTGTCCACACAATGTATTATGCCAGATTTGCCTTGTCTTCCCTTCTCTTACAGGGGTTTCATCTCACTTGAAAATAAGACCTTCATCCTTGAACCATCGTTGGACCAGGACAATTATACACACATCATTTACAGAGGGGAAAACCTCAACCTGTCCCCTGGAACCTGTGGTCATGACTTCAACATGTCCTCTGTTACCCCTGACAACCAATTCAGTACCAGGGTAAGGCTCATCGACAACAAATACAAATTTTCTTCTGACCATTTGCAGTAGATAACCTTCATCAAATACCACATTAGAAATATTGTAGGATTCCATTAACAAAACTGTTCATGATAAAATCATTACATTACATTTACATTTTAGTCATTTAGCAGACGCTCTTATCCAGAGCGACTTACAGGAGCAATTAGGGTTAAGTGCCTTGCTCAAGGGCACATTAACGTCATTTAGCAGACGCTCTTAGCCAGAGCGACTCACAAATTGGTGCGTTCACCCTATAGCCAGTGGGATAACCACTTTACAATTGGGGGGGGTAGAAGGATTCCTTTATCCTATCCCAGGTATTCCTTAAAGAGGTGGGGTTTCAAATGTCTCCGGAAGGTGGTGAGTGACTCCGCTGTCCTGGCGTCGTGAGGGAGCTTGTTCCACCATTGGGGTGCCAGGGCAGCGAACAGTTTTGACTGGGCTGAGCGGGAACTATGCTTCCGCAGAGGAAGGGGAGCCAGCAGGCCAGAGGTGGATGAGCGCAATGCCCTCGTTTGGGTGTAGGGACTGATCAGAGCCTGAAGGTACAGAGGTGCCGTTCCCCTCACTGCTCCATAGGCAAGCACCATGGTCTTGTAGCGGATGCGAGCTTCAACTGGAAGCCAGTGGAGTGTGCGGAGGAGGGGGGTGACGTGAGAGAACTTGGGAAGGTTGAACACCAGACGGGCCATTAGATATAGAAGATGTTCAAAAGGCAGAGCTTGATAATGGATTAATGTTCTAAATGATGATGGTATCAGTGAGATAGATAGGTAGTGATGTAGGATCGTGGGCTCATGGACTTATGACATTGTCATCCAGATAGCTTTCTGATAGCATCTGCAACACAATGTTCTGGGTTCGATAACAATCTGAGCGGGGATGATGCCATCTTTCATGATGGGAAAGCAATTGATCTGCCGACTGACAGAATTCACTATGGAAACACCTATGTCTTAATTTCTCTGATATAATACATGACACAATTTGAAACAGGCAGATATGATATTTGTTTTGTAATGGGAAGCCAGGGGTCCTTTGGGAGATGTTTATTGTTCATTTGTAAATTGATGCATGCCTTTATTCCTATTGCAACAGAGGTAGGATCAAACATATTTTTACCGTACTGTTGCAACTAAGACTATGGCTTTTTGTGGCACTATGATGGATTACTGCAACTCGCTGTTGGCTGGGCTCCCTGCCTGTGCCATTAAACCCCAACAACTTATCCAGAACGCTGCAGCCCGTCTGGTGTTCAACCTTCCCAAGTTCTCTCATGTCACCCCGCTCCTCCGCACACTCCACTGGCTTCCAGTTGAAGCACGCATCTACTACAAAACCATGGTGTGAGAGCTGTGAGGGGAACTGCACCTCCTTACCTTCAGGTTCTGATCCTACACCCAAACGAGAGAACTACGTTCATCCACCTCTGGCCTGCTAGCCCCCCTACCTCTACGGAAGCACAGCTCCCGCTAAGCCCAGTCAAAGCTATTCGCTGCTCTGGCACCCCAATGGTGGAACAAGCTCCACCACGACACCAGGACAGCGGAGTCACTGACCACCTTCCGGAGATACTTGAAACCCTACCTCTTTAAGGAATACCTGGAATAGTATAACAGTAATCCTTCTACCCCCCCTCCCCCACCCCCACATAAACATTAGTTTTTTTACGGTGTGGTTGTCCCACTGGCTATCCTAAGTTGAATGCACCAATTTGTAAGTTGCTCTGGATAAGAGTGTCTGCTAAATGACTTAAATGTAAAAAATTATAAACAATGAGGGCAATTTCCACTGTGACTGGACTATGACTATGACCAGGAACCAGGGCTTGAGCTGTATTGGTTTTGTACATGGGTTTGGACTTGGATTGGCACTCAGACCAGCACATGAACCATGGTAGAGATCCAACCTTGGCCTTACTCTTTCCCTGGCTCCGTAGTCCTATATCAGGGCCAGGGCAGGAGCGTGGGCCCTGCTCCCCACACCAGTCTCCATGTAGCAGGTCTACAGGTCCATCTGCCTCCACCTACAGTACCTGCATGCATCATCAATCCTGGTCCTCCCTTTTCCTTCAGAAACAATAACCAAGACACTCACTGACACAGTGAATCATCAGCTTTCAATGTTGGAGCTTTAAAAGCTTGATAAAAAGAACAGGAGCACTATGATAGGACAGGATATTTCATAGAAAAGTGTCTGCTGTCTGCGTGACTAAGCACATGAGTAATAGGCTTTTTTATGAAGCTTTCGCCAGTGGTGTGTAGGCCGTCAATGCGAAGTTGGAATCACAGGTGATTCCGTGACCGAAGCCTTTTGAAAGATTGATAAGCAACATACATAACCTAATGTTTACTCACTGGAAGTTGTGCGTAAGTGTGCGTTGGTTACAAAAGCTAAAAAAAGACAGGATCTTGAGGAGAAAGGGGTGGTTAAATTTAGAATGTCCATGTCCTTGAGTAAAAATGTTGTTCAAATGATGGGTTTTCTGCCCCCCTCTCTCTCTCTCTGCATCACAGCACAAGAGGCATGCTCAGAAGACTACCAAATACGTAGAGCTGATCATCGTTGCAGACAACAGAGAGGTAATCTATCTATAATGTATTAAAATGCATGGAGAGTCCTAGTGTCATCCCACTCATCATTACCATGACTATGTGGTGTGTCCATTCAGAATGGCTAGAGACACACAGACTTTTTGGAAGAAAATAGGCGAGACTTTAACATTAACAATGCAAGAACAAATCCTCTTGGTAACGGCAGAATTAGGTCAGTGTGCTGCTACAGTGTGGTCGTCGGTGGCAGCCGTTTCCACAGGAAGTGCTAAACGATTCCCCAGTGGACTAGACAGGAAACGGTGTGGAGACAGAAGAAGGAGAGAAAGGCTCGCACTAGGATTTCCCCTTGGCTGCCCCTAGCTGATGCTATTGACCTGAACTGGAAGAGAGAGGAGGAGAGAACCCACTTGCTTGTGTTGCTCTATAAGGGCCAGGCTGGATGTAGCTGACTAAGTAGGTCTACACGCAGTATACACAAGCAGGTGGATGCACAGTGGGATGAAAAAGGAGAGTCTGTCTCAACATGGATGCCTCTCACATGCTATTTCTGCCAATGCACATGCTCCCTGTACTCTTGCCAATTGTTTCTGAGATCAGCCCAGATCCAGATGGATCTCAGCTTGACAACCTGTCCAACATGTTATACCTTCTCTCCCAGACAGGTTGAAGATATCTGTAACATATGGGCCATGCCATTTCTGCAAAAACGACCATTATACTGTGCTATTAGGGTTGCAGAGCTACCAGTCATTTACAGAAGTTACCGGAAACTTCAGTAATTTTGGTAATTATTATTCTATGGCAATAGAATAATTGTCTTATTTGCAAAAGCTCTATACAAATAACTTTAGTTGTGTAGTGCTTTTCAATACAGGTAACAAAGTGCTTCATATCATAAAATAAAAGTATTAACATAGAAACAAAGACAGGAGGAAGGAGAATGAAAAAATATAGCTAATTAAAATCATACATTGAAAGCGTCTTTATAAAAGTGTGTCTTCAGTAGGTATTTAAAAACAGACACTGAATCTGCAAGCCTGATCTCCTCCAGCAGACCATTCCAAAGTCCAGCCCTAATAGCAAATGCCCAGTCTCCTTTTGTTTTCAACCTAGACTTTGAAATGGTCAACAGTGCCCTGCCAGAGGATCTCAGGCTGCGTCCTTGCTTGTAAGGAGATAAAAGGTCAGAGATATAGGATGGAGCTAAAACAAGCCTAGCCTTAAACGTGATTAATACAATGTTTTAATCTATGCTAAAAGTGACTGGTAGCCAGTGTAGAGAAGTTAAAATAGGTGTAATATGGTTAAATTTTTTGGTGCTTGTTAAAAGTTGAGCTGCAGAATTTTGAACTAACTGTAGACAATGAGTGATTTCTGACGGAGACATGTATACAAAGAGTTACAGTAATCTAGGCGTTAGGAAATCAAAGCATGTATCACTTTCTCCATATCAGTGACTGAAATAAAAGACTTGACTTTAGCTATATTTTTAAGATGACAAAAGCAGGACTGGACAACCTTCTTTACATGCAGCTCAAGGTTTAGGTCAGGGTCAAAGAAGACACCAAGGTTTCTGGCCATAGGTTTTACATTGGTGGACAAATGACCAAGGTTATTTACAATCTGGGATCTAGCAAGGTGGGGACCAAATAAAACCACCTCTGATTTATTATCATTGAGTTGGAGAAAGTTGTCAGACATCCAACGTTTGATGTCAGCAAGACACTTATGAAGGGTAGCTATGCTAGCTTGGTCACTGGGTCAGATTGATATATAAAGCTGCGTGTGGTCCGCATAGCAGTGAAACTGAATGTTATGATTGCGGATGATGTCACCAAGGGGAAGCATGTACATCTGCCACATAACTATGACCTGAACCAGTCGAGGGCAAAGCCAGAGATCTATAGTAACTTTGGTTCCTTCTAACCCCCCCATTACCCCACCCCACCCCCACCAAAAAAGATATATATATATATTTATAATAATTGTAAAGTGGTTATCCCACTGGCTATAAGGTGAATGCACCAATTTGTAAGTCGCTCTGGATAAGAGCGTCTGCTAAATGACGTAAATGTAAATGTAAATGTCATTTATACTTGCATAACTTTAAAAAAATATATTTATTCATATATAGTATTCCTTTTTTTATGTCTGTGTCCATATTGTCCATGAGTTTCTAGAGGATAGACCATATGGTTCAAGAGAAAATAGCCTAATTAATTAATACAAATAAAAAAATCATTAATTAACTATGGCATTATTTTCAAATAACTCTGCAACTTTTCCAACTATTGACTTTTTTCACAACTGCCACCAGTTTGGTGCCAAAACTTTTACAATAAAGACATAATGAGTAATATAAATAAAAGTGTGTAAAAAAAACATGTAAAGAATATCTGTAGCTCAATTGGTAGAGCATGGCGCTTGTAACGCCAGGGTAGTGGGTTCGATCCCCGGGACCACCCATACGTAAAAATGTATGCACACATGACTGTAAGTCGCTTTGGATAAAAGCGTCTGCTAAATGGCATATTATATTATATTATTATTAATGCTGAAACCCTCATATTAAACACCAACGGTGTTCACTAAGTGGATGGTTTATATTAAGGATAATGTTTTACAGCTTTGTCATTCTATATATTTTTATTAAATCATCTTATTTTATTATTTAATATATTTTACATGTGATAAGGACACACAGAGGGCCAGAGATAATTACAGACACCTGTGATAATCTGAAGTATCCAAAAAGGCCACTAGATGTCATCTGATAAAATTCCCCCAAAAACATTCAAATAAAAAAAATTAGGATAGTTTACTGGTAAACTTCGAAAGGTTCTAGTTATATACCTTCCCTTTGCAACCCTATGTACTAGCTTGTGTAAAGGACGTCACGCTGCTTGCTTAGCGAGTAACAATTCCTCCTGATTCAGCTCATACCGAGGCTCGAACCCAGGGCCTCTACCTCGCAAACACATGTGAGCATCCTCCTGAAACGTCTTTCCCAGTCGCGCCACCAGAATGCTAGCTATTCAGCAGCGCAAGTAAAGACACTTCAGGCTAAGGAGTGAGTTTTACAGAGCCCCATCTGCTATATTTGGTTTGAGGTCTGTGCGCTTTCACTTCTGTTAATTCAGGAGATTTAAATTCTCATCACTAATTGGAAATATTGCCTATGAGGATTTTCCAATTCATCAGTTGAATTTCATTTTCTTTCTTGATGTTAAGATTGAGGACTCTGCAGCCTATTTAGATGGTGTGGAGCAGCAACAGTTGAGACGGAGTCAGAGGTTCAGGTGCAAAGAATTATGGAATTTATTTTACAGGGCAGGTGATGAAAAACACTGGATCCAGATAGGTTATTTACAAAATATACATGTACATGATAAGAAAAAAATTGGAAAAATAGTTTACAAAAATGTTAAAAAACAATAAACTAACTTACAGTGGGGGAAAAAAGTATTTAGTCAGCCACCAATTGTGCAAGTTCTCAATTTTCATCATAGGTAAACGTCAACTATGACAGATAAATTGAGAAAACAATTTCAATAAAATCACATTGTAGGAATTTTAATGAATTTATTTGCAAATTATGGTGGAAAATAAGTATTTGGTCACCTACAAACAAGCAATATTTCTGGCTCTCACAGACCTGTAACTTCTTCTTTAAGAGGCTCCTCTGTCCTCCACTCGTTACCTGTATTAATGGCACCTGTTTGAACTTGTTATCAGTATAAAAGACACCTGTCCACAACCTCAAACAGTCACACTCCAAATCCCACTATGGCCAAGACCAAAGAGCTGTCAAAGGACACCAGAAACAAAATTGTAGATCTGCACCAGGCTGGGAAGACTGAATCTGCAATAGGTAAGCAGCTTGGTTTGAAGAAATCAACTGTGGGAGCAATTATTAGGAAATGGAAGACATACAAGACCACTGATAATCTCCCTCGATCTGGGGCTCCACGCAAGATCTCACCCCGTGGGGTCAAAATGATCACAAGAACGGTGAGCAAAAATCCCAGAACCACACAGGGGGACCTAGTGAATGACCTGCAGAGAGCTGGGACCAAAGTAACAAAGCCTACCATCAGTAACACACTACGCCGCCAGGGACTCAAATCCTGCAGTGCCAGACGTGTCCCCCTGCTTCAGCCAGTACATGTCCAGGCCCGTCTGAAGTTTGCTAGAGTGCATTTGGATGATCCAGAAGAGGATTGGGAGAATGTCATATGGTCAGATAAAAACAAAATATAACTTTTTGGTAAAAACTCAACTCGTCGTGTTTGGAGGACAAAGAATGCTGAGTTGCATCCAAAGAACACCATACCTACTGTGAAGCATGGGGGTGGAAACATCATGCTTTGGGGCTGTTTTTCTGCAAAGGGACCAGGACGACTGATCCGTGTAAAGGAAAGAATGAATGGGGCCATGTATCGTGAGATTTTGAGTGAAAACCTCCTTCCATCAGCAAGGGCATTGAAGATGAAACGTGGCTGGGTCTTTCAGCATGACAATGATCCCAAACACACCGCCCGGGCAACGAAGGAGTGGCTTTGTAAGAAGCATTTCAAGGTCCTGGAGTGGCCTAGCCAGTCTCCAGATCTCAACCCCATAGAAAATCTTTGGAGGGAGTTGAAAGTCCGTGTTGCCCAGCGACAGCCCCAAAACATCACTGCTCTAGAGGAGATCTGCATGGATGAATGGGCCAAAATACCAGCAACAGTGTGTGAAAACCTTGTGAAGACTTACAGAAAACGTTTGACCTGTGTCATTGCCAACAAAGGGTATATAACAAAGTATTGAGAAACTTTTGTTATTGACCAAATACTTATTTTCCACCATAATTTGCAAATAAATTCATTAAAAATCCTACAATGTGATTTTCTGGAAAAAAAATTCTCATTTTGTCTGTCATAGTTGACGTGTACCTATGATGAAAATTACAGGCCTCTCTCATCTTTTTAAGTGGGAGAACTTGCACAATTGGTGGCTGACTAAATACTTTTTTTCCCCACTGTACTTGGTCAAAAATAGCACAAATACCTCGACTTGGGGACAAAGGCCAAACACCTCAAACACAGGACAAAATGCCTATAAACTCACTGAGTTACTCACACATTGGAGTATTTGGCAGAGCTTTAGTAACAGCAGAAGATCTAACATGAGGTAACATGCAGGTAAATTCTCAACTAACAGTCAGTGCATAATAGTACCCTTGAATGGCAATACCATTGCACGGTTGACATTACAACACTTAAAGTTAGAATCCTTAGTTGCAACATCCATTTTTGGACTTATACATTTATGATATATACCCATTGATTCTTGAAGAATATAACTTATAAATGCCTCATCAAATCAAAGTTTATTGGTTGCGTACACAGATTAGCAGGTGTAACGAAATGCTTATGTTACTAGCTCCAACAGTGCAGTAGAATGTCTCACAAATACAATACAAATAAACAAACAAATCTAAACAAGAAGTCAGTAAATAACAATCCAAAGTAGATGTATTAGAGTGAGCATGTGTGAGAATCCAAAATATACACTCTGTTGGAAGTTTATTAGGTACACCCATCTAGTAACGGGTCGGACCCCCCTTTGCCTCCAGAACAGCCTGAATTTTTCGGGGCATGGATTCTACAAGGTGTGGCTCAATTGGTATCAAGTGTCCTACAGTGCCTTGCAAATGTATTCATCCCCCTTGGCGTTTTTCCTATTTTGTTGCATTACAACCTGTAATTTAAATGGATTTTTATTTGGATTTCATGTAATGGACATACACAAAATAGTCCAAATTGGTGAAGTGAAATGAAAAAAATTACTTTAAAAAATAAATAAACGGAAAAGTGGTGTGTGCATACAGTATGTATTCACCCCCTTTGCTATGAAGCCCCTAAATAAGTACTGGTGCAACCAATTACCTTCAGAAGTCACATAATTAGTTAAATAAAGTCCACCTGTGTGCAATCTAAGTGTCACATGATCTGTCACTTGATCTCAGTATATATACACCTGTTCTGAAAGGCCCCAGAGTGCAACACCACTAAGCAAGCAGCACCACCAAGCAAGCGGCACCATGAAGACCAAGGAGCTCTCCAAACAGGTCAGGAACAAAGTTGTGGAGAAGTACAGATCAGGGTTGGGTTATAAGAAAATATCTGAAACTTTGAACATCCCACAGAGCACCATTAAATCCATTATTAAAAAATTGAAAGAATATGTCACCACAACAAACCTGCCAAGAGAGGGCCACCCACCAAAACTCACGGACCAGGCAAGGAGGGCATTAATCAGAGAGGCAACAAAGAGACCAAAAATAACACTGAAGGAGCTGCAAAGCTCCACAGTGGAGATTGGAGTATCTGTCCATAGGACCACTTTAAGCCGTACACTCCACAGAGCTGGGCTTTACGGAAGAGTGGCCAGAAAAAAGCCATTGCTTAAAGAAAAAAATAAACAATCACGTTTGGTGTTCGCCAAAAGGCATGTGGGAGACTCCCCAAACATATGGAAGAAGGTATTCTGGTCAGATGAGACTAAAATTGAGCTTTTTGGCCATCAAGGAAAACCCTGAGAACACCATCCCCACAGTGAAGCATGGTGGTGGCAGCATTATGCTGTGGGGGTGTTTTTCATCGGCAGGGACTGGGAAACTGGTCAGAATTGAAGGAATGATGGATGGCGCTAAATACAGGGAAATTCTTGAGGGAAAACTGTTTCAGTCTTCCAGAGAATTGAGACTGGGACGGAGGTTCACCTTCCAGCAGGACAATGACCCTAAGCATACTGATAAAACAACACTCAAGTGGTTTAAGGGGAAACATTTAAATGTCTTGGAATGGCCTAGTCAAAGCCCAGACCTCAATCCAATTGTATAAGATTTTTTGTCTTATTTCTTGTTTGTTTCACAAGAAAAAATATTTTGCATCTTCAAAGTGGTAGGCATGTTGTGTAAATCAAATGATACAAACCCCCAGAAAATCTAATTTAATTCCAGGTTGTAAAGCAACAAAATAGGAAAAATGCCAAGGGGGGTGAATACTTTCGCAAGCCCCTGTAATGTGTGCCAGGAAAACATTCCCCACACCATTACATCACCGCCACCAGGCTGTACCGTTGACACCAGGCAGGATGAGGCTATGGACTCATGCTGCTTATGCCAAATCCTGACTCTGCCATCAGCATGATGCTACAGGAACCAGGACTCGTCAGACCAGGCAGTGTTTTTCCACACCTCTATTGTCTAGTGTTGGTGATCGTGTGTCCACTGGAGCCGCTTTTTCTTGTTTTTAGCTGATAGGAGTTCAGCCCGGTGTGGTCATCTGCTGCAATAGCCCATCCGTGACAAGGTCCGACGAATTGTGCGTTCCGAGATGTCATTCTGCACACCACTGTTGTACCACGCTGTTATTTGCCTGTTTGTGGCCCGCCTGTTAGCTTGCACGATTCTTGCCGTTCTCCTTCGACCTCTCTCATCAGGACTGCCGCTGACTGGATTTTGGGGTTTGTCGCACCATTCTCGGTAAACCCTAGACACTGTTGTGCATGAAAAGCCCAGAAGGCCGGACGTTTCTGAGATGCTGGAACCAGCGCACCTGGCACCGACGATCATACCAAGCTCAAAGTTGCTTAGGTCACTCATTTTGCCCATTCTAACATTCAATCAAACATGAACTGAATGCCTCTGTGCCTTTCTGCCTGCTTTATATAGCAAGCCACAGCCACATTACTAACTGTCTGTAGGAGCGACCCATTTTCTTGTACGGGGTGGTGTACCTAATAAACGGCCACTGAGTGTAAATACATGTTGTGTATAGACAGTATATCATTTGGAAAAGAAATTGGTATGTACATTAGTAGGTATATTAGGATGCGTTATGTCGAATATTGTATATACATACACAGTAAGTAAACAACAGTATGTAAACAGAATATGAGTTGACCATCGTTCAATGACTGTATATACATGGGGCATTAGTCTCAAAGTGTAGGGCTGAGTACCAGGCACGTAGACGGCTAGTGATGGCCGTTCAACAGTCTGATGGCCTGGTGATAGAAGCTGTTTCTCAGTCTCTCGGTCCCGGCTTTGATGCACCTGTACCGTCTCCGTCTGCTAGATAGAAGCAGACCATGGCTTACACATTTGCGTTTACAAGAAAATGTCATTACACCCCTTAAACGAGGGAAACCCCTTAAACGGGAGAAACCAAATAACGAGAGGTGCTCAAGCTTTTCCTGAAGCCCTGAAGATCACCTGCGCATGCTCACCTAGGAAGCCAGTTCAAAAATAATGTGGTGAGTACAACAGGCTAGCAGCACCAAACAAAGAGAAAACAATTGTATGTTTCTAAATAAATGATATGAACCAGACTCTGGCGTTAGTGTTCTTATACAGTATAAAATAAATAATAAATAATAATAATGATTTTAGAATAATAATGATAATAATAATGTCATGTTGGAAAAGTTTGTACCACAAAATCTGTCCATTTGTGTGGGAAGCAATGGAGGGAAATGTCCCGACGTGGCGATGTCTCATAGGTACATCGTCACACTTGTTCAAATTATATTGAACCCAGTCTGCAGTACTGTACAGTGTATTCGAAAGTATTCAGACCCTTTGACTTTTTGTTATGTTACAGCCTTATTCTAAAATTGATTTTTTTTCCTCATCAATCTACACACAATACCCCATAATGACAAAGCAAAAACAGGTTTTTAGACATTTTTGCAAAAAACGGAAATATCACATTTACATAAGTATTCAGACCCTTTACTCAGTACATTGTTGAAGCACCTTTGGCAGCGACTACAGCCTCGAGTCTTCTTGGGTATGACGCTACAAGCTTGGCACACCTGTATTTGGGAAGTTTCTCCCATTCTTCTCTGCAGATCCACTCAAGCTCTGTCAGGTTGGATGGGGAATGTCGCTGCACAACTATTTTCAGGTCTCTCCAGAGATTTACATTTTTTACATTTTAGTCATTTAGCAGACGCTCTTATCCAGAGCGACTTACAGTTAGTGATTACATTTTTTTTTTTTTATACTGGCCCCCCGTGGGAAACGAACCCACAACCCTGGCGTTGCAAACGCCATGCTCTATCAACTGAGCTACATCCCTGCCGGCCATTCCCTCCCCTACCCTGGACGACGCTGGGCCAATTGTGCGCCGCCCATGAGTCTCCCGGTCGCGGCCGGCTGCGACAGAGCCTGGATTCGAACCAGGATCTCTAGTGGCACAGTTAGCACTGCAATGCAGTGCCTTAGACCACTGCGCCACTCAGGAGTACGATCGGGTTGAAGTCTGGGCTCTGGCTGGGCCACTCAAGGACATTCAGAGACTTGTCCCAAAGCCACTCCTGCGTTGTCTTGGCTGTGTGCTTAGGGTCGTTGTCCTGTTGGAAGGTCAACCTTCTCCCCAGTCTGAGGTCCTGAGCGCTTTGTTCCGTTAATCTTTCACTCGTTCCTGACTAGTCTCCCAGTCCCTGCCGCTGAAAAACATCCCCACAGCATGATGCTGCAACCACCATGCTTCACCATAGGGATGGTGCCAGGTTTCCTCCAGACATTACCCTTGGCATTCAGGCCAAAGAGTTCAATCTTGGTTTCATCAGACCAGGGAATCTTGTTTCTCATGGTCAGAGTCCTTTAGGTGCCTCTTGGCAAACTCCAAGCGGGCTGTCACTCTACCATAAAGGCCTGATTGGTGGAGTGCTGCAGAGATGGTTGTCCTTCTGTCAGAGTGTTCTTGTTCACCTCCCTGACCAAGGCCCTTCTCCCCCGATTGCTCAGTATGGCCGGGTGGCCAGCTCTAGGAAGAGTCTCGGTGGTTCAAACTTTTTCCATTAAATAATGATGGAGGCCAGTGTGTTCTTGGAGACCTTCAATGCTGCAGACATTTTTTGGAATCCCTTCCCCAGATCTGTGCCTCTACACAATCCTGTCTCTGAGCTCTACGGACAATTCCTTCGATCTCATGGCATGGTTTTTAGTCTGACATGCACTGTCAACTGTGGGGCCTTATATAGACAGGTGTGTGCCTTTACAAATCATGTCCAATCATTTGAATTTACCACAGGTGGACAACAATCAAGTTGTAGAAACATCTCAAGGATGATCAATGGAAACAGGATGCACCTGAGCTGAATTTTGAGGCTCATAGCAAAGGGTCTGAATACTTATGTAAATAAGGTATTTCTGTTTTTTATTTGTCATACATTTGCAAAAAATTCTAAAAACCAGTTTTCGCTTTGTCATTATGGGGTATTGTGTGTAGATTGGTGAGGATATTATTTTTTCATCCATTTCAGAATAAGGCTGTAACGTAACAAAATGTGGAAAAAGTGAAGAGGTCTGAATACTTTCCGAATACACTGTATACTATGTGTATTACCTTGTACTCATTTCATCCACTATTAATGTCCTTCTTTGCTTCCTAACATCTAACAATGTTAACCCTGGGTTGCGTGTTCAGTTTCAGAAACAGGGGAAGGACGTTGAGAGGGTGAAGCAGAGACTGGCAGAGATAGCCAATTATGTGGACAAGGTAAAACCTCCACCTCCCAATGCACAGGAGAGATTTATCATGTGTTTAAAATAGAAATGCCTCTGGCAGTAAATATGAATGTCATCCCAGGCTAATATATGAATGTCAGTCTCTCACAACTACCTCTAGTCTATCTAAAATGGTATCATATAGGGTCCCAACCCGCAGGTTGACGTTTAGGCCTATTGTCATTAATCTTGCCCTGGAGGCATCTCTCAGTGATTTCCACTAGATGGGCCAGATTCAAAGTCAAAATTAGCTATATCGTAAAAATGCATTATTATTTTTTGGGGCTTGTTGGTCTTAATTTAAGGATAGGGTTAGGCATTAGGGTTAGCAGTGTGGTTAGGTTTAGTTTAAAATACGATTTTATAGCTTTGTGGCTGTGTCAGATAGTGACCACTCTGCAGAGCTGCCTCTAGGGCCAGATTCCTGACAATAAATGCCAACCTGCTCCCAAGCCAGTCCCAAGCCATTCATCCATACTACCTTTTTATTTAAATCAATAAAATATATATATTGTTTATATGGGAGAGATCCTAAGATGGTACTGCAACTATGCATCCTTTTACTCACTGCACCTTTCCTCCTCCTCAGTTCTACAGGGTCCTGAACATCCGTGTGGCCTTGGTGGGCCTGGAGGTATGGAGCGACTCTGATAAGTGTCCTGTCACTCAGGACCCCTTCAACACCCTGCATGAGTTCCTAGACTGGAGGAAAGTCAAACTGCTGCCTACGAAATCACATGACAACGCTCAGCTCATCAGGTGGAGATCCTACTGTACACAAACTCATGAACACATACAGTACCAGTCAAAAGTTTGGACACACCTACTCATTCAAGGGTTTTTCTAATTTTTACTATTTTTTACATTGTAGAATTATAGTGAAGACATTAATACAATGACATAACACATATAGAATAATTGAGTTAACAGGAAAGTGTTAAACAAATGAAAATATATTTTATATTTGAGATTCTTCAAATAGCCACCCTTTGCCTTGATGACAGCTTTGCAAACTCTTGGCATTCTCTCAACCAGCTTTACCTGGAATGCTTTTCCAACAGTCTTGAAGGAGTTCTCACATATGCTGATCACTTGTTGGCTGCTTTTCCTTCACTCTGCCGTCCGACTCATCCCAAACCATCTCAATTGTGTTGAGGTCGGGTCATCTGATGCAGCACTCCATCACTCTCCTTCTTGGTAAAATAGCCCTTACACAGCCTGGAGGTGTGTTGCGTCATTGTCCTGTTGAAAAACAAATGATAGTTCCACTAAGGCCAAACCAGATGGGACGGCGTATCGCTGCAGAATGCTGTGGTAGCCATGCTGGTTAAGTGTGCCTTGAATTCTAAATAAATCACAGACAGTGTCACCAGCAAAGCACCCCCACACCATAACACCTCCTCCTCCATGCTTTACGGTGGGAACTACACATGCGGAGATCATCGGTTCACCCACACCGCGTCTCACAAAGACACAGCGGTTTGAAACAAAAATATCAAATTTGGACTCCCGACCAAATGACACATTTCCACTGGTCTAATGTCCATTGCTCGTGTTTCTTGGCCCAAGCAGGTCTCTTCTTCTTATTGGTGTCCTTTAGTAGTGGTTTCTTTGCAGTGATTTGACCATGAAGGCCTGATTCACACAGTCCTCTCTGAACAGTTGATGTTGAGATGTGTACTTGAACTCTGTGAAGCATTTATTTGGGCTGATATTTCTAAGGCTGGTACCTCTAATTAACTTATCCTCTGCAGCAGAGGTAACTCTGGGTCTTCCATTCCTATGGCGGTCCTCATGAGAGCCAGTTTCATCATACCGCTTGATGGTTTTTGCTACTGCACTTGAAGAAACTTTCAAAGTTCTTGAAATGTTCCGTATTGACTGACCTTCATGTCTTAAAGTAATGATGGACTGTCGTTTCTTTTTGCTTATTTGAGCTGTTCTTGCCATAATATGGACTTGGTATTTTACCAAGCCCCCCCCGCCCCCCCACCTTGTCACAACACAACTGATTGGCTCAAACGTATTAAGAAGGAAATAAATTCCACAAATTCACTTTTAAGAGGGCACACCTGTTAATTGAAATGCATTCCAGGTGACTACCTCATGAAGCTGGTTGAGAGAATGCCAAGAGTGTGCAAAGCTGTCATCAAGGCAAAGGGTGGCAAAATATATTTTGATTTGTTTAACACTTTTTTGGTTACTACATGATTCCATATGTATTATTTCATAGTTGTGATGTCTTCACTATTATTCTACAATGTAAGAAATAGTAAAAATAAAGAAAGACCCTTGAATAAGTAGGTGTGTCCAAACCTTTGACTGGTAGTGTATGTGAAGCACACACTCAAAACAAAGTGACACACGTACACAAGTTATACCGCCCATACAGTTTCTGATTCGTACAGAAGTTTCAGTTGTTTTTGATTTGGGATACAAATAGACTATGATAGGATTCTTAGTATGTATTTAACCCTTGAAGTCACCTTTACCTCTCCTCAATCCCCTTCCCCCCAGTGGGGTGTACTTCCAGGGTACCACCATTGGCATGGCTCCCATCATGAGCATGTGCACAGTGGAGCAGTCTGGAGGCATCGTCATGGTGAGTACAACGTGAACCTCACACTGTTCCTCCTCTATTTAGCCTGACGCTATAAGCATGAGCTCAGCTCAACACTATCCAGAGACAGCGTGTAAAGGAAAGGTGTTCACTGTTCATTATTTGGTGAGGGGGTCGGAGAAATTATGATTGTAAACACCAGGATATTCACAACCACGTACACACACACATAGTCACACACACTATCCAAGGTCATTTGAAGTCTTACCGTCATTTAACCACCCAGTCCCCAGTCTAATTATAAATGTAGGGGGATGTGGGTTTGAGGTAAATCATTGTATACAGAGTTTAAACAAGACACATTAACATTTTTATGAGGAGTGATACATTATTTGTGCCAGGCCATATACTATATGTCAAAATAGAATGCCCTTTACTCACTAACATGCACAACCCACACAGTTAAGTTATTCAATGAGCAAAATGAGCTGTGTTTCCGTCTCCACTCTATCACTTGATACCCGTACTAAATCGTCAGGCAGTTCCCTTCTCAGAGTCAGCCCATGCCATGCAGATTCAACAAAGAGGTGTATTTCCCATTAATAGATATGTTTTCCTTCTGGACAGGGTTGGCTGGTTATTTCCAGATGTTTGTCCTTCCCATTACTCACACATGGCAAAGGCTTGGAGCAGGATTAAATAACCATGTATTGAGTTATAGGGCCAAAGGATCAGATGAACCACTTTGTATTTCACCCTATGTTATAATCAGCTCCAACCCCCTTTATTTGCTCCACATGTAGGTTGAATTTCACAGTTTGTCCATCGCTGGGTTTTAAAACAAATTTCGGCAGGGACTTTTATACGTCAACCACTGTGGGTTTGTCGTTAAATGTAAACAAAATACAATCATCATGTTTTGGAAGATACAATATTCCCTGCATGTCTGGAAACTATATCAAAAATCCTTTCAAGACCAAACTAACCCTATCGTGTTCTCACGATCGCAGTTATCTTAGAGCTGCTTTGAAGGGCTGACTGACTTCACCTACGTCAATCCACTCTCTCTGATTCTTTAATTACAGTGCTTGTGAAGAGGCACTCAGCCATGACGCGAGCAGTACATCCACACCACTCAGAAACATCCATGAGACCTCTCAAACATGACAGGGCTGGGAGGGAAGTAGTTCTCATCCTTCCACCAAAACCCCAGGAAACTGGTCCCACCATGCAGCTCTGTAATCAGGGCAGAAAATAGCTTTGCTTTACATAGGGCCCTGACATATGACCCTCCTCTTTAGAAGGAAAGACCATGAGTTTCTTATGGACATTATAGTAGTGCCACAGTATGTACACAGGAGTGGAAATCAGACTAGTTGTATGGCTCTTTAGACTAGAGACCTACATAGGGACCTATGGATTAAGAAAATGGCTGATTCATAATCCTACTTTTTGTGTCGCATTGGATGACAGCATCCACATAGGGGCAACATTATATGACTGAGACAAGTCTTTCTGTCTCCAGTATCCTCCAGTATATTCAGAGCTTTGTGTGTGTGCACGTGTGTGTATACATAATTAATGGCTTAGTGGCTGTGGTTCACCTGGTGTACCTATCTAGGCCTGTGGAGTAATAAAGACATATACCCCCAGAGTGTGTTTGTGTGTGTAAAGCTCCATGGGTAGGGACCTTCATAATTTATGCTGCTGTTGTGTGTGCTGCTGTGCACACAGCACTTAACCGTGCAGCAAGATACAGAAGCCGGTCTTACCTTCACTTCTATTGTTCCCTTGCTTTCTTCTTTTTGTCTCTCCATGTCAATCAATGTCTTTCCTGCACTTTTTTTCAGTCTCATTCCATTCTTTCTCTGCATGCATCTCTGCCTTTCTCTGTCTAGTAGCTTTCTGTTTGTCCAATTTTTACTAGGTTTTTCTCCATCACTCCTCCCCTCTCCCTCTCTCTCTACACCACCTCCCCTCCCTGTACCCTCTCTCCTTCTGAAGGACAGTTGGCTAGCTTATATGTGCACTAAAATGTCATAATGCACCAAGTTTTTATTGCTCCCCAGCATCTGTCCCCGCCGGCAGTAGTGTGTGATTAGGGTTGGTTGGGGTTGGTGAGGGAACAGCAGACAAACTGATCAGCTCCTATCCTCCATGAATAGAATGTGTAATGAAATGTGGATCACTGGGCAGTTGGACCTAATGGAACCACTGTGAGTCAACCGAACTAAGATAGATACAGTTGAAATCGGATGTTTACATACACCTTAGCAAAATAAATTTAAACTCAGTTTTTCACAATTCCTGACATTTAATCGTAGAAAAATTTCCCTGTCTTAGGTCAGTTATGATCAACACTTTATTTTAAGAATGTGAAATGTCAGAATAATAGTAGAGAGAATGATTTATTTCAGTTTTTATTTCTTTAATCACATTCCCAGTGGGTCAGAAGTTTACATACACTCAATTAGTATTTGATAGCATTGTCTTTAAATTGTTTAACTTGGGTCAAATGTTTCGGGTAGCCTTCCACAAGCTTCCCACAATAAGTTGGGTGAATTTTGGCCCATTCCTCTTGACTGAGCTGGTGTAACTGAGTCAGGTTTGTAGGCCTCCTTGCTCGCACATGCTTTTTCAGTTCTGCCCACAAACTTTCTATAGGTTTGAGGTCAGGGCTTTGTGATGGCCACTCCAATACCTTGACTTTGTTGTCCTTAAGCCATTTTGCCACAACTTTGGAAGTATGCTTGGTGTCATTGTCCATTTGGAAGACCCATTTGCGACCAAGCTTTAACTTCCTGACTGATGTCTTGAGATGTTGCTTCAATATATCCACATAATTTTCCTTCCTCATGATGCCATCTATTTTGTGAAGTGCACCAATCCCTCCTGCAGCAAAGCACCCCCACAGCATGATGCTGCCACCCCCGTGCTTCACGGTTGGGATGGTGTTCTTCGGCTTGCAAGCGACCCCCTTTTTCCTCCAAGCATAACGATGGTCATTATGGCCAAACAGTTATATTTTTGTTTCATCAGACCAGAGGACATTTCTCCAAAAAGTACGATCTTTGTCCCCATGTGCAGTTGTAAACCGTAGTCTGGCTTTTTTATGGCGGTTTTGGAGCAGTGGCATCTTCCTTGCTGAGCGGCCTTTCAGGTTATGTCGATATAGGACTTGTTTTACTGTGGATATAGATACTTTCGCACCAAAGTACGTTCATCTCTAGGAGACAAAACGCGTCTCCTTCCTGAGCGGTATGATGGTGTTTATACTTGTGTACTATTGTTTGTACAGATGAACGTGGTACCTTCAGGCGTTTGGAAATTGCTCCCAAGGATGAACCAGACTTGTGGAGGTCTACACATTTTTTTCTGAGGTCTTGGCTGATTCCTTTTGATTTTCCCATGATGTCAAGCAAAGAGGCACTGAGTTTGAAGGTAGGCCTTGAAATACATCCACAGGTACACCTACAATTGACTCAAATGATGATAATTAGCTTCAGAATCAGAAGCTTCTAAAGCCATGACATCATTTTCTGGAATTTTCCAAGCTGTTTAAAGGCACAGTCAACTTAGTGGATGTTAACTTCTGATCCACTGGAATTGTGATACAGTGAATTTTAAGAGAAATAATCTGTCTGGAAACAATTGTTGGAAAAATTACTTGTGTTATGCACAAAGTAGATGTCCTAACCGACTTGCCAAAACTATAGTTTGTTAACAAGAAATTTGTGGAGTGGTTGAAAAACGAGTTTTAATGACTCCAACCTAAGTGTATGTGAACTTCCGACTTCAACTGTATGTGTTAAACTAAGGGATAATGGGCTCTAATGTATTACTGTACCTTGTAGCTGTTTACTCTATGCAACATCCATTATCTTCCAAACATTGATGGATATATCCACTGAACTCTATGAACTAACATGTTGTGCTGCTACTTAACTATCCATACTAGACATTACACAAAGTAGTCATTATACAATGCAGTGCTATGTTGTGATTTTCTAATAATATCGAAAGGTGTTATTGCTTCAACTTTTTATCTTCCAAAACATGATGATAATTTTGAACGTGAACTTATGTTGTTTTTCCACTGTAGGATCATTCGGATAATCCCCTGGGCGCAGCTGTGACTTTAGCACACGAGCTGGGGCACAACTTTGGCATGAACCACGACACCCCAGAGCGGGGGTGTGGCTGCAGGATGACTGTGGACCGTGGGGGCTGCATCATGACCCCCTCCACAGGGTGAGTGATGCCAGTGGTCCAGTCCATCCATATTAATGGGTTATATATACTGGATCGGTGTCCCGTACACGGGACGGTTGAGCTGAAGTGCGCTAATGTGATTAGCATGTCTGTTGTAAGTAACAGCAAACCTTCCAGGACATAGACATGTCTTATATGGACAGAAAGCTTAAATTATTGTTAATCTAACTGCATTATCCAATTTACAGTAGCTATTACAATGAAGAAATACCAAGCTATTGTTTGAGGAGAGTACACAACAACAAAAAATTTAGCATGGCAACTGGTTTGATACATTCACCTCTGAAGGTAAATAATGTACTTACATTCAGTAATCTTGCTCTGAGTTGTCATCCTAAGGGTCCCAGAGATAAAATGTAGCATAGTTTTGTTTGATCAAATCCATTTTTATATTAAAATGTAGGAACTGGGTTCTACAGTTTGAACCCCTGCTGTCTCTGGCACCACACCCACCCTGCCCGGCCATCTAGATGTGTGAAAGTTAGTGTATAAGCTAATGATCCATCATGTATGACATTCCTGGGAGTGTGTAAACTTACATTTTGTATAACCATATCATTTTTGTATGTTCTCTATAGTTCTGTACTTGCAAATGTATCAATTGACCAATTCCGCACATTTGGGCAGACTTGATACAAAATAGTCCAGTATTGCAATGCTTCACTGGATCAATCTGAAACTTTGCACACACACACTGCTGCCATCTAGTGGCCAAAATCGAAATTGCGCCTAAACTGCAATATTATATTGTGGCCTTCTCTTGCATTTCAAAAATGATGGAACAAAAACCCCCACAAAAAACACATGTTTTTTTGTTTGTATTATATTTTACCAGATCTAATGTGTTATATTCTCCTACATTAATTTCAAATTTCCACAAACTTCAAAGTGTTTCCTTTCAAATGGTCCTTTGTAGCTCAATTGGTAGAGTATGGCGCTTTTAACGCCAGGGTAGTGGGTTCGATCCCCGGGACCATCCATACATAAAAATGTATGCACGCATGACTGTAAGTCGCTTTGGATAAAAGCGTCTGCTAAATGGCATATTATTATTATTATTATTATTATTATTATTATTATTATTATTATTATTAAATGGTATCAAGAATATGCATATCCTTGCTTCAGGTCCTGAGCTACAGGCAGTTAGATTTGGGTATGTCATTTAAGGCGAAAATTGAAAAAAAGGGTCCGATCCTTAAGAGGTTTAAGCAATCATTTTTAAAACAGAGTCAAAGAGGATGGTGGGTCAGCTCTATCAATTCCAGTCATTTTTGGAAAATTGAGCTTTCAGTTTATTTGTGGTGGCTGGAATTAAAATGGAGGTTACATCAACCTTGGCATTTTCAGATAGTCCCTTTTCTCTCATCAATGTGTAACAGTTTAACTTTGCCTTTAACTCCCAAATCAGCCAGACACTTTACGAGCATGCAAATTAAGTTCCCATTCATTCCTCAACTTTTCAGAATAAATTAGCAACTCTTTTTAACCTTGTGCTAATAGACCATTCAGACAAGATTAATCCCCTTACAGCTTGTACAGGGTCGATCGTTATCTCATGTAAACACTAGTTCCCTGTGTCTCATTGTTAATGTGTGGATGGTCATGCATCTTGCTGAGGGCTGGGAACAACCTCCCAGCCTGAAGACAGAGAGGCTGCTCACAGATTCTCACCCTGTTCCCAACGTGGGTTTCTCGTGATAACGCTGCGACTGATGGACCATGTGACTGTTTCTGAGTAAACAGTAGTCAGATAAGGGTTACCGTGCGCATAATATGAGATTTCACCCTTGGTCTGATGACAATTACTTTTATCTGATGATGAATCGGGGCGTGTAGACGGATGGATGTGTATGGGATGGATTCCACTGCCGTTTAAGAGAGGGAAAGAAAGGGGAAAATAGTAGATAGACAGGTACGGTAGATAGACAGATGGGTGCCCAAGCAGTGGAGTCTGTTATTGCCATCGGAATTGGAAATTGAGAAATTCAGCTGCTTCCTGAGCAGAACTGTACATCTGAGGGTGCCTGTTCGGGATCATGGGTAGAATCTGAGGGGTGGGCGGCTGTCGGACGCAGCTGATTCACAGCCTGTCGATGACAGTCCCTCTGGCTCTGGGCTCTCTGTGTTTTCACTGGCCCAGGCTCTCACTGTTGTCATTGGAGCCAGGCCATGAAAAACACAGTAACACTATTCTCAATTATGTGCTCATAAAACAACATAGCAACACACTGGAAGGAAACGGCACAGGGCTTGCAAGGGCATCCTTCGAAAATAGATGCCATCAGGTCTGTGAATAAGCGAAAGACCGTTATCTGCCTGTCGAAGTAACCAGAAAAAATGATATGACCTTTTACCCAAACATTTCAGAAAAACTCTGTGTGCACCAGAGTTAGCAGTGAGCTCATTCTGTTATACTAATGCAACATGAATTGAGAAAAATATCTGTCAAGTCATAAAATGAATGCCCCTTTAGAGTATGCAGGGTATCTTTTAGTGTGTTTTAAATGCCCAATGCAGACATTTTTATCTCAATATCAAATCATTTCTGGGTAACAATTCAGAATCTTACTGTGATTGTTTTCAATTAAATTGGTTAAAAAAAAAAGTATATACAGTACCAGTCAAAAGTTTGGACACACCTACTCATTCAAGGGTTTTTCTTTATTTTTTACTATTTTCTACAGTGAGGGAAATAAGTATTTGATCACCTGCTGATTTTGTACGTTTGTCCACTGACAAAGAAATGATCAGTCTATAATTTTAATGGTAGGTTTATTTGAACAGTGAGAGACAGAATAACAACAAAAAAATCCAGAAAAACGCATGTCAAAAATGTTATAAATTGATTTGCATTTTAATGAGGGAAATAAGTATTTGACCCCCTCTCAATCAGAAAGATTTCTGGCTCCCAGGTGTCTTTTATACAGGTAATGAGCTTGTTACCTGTATAAAATAGCCCTGTCCACAGAAGCAATCAATCAATCAGATTCCAAACTCTCCACCATGGCCAAGACCAAAGAGCTCTCCAAGGATGTCAGGGACAAGATTGTAGACCTACACAAGGCTGGAATGGGCTACTAGACCATCGCCAAGCAGCTTGGTGAGAAGGTGACAACAGTTGGTGCGATTATTCGCAGATGGAAGAAACACAAAATAACTGTCAATCTCCCTCGGCCTGGGGCTCTATGCAAGATCTCACCTCGTGGAGTTGCAATGATCATGAGAACGGTGAGGAATCAGCCCAGAACTACACGGGAGGATCTTGTCAATGATCTCAAGGCAGCTGGGACCATAGTCACCAAGAAAACAATTGGTAACACACTACGCCGTGAAGGACTGAAATCCTGCAGTGCCCGCAAGGTCCCCCTGTTCAAGAAAGCACATATACAGGGCCGTCTGAAGTTTGCCAATGAACATCTGAATCATTCAGAGGAGAACTGGGTGAAAGTGTTGTGGTCAGATGAGACCAAAATCGAGCTCTTTGGCATCAACTCAACTCACCGTGTTTGGAGGTGGAGGAATGCTGCCTATGACCCCAAGAACACCATCTCCACCGTCAAACATGGAGGTGGAAACATTATTCTTTGGGGGTGTTTTTCTGCTAAGGGGACAGAACAACTTCACCGCATCAAAGGGACGATGGACGAGGCCATGTACCGTCAAATATTGGGTGAGAACCTCCTTCCCTCAGCCAGGGCATTGAAAATGGGTCGTGGATGGGTATTCCAGCATGACAATGACCCAAAACACACGGCCAAGGCAACAAAGGAGTGGCTCAAGAAGGAGCACATTAAGGTCCTGGAGTGGCCTAGCCAGTGTCCAGACCTTAAACCCATAGAAAATCTTGGAGGGAGCTGATGGTTTGAGTTGCCAAACGTCAGCCTCAAAACCTTAATGACTTGGAGAAGATCTGCAAAGAGGAGTGGAACAAAATCCTTCCTGAGATGTGTGCAAACCTGGTGGCCAACTACAAGAAACGTCTGACCTCTGTGATTGCCAACAAGGGTTTTGCCACCAAGTACTAAGTCATGTTTTGCAGAGGGGTCAAATACTTATTTCCCTCATTAAAATGCAAATCAATTTATAACATTTTTGACATGCGTTTTTCTGGATTTTTTTGTTGTTATTCTGTCTCTCACTGTTCAAATAAACCTACCATTAAAATAGACTGATCATGTCTTTGTCAGTGGGCAAACATACAAAATCAGCAGGGGATCAAATACTTTTTTCCCTCACTGTACATTGTAGAATAATAGTGAAGACATTAAAACTATGAAATAACACATATGGAATCATGTAGTAACCAAAAAAGTGTTAAACAAATCAAAATATATTTTATATTTGAGATTCTTCAAATAGCCACCCCTTGCCTTGATGACAGCTTTGCACACTCTCGGCATTCTCTAAACCAGCTTCACCTGGAATGCTTTTCCAACAGTCTTGAAGGAGTTCCTACATATGCTGAGCACTTGTTGGCTGCTTTTCCTTCACTCTGCCATCCGACTCATCCCAAACCATCTCAATTGGGTTGAGGTCGGGGGATTGTGGAGGCCAGGTCATCTGATGCAGCACTCCATCACTCTCCTTCTTGGTATTGACATTTACATTTACATCATTTAGCAGATGCTCTTATCCAGAGCGACTTATACAGCCTGGAGGTGTGTTGGGTCATCGTCCTGTTGAAAAACAAATGATAGTCCCACTAAGCCCAAACTAAATGGGATGGTGTATGGCTGCAGAATGCTGTGGTAGTGAATTCTAAATATATTACAGTCAGTGTCACCAGCAAAGCACCCCCACACCATGTCACCTCCTCCTCCATGCTTCACGGTGGGAACTACACATGTGGAGATCATCCTTTCACCCACAACGCGTCTCAGAAAGACACGGCGGTTGGAACCAAAAATCTCCAATTTGGACTCCAGACCAAAGGACACATTTCCACAGGTCTAATGTCCATTGCTCGTGTTTCTTGGCCCAAGCAGGTCTCTCCTTCTTATTGGTGTCCTTTAACAGTGGTTTCTTTGCAGAAATTCGACCATGAAGGGCTGATTCACACAGTCCCCTCTGAACAGTTGATGTTGAGATGTGTTTGTGACTTGAATGTCACGTTGTGTAATGATTTGAAGACAGGCGCAGGAATACGTATTAGGGGTTTTATTTACTCCACCCAACACAAGGTACATGATGAAAAATGACAGGGACGAAGCCCAAAACAAACACATATATATATATAACAAAGGGATGTAACCCAAACAAAAGAGCGTAACCTCTACACAATACACGGGACGAGACCCGTAATAACAAGAGCACAATACACTGTACTCACGAGACCAATGGACATGGGACAATAATCGACAAGGACAATGGGGAACAGAGGGCACATATATACACATACTAATCAGGGGGAATGGGAACCAGGTGCGGTGCGGGTCAGTCAGGGCGCCGACGGTGGAAATCCTTGGTCAGCGAAGCATCCAGGATGTCCACCTTAGGAACCCAGCACCGCTCCTCTGGGCCGTAACCCTCCCATTCGATGAGGTATACCCGACGCCTCGAATGCCGGACCTCCCTCGATGTCCAGAGGAGGAGGCGGGGCGTCACTGGGTCCAGCCTCAGCAAGGGGACCAGGCACCACTGGCCTGAGGAGAGAGACATGAAAAGTCGGGTTAATGCTGTAATCAGCAGGGTGATGCAAACGGTACTTTACCTCATTAACCCTCCTCAGGACTTTAAACGGCCCCACAAACCACGGGCTCAGCTTCCGGCAGGGCAAGCGGAGGGGCAGGTTCCGGGTGGAGAGCCAGACCCGGTCGCCTGAAGAGAAAACAGGCGCCTCGCTGCGGTAGAGGTTGGCCTGTTCCTTGTGCCGACGTACGGCCCAAACCACTTGTCCACTGCAGGGGCCTAGGTCTGGCTCGGATACCATGGTGCCAGGGCCAGCTGATATCCCAACACGCACTGGAAAGGAGTGAGGTTAGTGTAGGAGTGGCGGAGGGAATTCTGCACGTACTCAGCCCAAGGTAGAAAATCCGCCTACTCCCCCGACCTGTACTGACAGTAACACCGCAGGAACCTGCCCACTTCCTGATTGACCCTCTCCACCTGCCCATTAGATTGAGGATGGTACCCGGAGGTGAGACTGACCGTGACCCCCAGGCATTCCATGAACGCTTTCCATACGTGTGAGGTGAACTGAGGATCACGGTCTGACACAATGTCCTCTGGGATCCCGTAGTGCCGGAAGACGTGCGTAAAAAGAGCCACCGCGGTTTGCATGGCCAATGGGAGCCCAGGCAGAGGAAGGAGGGGACATGCTTTGGAAAACTGATCCACAATGACAAGAACGGTGGTGTTCCCCTGGGAGGAGGGAAGGTCAGTGACAAAGTCCACCGTGAGGTGAGACCAGAGTCGTTGTGGAACTGGCAGGGGAAGGAGCTTTCCGTAAGGGAGGTGTCTGGGTGTCTTAGACTGAGCACAGATGGAGCAGGAATAGACGTAAACCCGGATGTCCCTAGCCAAGGTGGGCCTCCAGTGCTTCTCAGTCAGGCAGGCACTGGTACGGCCTATTCCAGGATGACCCGACACAGGCGCTGTGTGCGCCCAGGAAAGGAGGCGGTCCCGCACACCCGTGTCCACGTAGGTGCAGTTCTCCGGGCACTGTGCAGGTGCGGGTTCCATATGCAGGGCCTGCCGTATGTCGGCGTCTACGTCCCACAACACTGGCGCGATGATACGGAATGGAGGGGGTCTCCTTTCTCTGCCTCTCCTCTGCGTCATAGAGGCGAGACAGGGCATCCGCCTTCACGTTCCTCGAGCGAGGCCTATAGGAAAGCGTGAATTGGAACCTGGTCTCAGGTTTAGCCTCTTCGCTGCCCTGATGTACTCCAGGTTGCTGTGGTCTGTCCACACCAGGAAAGGGTGTTTGGACCCCTCCAGCCAGTGCCTCCATGCCTTCAGAGCCTTCTTGACCGCCAAGAGTTTCCTGTCACCTACGTCGTAGTTCCTCTGGGCGGGGCTCAGCTGCTTGGAGTAGAAGGCGCAGGGCCGCAGTTTTGGTGGGGTTCCTGTGCGCTGGGACAGCACTGCCCCGACTCCTACTTCAGAGGCATCCACTTCGACGATGAAGGGGACTGAGGGGTCGGGATGTGCCAGCATGGGAGCAGTGGTGAAGCGTGTCTTCAGCGTCTCGAACGCCCTCTCCGTCTCCGCCGTCCAACGAAGCCGCTGGGGACCTCCTCTCAGCAGGGAGGTAAGAGGCGCGACCACCATGCTGAAGCCCCGGATGAACCTCAGGAAATAGTTGGCGAACCCCAGGAAACACTGGACTGCTTTTACGGAAGTGGGGATGGGCCATGACCTGACTGCGCTGACGCGTTGCTCCTCCATCTCCACTCCCTCCGTGGATATGAGGTAGCCCAAGAAAGACACGGACCGCTTGAAAAACAAACACTTGTCCTGTTTAACATAGAGATTATGCTCCAACAGTCACCATAGCAACACCCACCCGTAGTCTGCGCTCCAGCAGGTATATCTCACTGGTCATCCCCAAAGCCAACACCTCCTTTGGCCGCCATTCCTTCCAGTTCTCTGCTGCCAATGACTGGAACGAATTGCAAAAAGCTCTGAAGCTGGAGACTCTTATCTCCCTCACTAACTTTAAGCATCAGTTGTCAGAGCACCTTACCGATCACTGCACCTGTACACAGCCCATCTGAAATTAGCCCACCCAACTACCTCATCCCTATATTGTTATTTATTTTGCTCATTTGCACCCCAGTATCTCTATTTGCACATAATCTCATGCACATCTATCATTCCAGTGTTAATACTAATTGTAATTATTTTGCACTATAGCCTATTTATTGCCTTACCTCCATAACTTGCTACATTTGCACACACTGTATATATATTTTCTGTTGTATTTTTTGACTTTATGTTTTGTTTTACCCCATATGTAACTCTGTGTTGTTGTTTTTATCGCACTGCTTTGCTTTATCTTGGCCAGGTCGCAGTTGTAAATGAGAACTTGTTCTCAACTGGCTTACCTGGTTAAATAAAGGTGAAATAAAAAAAGTAATAAAAAAGTATTCCCAGCACAGACCTGACTAACGAGACATGCTTAGCTCGGTCAGCAGAATAGACCAAAATGTAGTCTATATAAACCCCTGCAACCCGTCCCAGCATGTCCCGAAACACTTCGTTAATAAAGGCCTGGAAGACTGAAAGAGCATTAGACAGGCCAAAGGGCATTACAAGAAACTCATAATGCCCTGTGGTCGTGCAAAAAGCTGTTTTCCATTCGTTGCCTGCACAAATGTTCACCAGATTGTAGGCGCTCCTCAAGTCCAGTTTCGTGAAGTTCTGCGCCTCATGCATTTGTTCGATGATGGTTGGGATGAGGGGTAAAGGATAGCTGAACTTAACGGTGTCTTTGTTCAGTGTTTGATAATCAATGCAGGGGCGCAGTCTCCCATCTTTCTTCTTAACAAAAAAGAAGCTTGAGGAGGCTGGTGACGTAGAGGGGTGGATAAAACCCTGCTGGAGGCTCTCCTGTACGTAGGTCTCCATGGCCTCGGTCTCCGCGTAGGAGAGGGGATAGACGTGTCCTCTCGGGAGGACTGTGTCAGACAGCAGGTCAATGGCATAATCCCAGGGCGATGAGGAGGCAGGTGTGTAGCCTGGGTCTTAGAGAAATCCCGGTCCAGATCCTGGTATTCCTCCGGTAAATCCTTTTGAGTGGTGTGGTCCGGACTTTCCACCATAGTGGTGTTGACAGACACCACGAGACACCTCCCCTGACACTCCTGCGACCAACCCAGCAGTCTCCTCTCGGACCAGGAAATAACAGGGTTATGCCAACTCAACCAGGGGAGACCTAAAACAACGGGGTGCGTGGGGGTGTCTATAATCAAAAAAGGTGATCTGTTCTAAATTAGTGTCATGGGTCAGCAGAGAAACGGGAACAGTGATATGATGTACGAGCCCTGTCCCTATTTGACAATTATCCAGGGCTCAAACTGGAATGGGTGACTGTAGGGGAACCAAAGGAATGCGTAATGCAGTGGCCAGTGTGCTATCTAAAAGATTCCCGGCAGCTCCGGAATTAATCAGAGCTAACGGGAATGAGGGGCTAGGGTATTCGGGAATTTAATGGAAAAACACACTGGTTGAGTTGACAGAAAAGGAGAGGAGATCTTGCATCCTCCCTGCGTTGGAGCAGGGGAATTCCCTGGCTTGCCACCTCCTCGCCTATTAGTGGATAGAGGGCAGGTCAAAGAGAAATGACCCCTTTCTCCACCATAGGAGCAGAGGCCCAGATTCCTCCTTCTCTTACACTCTGCCTCAGGCAAACGTGCAGAGCCCAGCTCCATCGGCTCTGGCCACGGAGCAGGTGTTGCCATGGGCTCCGGATTCCGCGCAGGTCTTCGTCGGGACCACAGGAGGTTGTCTAAACGGATCGCCATGCTGATGAGCTGGTCGAGTGACAGGTTGTCATCACGGCAGGCTAACTCCATCTGTACCTCCTGCAGTCCGCTGCGGAAAACGGTGACCAGAGCAGACTCGTTCCATCCGGTGGAGGCTGCGATGGTCCGGAACTCCAGGGCAATCCCTGGTGTAGTCGGAGTAGACGCTCACACCCCTCACGGCCCTCCACAGGATGATCAAACACCGAGCGGAAGAGGACTCGACCTCAGGTCCGCCCGTCTCCCAGACTGCGGCACCCCATCCAGGGCCCGTCCAGTCAGTGCCAAGATGACTGTGGCAACCCTGTCTCTCCTGGAGACAGCCTTGGCGTAGCGAGCGAGGTTGAGCCGTCAAATCGCTCCAGAAGGGACAGGGGTATTCAGCAGACCGGCTCGGATGGAACGGAGGCAGGTAGTGGTGGTGTGGGGGTTGGTGCCGGAACCGGTGCTGGAGACTGGAGGGACTGCACTTTTCCCTCCAACCGCAGCATGGTTGCCAGCACGCTGTCCATGGCGCTGCCGAGTCTGGAGAGACAGTCCTCGTGATGCTGGACTGTCTCTACGATGGTCACCAACTCTGCCTTTCCCGCTGTCTCCATTTTTATGGGTAGATTATTCTGTCACGTTGTATAATGATTTTAAGACAGGCACAGGAATACGTATTAGGGGTTTTATTTACTCCACCCAACACAAGGTACGTAAAGAAAAACGACGGGGACGAAGCCCAAAACAAACACATACAGTGAGGGAAAAAAGAGTTTGATCCCCTGCTGATTTTGTATGTTTGCCCACTGACAAAGAAATTATCATTCTATAATTTTAATAGATGGTTTATTTGAACAGTGAGAGACAGAATAACAACAAAAAAATCCAGAAAAACGCATGTCAAAAATGTTATAAATTGATTTGCATTTTAATGAGGGAAATAAGTATTTGACCCCTCTGCAAAACATGACTTAGTACTTGGTGGCAAAACCCTTGTTGGCAATCACAGAGGTCAGACGTTTCTTGTAGTTGGCCACCAGGTTTGCACACATCTCAGGAGGGATTTTGTTCCACTCCTCTTTGCAGATCTTCTCCAAGTCATTAAGGTTTTGAGGCTGACGTTTGGCAACTCAAACCATCAGCTCCCTCCAAGATTTTCTATGGGATTAAGGTCTGGAGACTGGCTAGGCCACTCCAGGACCTTAATGTGCTCCTTCTTGAGCCACTCCTTTGTTGCCTTGGCCGTGTGTTTTGGGTCATTGTCATGCTGGAATACCCATCCACGACCCATTTTCAATGCCCTGGCTGAGGGAAGGAGGTTCTCACCCAATATTTGACGGTACATGGCCTCGTCCATCGTCCCTTTGATGCGGTGAAGTTGTTCTGTCCCCTTAGCAGAAAAACACCCCCAAAGAATAATGTTTCCACCTCCATGTTTGACGGTGGGGATGGTGTTCTTGGGGTCATAGGCAGCATTCCTCCTCCTCCAAACACGGCGAGTTGAGTTGATACCAAAGAGCTCAATTTTGGTCTCATCTGACCACAATACTTTCACCCAGTTCTCCTCTGAATCATTCAGATGTTCATTGGCAAACTTCAAACGGCCCTGTATATGTGCTTTCTTGAGCAGGGGGACCTTGCGTGCGCTGCAGGATTTCAGTCCTTCACGGCGTAGTGTGTTACCAATTGTTTTCTTGGTGACTATGGTCCCAGCTGCCTTGAGATCATTGACAAGATCCTCCCGTGTAGTTCTGGGCTGATTCCTCACCGTTCTCATGATCATTGCAACTCCACGAGGTTAGATCTTGCATGGAGCCCCAGGCCAAGGGAGATTGACAGTTATTTTGTGTTTCTTCCATTTGCGAATAATCGCACCAACTGTTGTCACCTTCTCACCAAGCTGCTTGACGATGGTCTTGTTGCCCATTCCAGCCTTGTGTAGGTCTACAATCTTGTCCCTGACATCCTTGGAGAGCTCTTTGGTCTTGGCCATGGTGGAGAGTTTGGAATCTGATTGATTGATTGCTTCTGTGGACAGGTGTCTTTTATACAGGTAACAAGCTGAGATTAGGAGCACTCCCTTTAAGAGTGTGCTCCTAATCTCAGCTCGTTACCTGTATAAAAGACACCTGGGAGCCAGAAATCTTTCTGATTGAGAGGGGGTCAAATTCTTATTTCCCTCATTAAAATGCAAATCAATTTATAACATTTTTGACATGCGTTTTTCTGGATTTTTTTGTTGTTATTCTGTCTCTCACTGTTCAAATAAACCTACCATTAAAATTATAGACTGATCATTTCTTTGTCAGTGGGCAAACGTACAAAATCAGCAGGTGATCAAATACTTTTTTCCCTCACTGTAGAAAATAGTAAAAAATAAAGAAAAACCCTTGAATGAGTAGGTGTGTGCAAACTTTTGACTGGTACTGTATATACTTTTTTAACCAATTTAATTGAAAACAATCACAGTAAGATTCTTAATTGTTACCCAAAAATGATTTGATATTGAGATAAAAACGTCTGCATTGGTCCTTTAAAACACACTAAAAGATACCCTGCATACTCTAAAGGGGCATTAATTTTATGACTTAACATATATTTTTCTCAATTCATGTTGCATTAGTATAACAGAATGAGCTCACTGCTAACTCTGGTGCACACAGAGTTTTTTTTTGTTATTCTGTCTCTCACTGTTCAAATAAACCTACCATTAAAATTATATACCTATCATGTCTTTGTCAGTGGGCAAACGTACAAAATCAGCAGGGGATCAAATACCTTTTTCCCTCACTGTATATAACAAAGGGATGTAACCCAAACAAAAGAGCGAGGTGTAACTTCTACAAAATACACGGGACAAGACCCTTAATAACAAGAGCACAATACACTGTACTCACGAGACCAACGGACATGGGACAATAATCGACAAGGACAATGGGGAACAGAGGGCACATATATACACATACTAATCAGGGGGAATGGGAACCAGGTGTTTGTAATGAGACAAGACAATCCGGGGTTGGTGGTAATGAACCAGGTCAGTGACGCCTAGAAGGCCGGTGACGTAGACCAGGTGAACGGAATGAGCAGCAGTACCGGGGGGATCCGTGACAGTGAAGCATTTATTTGGGCTGCAATTTCTGAGGCTGGTAACTCTAATGAACTTATCCTCTGCAGCAGAGGTAACTCTGGGTCTTCCATTCTTGTGGTGGTCCTCATGAGAGCTAGTTTCATCATAGCACTTGATGGTTTTTTGCGACTGCACTTGAAGAAACTTTCAAAGTTCTTGAAATGTTCCATGTTGACTGACCTTCATGTCTTAAAGTAATGATGGACTGTCGTTTCTCTTTGCTAATTTGAGCTGTTCTTGCCATTATATGGACTTGGTCTTTTACCAAATAGGGCTATCTTCTGTATACCCCCCCTACCTTGTCACAACAGAACTGATTGGCTCAAACGCATTAAGAAGGAAAGAAATTCCACAAATTAACTGTTAAGAAGGCACAGCTGTTAATTGAAATGTATTCCAGGTGACTACCTCATGAAGCTGGTTGAGAGAATGCCAAGAGTGTGCGAAGACATCATCAAGGCAAAGGGATTTGTTTAATACTTTTTTGGTTACTACATGATTCCGTATGTGTTATTTCATAGTTTTGATGTCTTCACTATTATTCTACGATGTAAAAAATTGTAAAAAAACAAACAAACAAACTTGAATTAGTAGGTGTGTCCAAACTTTTGACTGGTAGTGTATATACAGCTACTTTGCAAAGAGCAATTTCTCAAGCCAGAATTTTGCTAGGACTGTGTTGGAGTGGTCTAAGTGGGGAGGAGAAAACAGAAAACTAACTGTTATTGGCAGAGAGGTTTAGAACTCTCTTTCTTGTTGGTCTATCAACCTGATGTCACCAGGCCGGCCAAAACTCTATCCCACCAAAACAGGCTGAAATTCCAGGCAGTCTTTTCAAACAGCTCATTTTCACAGTATCATTCCAACCTCATAGTGTGGAAATATACACTGAGTATATGAAACATTGAGTACTCCTGCTCTTTCCATGACATAGCCTGACCAGGTGAATCCAGGTGAAAGCTATGATCCCTTATTGATGTCACCTGTTAAATCCACTTCAATCAGTTTAGATGAAGGGGAGGAGACAGGTTAAATAAGGATTTTTAAGCCTTGAGACAATTGAGACATTAATTGTTTATGTGTGCAATTCAGAGGGTGAATTGGCAAGACAAAATATTTAAGTGCCTTTGAATGGGGTATGGTAGTAGGTTTGTGTCAAGAACTGCAACGTTGCTGGGTTTTTCACGCTCAACAGTTTCCCCTGGTTATCCTTACACCCTGTTGTCAGCTATTGGATATTTGTTAACACTGTATGTGTGCTTTAATTGACACACTCTGTGTAAGGCAGTGCAGATAAGGCAAAACTGCACTGCCATGTCTGTTTTTCTGAGGTGAAGACATTGTTTCTCGCTGTATGTTCTACTCGAGAACCTCAGGGCTAAACCCCAGTTAAAATATAACTCAGACAATGCTCTGTTTTCAACAGTATGATGGTTCAGTGGGAACAATCCTACAATGTCCTCAGTTCACTTCAGCTGAAAGGCCACTGAGCACACACACAAGACAAGAAATAAGGCATTGCAGTTCTGTGTGTTAGTGTGTATGCTAAATATATGCAAACACACACTGTGTGTGTGCGTCTGTGTCTCTGTGTGTGTGTGTGTGTGTGTGTGTGTGTGTGTGTGTGTGTGTGTGTGTGTGCGTTAATTCGTTCACATATACACGTCAGCTTGATATGCAAACGTTATTTCAGCCAGTCAAACACATCCGCCTCGAGGCTGAATTTACAGTGGCTTGTTGATAAAACCAGTCATTTCAGAAGTCTAATCTGAAACTAATTTCCTCCTCACAGTTTTATGCCTTCTTTGCCATAGTGCACACTGTCTCTGTCCCTCAGTCCTGCTTCATCCTCAGAATGTGAGAAGCCGAGGAGCAGGCAGGCAGCCAGTGACCCCTGTGTCGCTGCCTGGGTGTTGTGTCGGGACATTCTTTACTCAGACTTGCTAATGGTGTGGAGGACAGGCTGCATCTAAATGATGTGATTATCACTGACACTGCCAGCTGTAATCAGGGACAGGGCTCAGATTGAGATCCACTGAGACAGGTTTTTGATAGGCTAGACAAGCACTAAGTGGCCAGTGGCCTTTTATTTACTGTGATTTGTTATAGAAGAACAGAGGAAGAGATGGGAAGGAGAGAGAAAGAGATAGAGAAAGAGAGATGTGGTGGGCTTGCTTAGTTGGGATATACAGTTACAGGATTGGGTTTGTATAGCATATATAAAGTAGATCCCAAAGAAAGGTGGGCTCCTGATTTGAAGTATGACAGATCTTAGAGTGAGAGAGCTGAGAAAGCATCAGGGATGGTGGGGAATTTTCATGCTAGTGGATTGTGTCATTTGTGGCAGCACAGACAACCTCAAATAAGTTTGCTTTGGGTAGGCCCAGTTAGGGGGCTGTATCATGTGTATTTGGGTAGAGCACAGATCCACAGCACGGCGTATAACTGGGCTGCACATTCAAGTTGAACCTCCGGAGAGGGGGAAATAACTACCAATGTCAAGGGAACATTGACTAATTATGGGGTTGGTTGACTGAGTTGTGCGCCAGCATGCGTCCGTGTATCTGTGTGTGTGAGTAACAGTTTACTTTTATGTTGCGGAGAGTCTCCTCACCCACCACCTCCATTGTCAACAGAAACCCATGCCAGCCCCCAATCCTCCTTGGCATTTACTCAGCCACTGAACCCAGAGGCTCCTTGTTTGACTTGATCAGATTGACAACAGTCTTCTGGGCCCCCTGATGTAGGCTAGCTTCAGAGAAACGCTACTGTTAGTAACCAGGGGTGGCAGCCCAAACTCTGCCTCAGCACAACATTGCCATATCAGTGTGACTGATACCTCTGCATGTGTGGCATGAGCACAGATGGTCCCAAATCCTCGATGTCCGAAGTCAACAGAGATTTACAAGGCCTTGTTGTTGCAGAGGAGGAGACATGGAACATTGGCAACCTGAATATGACTGCAGTGCAGATTGTTGTCCTTGCCCTCTCTACTTTCAAAGCGTTCCAAGGAAAAATGTTAATCAATTATGTGTAATTCCTCAGACCGGCTGACGAAAGAGCACATCAGATCATATCAATTTTGTCTTTCCCTCTGTGTGTCTGCCTGGCATTGAACTCCTGTTAGTAATAACCGAGGCTGTCGGCGTCTGAGCCCCCCAGGAGTACATAAGGTGCTGTCTGTCATCATTGCCATTGCGCTAAGTAAGATATGAATGCCCATTCATCTTATGAGCTATCAAGGCGTGATCAGAATATGAATGAGGTTCTGTGTCATCTAAGGCTTTTATGAAGAACCTTATTTACTTGTGAAATAACAACCCTTGTTGCCTTTCATACTGTCCGTCAATCAGGCCCTGCAGGATGACTAGGTTTGAAATGGATACTCTACGACCATTATGTGGCATCCGCCCCAACACCTCCTAGTCCTAATTAGATCTACATTGCTTGACTGCACATGGAGAAAATATGGGGGTTTTAAGCTAATATTATCCACTGAAAAGGATAGTTTCTCATAATATTATTTCCCGGACAGCGTAGCCGGCACGTGGTATCAGCTGTTAAAACAGTCACTGGGGTGTAGGGGGATCCAAATTCCACAACTGTATTAAAGGACTAGAGCAGAGCCCACGCCTCTCCCCAGGCCTGGTGGACCTGCTCTGGGTCCTCAGCTGGGGAGGAGATGATGGACAGTCTCAGGCTGGTTGCAGCAGATTGCCTTGTTTGCTAGTGGAGTTAAGCTTTGTCGGCCTGTGTTTTTCCCCACACAGATTATGGGGCTCCACCACTCTGGTGTGTTATCAACAGCAAGCATGCTATTTACGAGGGCCTGCTCAGTGGCTTGGTGTAGCCCTGCTCACCCTAGCTTTGGTCACCCCCTAAAGAGCAGGGGTAAACACATTTCGAACCATAGCGTGTGGATTAAGGGAGAAGACATGTTGGTGTGGTGGTGGTCATCACTACTCCCAGGGAGTTGTTGTAAGTGAGTTCAGTGTGTTTTTCCTCAGTGGTATGGAGGAAGCACAATGTGTTTTCTGGCTGGCCCGCCTGATCTCTACGCCCCTAGCAGGCCCACTAAAGAGTGAACCGATAACAGTGCAATGTCCATAGAACTACAGCTGCCAAATCCCCACTAGGCTGAGGCGAAGCATCACAGATCCCCTCACAAACCAGATGCCAAGTTTTAGCTACAACCCGACTATGTGTAATGTCACGTTAAAGAAAGTGATTCTGTCCAATGTCAAGGTTTAGCTTCAAATCTTTTTTGGCCCACGCAATGACAAATTTCCATTTCTCTATATTTAGGATGTTATTATTTATGATTTTCTTACTTAGTTACTTATGTAGACACACACAGACTGGTAGCAATGTCAATAATGTACTGTATTATTGGCTGCAGCTAATGGTCTGATCAGGTCTGATCGTCATGTTTAAAATATGCTTCACTGCGTAGTATTAGTAGAATATTATGTTGTTGTTGAAGACACACAGACACGCACTAAGAGGCATGTGTAATTTCCCCATAGCCCTCCGCTTCAGAAGTCGGTTTCTTCAAACGGCGCAGATTACCCAAGATCCTCTGTGATTGAAGACTTAGGTCTGCCTGAGCGGCGGATACATATTTATGAACTAAGGGGCTTGCAGACCAAGCTGTGTCTTTGTTTTATTGCTTGTTTGTTTGTTTGTCTTTGTGCTTATGAAACTGTGTTGAATCAGAGCACATCTGATGTCGGAAGACCGTTAAATATGAGCCAAGGCCTTATGAATGAACAAGCAGGGTTGGGTAGGTTACTTTTTAAATGTAATCCGTTAGTTACTAGTAACCTGTCCAAAATTATAATCAGTAATGTCACTTTTGGATTACTTTCCCCTTAAGAGGTATTAGAAGAAGACAAAACTGATCCATCAAACGCATTTGGTGTGTCATCATAGTGGTCTCTGACTTGGGGTCAGACTCGCTCAGGTGGAACAAACTTTAACTAGCACATTTTTTATATGCCAAATTGAATGTCGTTCAGAAACAGAAAGGTGTCATAATGTATTTTTTCACAAACATCCTTTCTGAATTTAAAAGTAATCCAAGAATTAATCATCTAGTTTTTCTAAAGTATCTGTAATCTGATTTAAATATTTTAGCTGGTAACATTACTGATTACAGTTCGTTTTCTGTACTCAGATTACTCCCCAACCCTGTTAATATGTCAGTAGAGCCTTTATAGTTTGTCTGAGCTCTGTCTGGGTTTGTTAGTTTCTGGCACGTATACATTTACTATGAGTTCACTTATCCTAAGTTTACTTTTAAAGTATATTTGAACCAGGAATTACAGTTGAAGTCGGAAGTGTACATACACCTTAGCCAAATACATTTAAACTACTTCCTGACATTTAATCCTAGTAAAAATTCCCTGTCTTAGGTCAGTTAGGATCAACACTTTATTTTAAGAATGTGAAATGTCAGAATAATAGTAGAGAGCATGATTTATTTCAGCTTTTATTTCTTTCATCACATTCCCAGTGGGTCAGAAGTTTACATACACTCAATTAGTATTTGGTAGTATTGCCTTTAAATTGTTTAACTTGGGTCAAACATTTCGGGTAGCCTTCGACAAGCTTCCCACAATAAGTCGCCCATTCCTCTTGACAGAGCTGGTGTAACTGAGTCAGGTTTGTAGGCCTCCTTGCTTGCACATGCTTTTTCAGTTCTGCCCACACATTTTCTATAGGATTGAGGTTAGGGATTTGTGATGGCCACTCCAATACGTTGACTTTGTTGTCCTTAAGCAATTTTGCCACAACTTTGGAAGTATGCTTGGGGTCATTGTTCATTTGGAAGACCCATTTGCGACCAAGCTTTAACTTCCTGACTGATGTCTTGAGATGTTGCTTCAATATATCCACATCCATCTATTTTGTGAAGTGCACCAATCCCTCCTGCAGCAAAGCACCCCCACAGCATGATGCTGCCACCCCCGTGCTTCACAGTTGGGATGGTTTTCTTCGGCTTGCAAGCTGCCCCCTTTTTCCTCCAAACATAACGATGGCCTTTATGGCCAAACAGTTCTATTTTTGTTTCATCAGACCAGAGGACATTTCTCCAAAAAGTACGATCTTTGTCCCCATGTGCAGTTGCAAACCGTAGTCTTGCTTTTTTATGGCGGTTTTGGAGCAGTGGCTTCTTCCTTGCGGGGCGGCTTTTCAGGTTATATCGGTATAGGACTAGTTTTACTGTGGATATAGATACTTTTGTACCTCCAGCATCTTCACAAAGTCCTTTGCTGTTGTTCTGGGATTGATTTGCACTTTTCGCACCAAAGTACATTAATCTCTAGGAGACAGAACGCGTCTCCTTCCTGAGCGGTATGATGGCTGCGTTGTCCCATTGTGTTTATACTTGCGTACTATTGTTTGTACAGATGAACGTGGTACCTTCAGGCATTTGGAAATCGCTCCCAAGGATGAACCAGACTTGAGGAGGTCTACAATTTTTTTTCTGAGGTCTTGGCTGATTTCTTTTGATTTTCCCATGATGTCAAGCAAAGAGGCACTGAGTTTGAAGGTAGGCCTTGAAATACATCCACAGGTACACCTCAAATTGACTCACATGATGTCAATTAGCCTATCAGAACCCTCTAAAGCCATGACATAATTTTCTGGAATTATCCAAGCTGTTTAAAAGCACATTCAACTTAGTGTATGTAAACTTCTGACCCACTGGAATTGTGATACAGTGAATTATAAGTGAAATAATCTGTCTGTAAACAATTGTTGGACAATTTACTTGTGTCATGCACAAAGTAGATGTCCTAACCGACTTGCCAAAACTATAGTTTGTTAACAAGACATTTGTGGAGTGGTTGAAAAACAAGGTTTAATGACTCCAACCTAAGTGTATGTAAACTTCTGACTTTAACTGTACATACATATAGGAATTAATCAGATCATTCTTGAACGTAATAGCCTGTTGGACTGTTTTATGGAAACTCTGACCTTGAACGCCAGGAGCATTCTATATCGGTTGTGCCAATATCAAAAGATAGTGCCCACAACTGGTGTAATGTAACATAGCAACACTTTGCACTCAACAAGTTGCCATTGTCTTTGTCCCTTAGGTACCCGTTTCCTACGGTGTTCAGCACCTGCAGTAAGAAGGACCTTGCAGCCAGTTTGGAGAAGGGAGTGGGGATGTGTCTGTACAACATGCCTGAGGTCAAGGTGCTCTATGGGGGACAGAAATGTGGCAACGGATACGTGGAGGAGGGAGAGGAGTGTGACTGTGGAGAGCTGGAGGTACAGTAACGTTCAACCACACAGAGGAACTTTTTTCATATCATATTGTACAGTTTAAATACTAAATGTATTGGACCACCAGTCACTATCCAGACTAAAGAACACAAAGAAATACAACAAACCATGAACACTCGCACAGAATAACAACAAATGACACACAGTAACTACAAGCAGTCAAAACTATAGCAAAGCACAACAACTCACACAAAGCCCCACAAGAAAGCACAAGCATATGAAAATGTTTGTGTAGCGTGCTTAATTCTGCGCTGTGTCTGAAATAGCGTCACTCTGAGAACTGGATTGATTTGTGGGGATTTATTTGCCACCTGCAGAGAGTTGACAAAAATAGGTTGCAGTGTCAGCTCATGTGCACATGCTCTCGCGCACCTTCTCCGAAGGATAGGCAGACGAGAGAACTCACAAAAATGTATTGTGGTGCACACATGCCATGCACCTAGCACACCACAACACATACACCACAGTACTAAATAAAACACACAACAATTTGCAATTCTCATTATAAATGATATTACAACATACCTGCAGAGAGTTGACAAAAACAGGTTGTAGTGTCAGCTCTTGCGCACATGCTCTCGCGCACCTGTCAGGGCACAGCAAACCATTAAGTACATGGAAACAATACGCCATCATACTCCACAGGCTACATGGCTAACCTAGCTAGCGAGCTACAGTAAATACAACTTTTTAAAATGCACTCATGCATGGCAAATATAATTATATACAATGAGAATTGCAGCAAAATATATTTACACAAATGACAACTTTACTCCCACTTAAAGAACATATTGACATGTTTTTACACTTAAAATAGAGGAGCAGAGGACAACATACCTTCTCCCAAGGATAGGCAGACAAGAGAGGACGATAAAAGGGGAAGCAACAGGTTACCAAACAAATGTACCAAACCAACCAAGGATGCACCATCAAACCTGACATTACACACTTTTTTAAACACGAGATAATATAGTTTAGTGTTTTTACATAAAATTAAATGACAGCAACCCAGCTGTGATAAAAGAATACACATACAATGGAATGTAAATTAATACAAAAATAAATGTATCACCTCTTGAGGGGACCCATTGACCCAGTCCTCTCTGCTCTATCAAAATAAGAGTCCTTTTGTACAAATGCCTGTGCATAATCTAGGGTAACAACATCACTCTGCCACATTTGCATACATATAGTTGTATGCCATGCTGTCAACATTATTATTTTGCCTCTAAGGCAATGAAATAGATATGTAAAACAATTCCATGCATAACATTACAAAACACTGGAGACCATCAGCTATTTGCAGCCATTTACTCAGACCCCTGTCAGCCTCCCATATGTGCCGAGCACTGCCCTGATACTGTGCCACAATGTCACATCCTGTTAATTTACTCATTAATCAAGTGTGCCGGCCAGATTTGTGACAATCCTAATAAACAAGAGGGTAATCAGGGCGAGGTGGAGCTTTCTTTGTCTGTGCCATCAAAACAACAGAGCACCACACTGACATGGCTGCCATGGGAACTGAAACCAGTCCAAACCAGTCCAGACCCACATCTGGGGAACAGGTACTGGAGCAGCATTCAGCATCACTCTAACTCACAACCACAGCAGCTGCTCTCACATCCCACAGAATATGATACATCCCTTTGGCACTGTGCTTAGGTGTTAGTCTTCAAACAGAACAACAAGAAAGCAGGTCATGAACCGGATGTGGGAGTGTTGTTGTTGTCATTGTTGTCTTAAGGATGACAGAATGGTTAAGGATACCGTTACGGAGGCTTTTGATGAAGATGCATTTGATATGCAGACAATTGAACTCTTTTAGCACTCCCATTCCATCATACACCCACATAATCTTCTCTCTGTATCCACTCCTCTCCGAGATGATTAGCTAATTTACTGCGGCATCCAATGACTAAACTAATAAACAGAACATATCTGTGCTCTTGAGTCTACTCGGATGATACACACTGATGTCATTCGGTCTCCAGTGTTTACAGATTTGTCAAGTAATGATGAGACCAGTATCCCCTCAATTACAGTATGAGGTATTTCCAATCAGGCAATGATTAGAACGCCGTAATACCAGCTGTGTGGTTTGGGTTGGCATATTGCCGTTCCATTACCCCCCGTGCCCCTCCGTGACCCGGTGATGTCACCACGGGCCCAATAGGCTGACGTCAGGCCACAAGAGCACAGCCAATCCCATAAAATTCCCTTCAACATTGAAGCAGCAGCCAACTAAGCCACCTCTAGTCCTGACCCATCAGCATCAACACGTCGTCAGACCAGAGTCAACACACCAGGGCCTTGTTGGGAAGTAAAGACAAAGGAGAGATGGTGTAGCCGGGACTCTGCTGTGGCCTGGAAAATAATGTTAATGGAGTTCAGCCTCTAATAAAATATCTAAAAGGGATTTCAACACTGTTCTGTACTCTTTAACGCTGTCCTTTACTCCTTTAATCTATCACATTAACCATCTACTTCTACCTCTCTCCCTCTCTTAATCCCAGTTAATTTCTCACTCCATCACCTATCTGCCTCTCTCTAACCCCCCTTCGTACACTTCATCTCTTTCTCTCTGTGGTCGGCTCAACTTTTCTTTTCATTGTGTTTCAGTGTTTGTAATCTCCAGCACTCAGGAGCCTCAAAGCCCCACCAACCTCACCACACCCTCCACCCACTCAAATACCTCTACAACATCCTTTCACTACCTTCACCTTCAATAAAATCTCAAACAATGTCCCCTTACCCTACCACACCCCAACCTACAATACACCCTAAACTTGATCTGTGTCTCTCCACATCCACCCACCCATTGTATAGAATGCACATCAATGGACATTAAAACAGAATGCTGTTTTAACACCAGAGCGAAGCCAATTCCGAAACATATGAGCCCCGTACAGGGACCGAAGATATGTTTACCCTGACAGCGAATGGGCTCTCTCCTGTCTGTTTGTGCCATAGTATTGTGGTCCTCTATAGTGGTCCTCTGTAGCTCAGCTGGTAGAGCACGGCGCTTGTAACGCCAAGGTAGTGGGTTCGATCCCCGGGACCACCCATACACAAAAAATGCACGCATGACTGTAAGTCGCTTTGGATAAAAGCGTCTGCTAAATGGCATATTATTATTATATTATATTATTGTGTCTCCAGGCTTTAGCTCACAGCGTTAAGGGGCTGTGCTGTGCTCTCCCTGACCAACTGACCTGGAAGGCTGATCTGACACGAACAAAGCAGCAACAACTGAGAGTCGGGGGTCCAGACCGATAATGAGGTCCATTTGTTGTTTTGTTTTGTGTCTCTCAGGAATGCATGAACCCCTGCTGCAATGCCACCACCTGCACCCTGAAGGGAGATGCCGTGTGTGCCCACGGACAGTGCTGCGAGGACTGCAGGGTAAGACTGCTCTTTCTGTTTCTATCTTTCTCTCCCTCCCTTGCACTTTTGCTCTCTCAGGCTGTCTTTTCTCCCTCTTTCCTCCCTGTCAAAATGACAAAAAGCGTGGGAATCTAATTCTCTCTGCTCCATTGGCATGTGTTACACAAGAAAGAGTTTACAGTAAAAAAAAAAAAAATGTAATCAAGGTGTATTCAAGCACAGGGCCCTCCGCAGTACACAAAAGATGCCAAACATGTTCAATTTAGTTTGCCCTTCTGATTCCATTGTCATTGAGGTGTGTGTGTGTGTGTGTGGTTGTTTGTTTGTGTGTGTATATATATATTCTCTCTGCAGCTGAAGCCTGCTGGCACACCGTGTCGAGAGTCCAGTAACTCCTGTGATCTGCCAGAGTTCTGTACTGGTGCCAACCCCCACTGCCCTGCCAACGTGTACCTGCACGACGGGCACTCCTGCCACAAAGTGGACGGATACTGCTACAACGGCATCTGCCAGACCCACGAGCAGCAGTGCATCACACTATGGGGACCAGGTCAGTAGAGCGCCTACCAATGGACTAGAAGTCTTGATTCATGTTTTTGTCTTTGACAGTCTTCCATGTTTGGAGAGATAAGATGAGTACATCTGTAACTTTCCTTAACTCTTGAAGTAGCTAAGGAACAACTAATCCTAGCTTATAAATCAGTGTAATGTCAAGGGAGAGGCCATGCAGCACCTGGACAGCACAAGCTGACAGACATCATGTAAACAATCATTTTTATGAAGACAGGTTCCTCCTCAGTTGACTTGCCTTAACATCTGGTGGTCAGGGGTTACCTTTTGCTCATGTTATGCTTTGTCACATCTCTGACAGATCACATCTCGCTCTCTCCCTCTTCCCCTCCCTCTCTCACTCATTCTCTTCCCTTCTCACTCTCACTCTCCCCCCCCTCTCTCTCTCTTTCTATCTTCCTCTCTCTCTTTATCCTGCAGGAGCCAAACCTGCCCCAGGGATCTGCTTCGAGAGGGTCAACTCAGCAGGAGATCCTTACGGGAACTGTGGGAAGGACTCCAAAGGATTGTTTGCCAAATGTGAAGCCCGGTAAGACTGAGCAGCTGTTGTGATGTATGTCATGTCTATTGCCTTAAAAGCAAAAAGAGCTAGCTAGAAAGACCAAGGAATAAAACAACATTGTTTATCTGAATTGGTATTATCAAGAGTGCCAATCGACAATCAGCATGGCACATTATATGGGACAAATAGCCTTGGAAGGAACAATAATTAAAATCACAATTTGGAGATGGTAGAAGGCAAATTACAGTTTGAAGTATTCATGAACACTTTATGCTAATCATGTCGGCTAATTGTTCTTGGATCTCTAATCAAGCATTTGTTAATTTATGTAATTGCTTTAATGACTGGAGGACTGAGGGAGTCATTAGGGTGAGACGAAGGCTGTCTAGTTGTCTTTCATCTTTGGTTAAAATTACACACCATCTCTCACATGTCAGAGATTGTCAGTGTTTAACTTTATGCCTTGTCATTTGTGTGTGTGTGTGTGTGTGTGTGTGTGAGTGCGTGCGTGCGTTCGTGCGTGTGTGTGTGTGTGCGTGCGTGCATATGTGGGTTGTTTTCTTTACACAGAGACGCAAAGTGTGGTAAAATTCAGTGTCAAGGAGGGGCCAATCGGCCTGTGATTGGCACCAATGCCGTCTCCATAGAAACCAACATCCCTCTTCAGGAAGGAGGGAGGATCCTGTGTCGGGGGACACATGTCTACCTGGGTGATGACATGCCTGACCCTGGACTGGTTCTGGCTGGCACCACGTGTGGAGAGGGAATGGTGAGGGCACTCTGTAGGGCGCTGCACCTGTTATCAAGCAGAACTAGAGTGAGACTGTAGTCACCAGTGGTGGAGATAATGCCCAATCTTGTCTTGGCCCAATTCCAAACCAATCACTTACTCTCATCACTGGGATCAGTGGAATTAGGCCTCTTACGAAAGAACAGAGAATGGAATAGATATCAGTTCTCGGAAGATAGACTTTCCATTCTAGTTAACATCACATTTGGAGTACTACAGTACTTTACATTTGATAAATCATTTATTCAATATGACTCTTTCTCTGTTCCATAGATGTGTCTGAATCGTCAGTGCCAGAATGTCAGTGTGTTTGGTGTGCACCAATGTTCAGGGAAGTGCAGCGGACGAGGGGTGAGTACTCCATGTTGGAGGGTATCATTTTATGTTGAGTATCTAGAATGCAGTGACTTATTTCACTCTATTAGCTAAACACTGTTATCATGTCAATATTATTCACTTATCACAGCATCTTATTGACCTCAACATTGCATACAGTAGAGTAGTACAGTAGGCCCTTTACTCTGCTACACAGAGCGCCAATGTAGTTATCGTAGTTGTAGTTAACTCACCGCCCATGAGTTATGGCAGCTACTCCGATGCTTTACAATCAATCTTCATGGCTCCAGATAGTTTAAATCAATCCCATTTAATGGCATCATTGATGTTCTACTTAACGTGCCATCCATCATCTTTTGGCATAGAGAAGGCAGGCCAAACAGCACTAGAACATACTAGCAAGTAGCTGTAGTCTGGAAGCATTAAACTGCACTAGTCAAAATGCTCACTGATGTTTGAAGAGGTATTAATACTGCAAAGAGAAGCATTTTATGTTGTATTTACTTTGTTGTTTAGTTCAATGAATGAATGAATGAAAAGCAGAACCCTGGGCCAGATTTGCTTACAGTGACTGGCTTTTGAACCACTGCATGGTTGCCCCACCTTTAACAGAGGTGAATATAAAACACAGAATCAAAGCTGGAGTAAGAAATTGCCTTAGTTTACCTTAATAATTAAGTTTGATTGCTTCTTTGAATTTTTATTTGAACTTTAATTGGATGATGTATGATTAAAAAATGTGTTAAGAACAGGTGGAACTAGGTGGTGATGTCACCCCTTGTGTGCTGTAGCATTACTACTAACTACACATTAGTGTCTTTATTTATCTAAATTGAACATTATATATTGACTACATTCAGACCATAGAATTAGGAATTAGAATACTAGAATAGACATGAACCTTCTTATGATGGTACAAAGGTCAGACGTGTTGGTCAGAGTTGGTCAACCATGGTTTGCCAGTGCTGTGATAAAATATTGTTTAAAACAATGAATGTGAAGAATTCATCTGCACTGTATGTTTGTTAGCTAGCTAGCCAGACAGTTTTAGAGGAATAATTCCATTAATTTTTCAAATGAACTGCCAATATGCCAACATCCCATTCAAACAATGCAGTAAATCCACATCCATACAATGGCTCAAATCAGTTGATGATAGGACTTAGACAAGTTGTAAATGCAACAAGTACTGATATTGTATCATTATAGCCCTCACAGCATTCCAATAAAAAGAATATGGTCTGTTTACATACACTGCTCAACAAAATAAAGGGAACACTTAAACAACACAATGTAACTCCAAGTCAATCACACTTCTGTGAAATCAAACTGTCCACTTAGGAAGCAACACTGATTTACAATAAATTTCACATGCTGTTGTGCAAATGGAATAGACAACAGGTGGAAATTATAGGCAATTAGCAAGACACCCCCAATAAAGAAGTGGTTCTGCAGGTGGTGACCACAGACCACTTCTCAGTTCCTATGCTTCCTGGCTGATGTTTTGGTCACTTTTGAATGCTGGCGGTGCTTTCACTCTAGTGGTAGCATGAGGCGGAGTCTACAACCCACACAAGTGGCTCAGGTAGTGCAGCTCATCCAGGATGGCACATCAATGCGAGCTGTGGCAAGAAGTTTTGCTGTGTCTGTCAGCGTAGTGTCCAGAGCATGGAGGCGCTACCAGGAGACAGGCCAGTACATCAGGAGACGTGGAGGAGGCCGTAGGAGGGCAACAACCCAGCAGCAGGACCGCTACCTCCGCCTTTGTGCAAGGAGGAGCAGGAGGAGTACTGCCAGAGCCCTGCAAAATGACCTCCAGCAGGCCACAAATGTGCATGTGTCTGCTCAAACGGTCAGAAACAGACTCCATGAGGGTGGTATGAGGGCCCGACGTCCACAGGTGGGGGTTGTGCTTACAGCCCAACACCGTGCAGAACGTTTGGCCTTTGCCAGAGAACACCAAGATTGGCTAATTAGCCACTGGCGCCCTGTGCTCTTCACAGATGAAAGCAGGTTCACACTGAGCACATGTGACAGAGTCTGGAGACGCCGTGGAGAACGTTCTGCTGCCTGCAACATCCTCCAGCATGACCGGTTTGGCGGTGGGTCAGTCATGGTGTGGGGTGGCATTTCTTTGGGGGGCCGCACAGCCCTCCATGTGCTCGCCAGAGGTAGCCTGACTGCCATTAGGTACTGAGATGAGATCCTCAGACCCCTTGTGAGACCAGATGCTGGTGCGGTTGGCCCTGGGTTCCTCCTAATGCAAGACAATGCTAGACCTCATGTGGCTGGAGTGTCAGCAGTTCCTGCAAGAGGAAGGCATTGATGCTATGGACTGGCCTGCCCGTTCCCCAGACCTGAATCCAATTGAGCACATCTGGGACATCATGTCTCGCTCCATCCACCAACGCCACGTTGCACCACAGACTGTCCAGGAGTTGGCGGATGCTTTAGTCCAGGTCTGGGAGGAGATCCCTCAGGAGACCATCCGCCACCTCATCAGGAGCATGCCCAGGCGTTGTAGGGAGGTCATACAGGCACGTGGAGGCCACACACACTACTGAGCCTCATTTTGACTTGTTTTAAGGACATTACATCAAAGTTGGATCAGCCTGTAGTGTGGTTTTCCACTTTAATTTTGAGGGTGACTCCAAATCCAGACCTCCATGGGTTGATAAATTTGATTTCCATTGATAATTTTTGTGTGATTTTGTTGTCAGCACATTCAACTATGTAAAGAAAAAAGTATTTAATAAGATTATTTCATTCATTCAGATCTAGGATGTGTTGTTTAAGTGTTCCCTTTATTTTTTTGAGCAGTGTATATTTCAGAGGCTATTTATACAGAACATTTGTATAAAACCTTTATAAACTGTTTAGGTTGACTATAATTCCATTACATAATTTCTGATACATCACATGCCTTACATAAGTAAAAACAGGAAATGCATCACCTATGCCACTACTGCCATTAATTCCAATTAGACTGATTTTGGATTCCTCCCTGACCAAGATGGCTGCCATTTTCGCTCCATTATGGAACTTTGCGGGTTTATGATATATCCCCTCTAGTAATTTAATACGATCTCTATGACCCACATGATGTCACAAATATAACCAACCCAACACTGTAGATAAATCCAGAGCCAGGATGCATCTCCATATGTGGCTCTGTGTAGATGTCAGTCTATATAACATTATATGTGCATGTGTGTTTACAAGTGTACTGTAAAGTACGTTGTGGCATAATCCTATCACATCCATAGATCTCCCCTCAGGGGTTCTTATGTGTCCTTAAGTCTCCAGTCTTGACCTTGACCACCCCTGGCCCCAAACACTCCACACACATAAGGGAATGTCAGTCACTCCGATGCAGGCAGGGAAAGCTCTTCCCTGTTCGGGGCCAGATCCGATCTGGAGCGATCCCAGTCACAGGCCTCCCTGCAGCTGACAGCTGGACTCCATTATCCCTCTAGGGAATTCTGTTGGATCCTTCTTTCGCTTCGGAAAACTGTGTTTTGGAATGGGCTGTCCCCTGCACATGTTTTCTCCATCATGTTTGACACTGCACAGTCTATGGCGCCCACCACATGAAAACCGATGGGTCTGATGGAACGAGTGTGTGGTTTATTTGTAGAAGTAATTCAAGCATTTCAGATGTGGGCTGGGATCCTATTTTCATCTCTTTTCTGAGGAATTGCAGGCCAGTGGTACAGATGAATGCATCTCTCGTATGTCATGTGTGTCATAGGCAAGTACGATGCATACTGGTAGCTTATAAAGTACGTAAAAGAAGTAATGCATACTTGCCATAGATCGTTGCACTGTAGTCGCTCACTACATTTTTACATTTTAGTCATTTAGCAGAAGCTCTTATCCAGAGCGACTTACAGGAGAAATTAGGGTTAAGTGCCTTGCTCAAGGGCACATCGACAGATTTTTCCCCTAGTCGGCTCGGGGATTAGAACCAGCGACCTTACTGGCACAACGCTCTTAACCACTAAGCTACCTGCCGCCCACACACTACTGTGTGTCTGATGATCCCTAGAGCCTAGAGGCCTAGCACACAAGTCTCCCTGTACTCTGACCAGTGTCTATTGATAGAACACATGGTATAGACAATATTGTATTGTACAGGTGAAGACACGTCAACTGAATATTAACCAGCATGCATTATGATTCTAGGTGTGTAACAACAAGAAGAACTGCCATTGTGAGGAGCACTGGGCCCCTCCCTTCTGTGAGAGGGTGGGATTTGGAGGCAGCCTCGACAGTGGACCAATGAGACTGGCTGGTACAGTACACTACGTCCTCTTTATACTTCACTAACTTCACCCTCTGTTCCACTAACCTGGGCAGAGAGTAAGAAAGTTAGATAATAATCAGATTAACACCTTTAGCTGTACTTTCATAACCTACTCACAGCAAGTTAGAGTTTCTTTGAAGCGCTACTGAGCTCTCCAAACTTACAGACGGATCTACATCAGTCACCTATTCACCCTAGCTACATATAACTCATTACAACTAGATACGTACAACTTTCCCTGGAAATAATAATGTAAATAATGTCACATGTACTAAAACGCTGATGTGGCTTCTATTAACACGCTCTGTGTGTCTTGTTTGTGCTGTGATGTAGATGTGCGTGTGTGTGTATTAATGTGCGTGTTGTCGTATGTGACGTCAGCTGACAGCAGGGTGGTTGCTGTGGCAATCCTGGCCACCCTCCTCAGCCTGATGGGTGCTGGGTTCCTGGTATTCCTCAAGAGGAAAACTCTGGTCCGTCTGCTCTTCACCAACAAGAAGACCACCATGGATAAACTAAGGTACAGTAGGACACTTCCTCCAACACCTGTGTTTAATCTTATGTTCTGGATGTCAAGACAGAATACTTTTATAGAGATGCTTTCGTGTAGAGATTATTTTCTTGTAGAAATGACAGAGATATTGTTTCTAATATGCATTATGGTTCCAGGGTCTCTCTCTGGTGATTTTATGTGTTCACAGCGATAGTAACCTTGTGACTCCACTAACCATGTGAGAGAAAGACACATAGTCCTGCACATAGTCCTCACAATGGATGTGGGACATGTGTGTACAGAAGAAGTCCTGTTACTGTGTGTCTGTCACGGTTTCGGCCGAGGCTGCCTCTCTTCCTTGCTCGGGCAGGCTTCGGCGTTCGTCGTCTCCGGAATACTAGCTGCCACCGTTGAATGTTTCTATGTTCGTTTGCTTTTGTCTGATTGTTGTACACCTGTTTCTCGTTTAGTGTAATTAGTGTCCTATAAGTTCTCGTTGTGTTTTGTCTAGTGTTGTGTGTTATTGTCTTCACTGTCGTGGTTGTTGCTAGACGTATTTTGCATTTTGCTCGGTTGAGCTGTTCCTCCATAGTTTGGAGTGTTTTTTGTCGCACCTGTTTGTGCGCGCGTATTTGTTTCGCCTGCGTGCGGAGTTTCGCCTTCGGGCTATTTAGTGTTTGCACTGTGAGTATTCACTAAAGTCTTTGGAATATACTTCTGCGTCCTGCGCCTGATTCCACCACCACACCCACCTACTACATCCCTGACAGAATAACACACCTTCAAGTATGGAATCAGCAGGAGCCGCAGCAGCCCAGGCGACGCTGGAGGAAAAGGTCCGGGAACAGAGTGACCAGATCCTGCAGATGGGGTCCGCCCTGCAGGAGGTGATCACCACCATCCGAGGCTGGGGGACGCCTCCACCGCCATCCTCTCTGCCAGCACCATCGGCCAGTCAGCCCGTTCCCGCTCCGGAACCCAGGGGAGTTCGACTCTCGCTCCCGAGAGCCTACGACGGGACCGCGGCCGGGTGTCAGGGATTCCTTCTCCAGGTGGAGCTGTACCTGGCCACCGTACACCCGGCGCCCTCGGGACATGAGAGCGTGTCCGCCCTGATCTCCTGCCTTTCCGGGAAGGCGTTGGAATGGGCCAACGCGGAGTGGAGGAGGATCGACGCGGACACCATCACCTACGACGAGTTCTCCCGCCGCTTCAGGGCGGTGTTTGACCATCCTCCGGAGGGGAAAGCGGCAGGGGAGCGTCTGGTCTTCCTCTGGCAGGGGAGGAGGAGTGCCCAGGAGTTCGCCCTTGAATTCCGTACTCTAGCGGCGGATGCAGGGTGGAATGAGCGGGCTCTCATCGATCACTACCGATGTAGTCTTCGCGAGGACGTCCGTCGGGAGCTGGCCTGTAGGGACACCAGCCTCTCGTTCGACCAGTTGGTCGACATGTCCATCAGGCTGGATAACCTACTAGCTACCCGCGGACGTTCCGAGGGGGGTCCGTCCATTTCACCCTCCAGCGCCTCCGAGCCGTGCCCCATGGAGCTCGGGGGCGCTGGCGCTAGAGAGGAGGGGTCGGCTTACGAGGGGTCCATCTCCTGCACCAACTGTGGTCGGGGAGGACACACCGCGGCTAGGTGCTGGGGATGGCCTCCTAGGGGAGAGGACGACAGGTCCCGCACTGGGGATTCCTTCCAGGTGAGTAGGCGCCCCACTCACCCAGAGCTCTCTGTTGCACATTTCTGTATACCTGTGCGTTTTCCACAGGTAGCACCTCATTCCCAGCATAAGGCGCTGGTAGATTCAGGCGCAGCTGGGAACTTTATTGATAAGAAGTTTTGTTTAGCCTTAGGGATTCCCCTTCTCCCTGTTGATGTCCCTTTCCCCGTTCATGCCCTAGATAGCCGTCCGTTGGGTGCGGGCTTGATCAGGGAGGTCACTGCGCCACTTAGGATGTGTGCGCAGGGGGGTCATCAGGAGATGATTCAGTTATTTCTAATCGACTCGCCTGCGTATCCGGTGGTGCTGGGCATGCCCTGGTTAAGTACCCACAACCCATCTATTTCGTGGCGGGAGAGAGCTCTGATGGAATGGTCTGCCCAGTGTGTGGGTCGATGTTTGGGCGTTTCCGTAGGGGCTACCTCGGTGGAGAGTCCAAACCAGGTGCCCGCATTGCACGTTCCTCCTGAGTATGGGGATTTGGCTATTGCATTTAGTAAGTCGAGGGCGACGCGGTTGCCGCCCCATAGGCAGGGAGATTGTGCGATAGACCTCCAGGCAGGAGCTGCGCTCCCACGGAGCCATGTGTATCCTCTGTCTCAGGAGGAGAAGAAAGCTATGGAGACTTACATAGACGAATCTCTGAGACAAGGATACATACGGCCTTCCACTTCCCCTGCGTCCTCGAGTTTCTTTTTTGTGAAGAAAAAGGATGGTGGTTTACGCCCGTGCATCGATTATCGTGGTCTCAATCAGATTACGGTGAAGTACAGTTATCCACTCCCGCTGATTGCGACCATGACTGAGTCATTGCATGGGGCGCGTTTCTTCACTAAATTAGATCTCAGGAGCGCGTACAACTTGGTGCGCATCAGGGGAGGGCGATGAATGGAAGACAGCCTTTAGTACCACCTCGGGCCATTACGAGTATCTGGTCATGCCATACGGGTTGATGAACGCTCCGTCAGTTTTCCAATCATTCGTGGATGAGATCTTCAGGGACATGCAGGGGCAGGGGGTGGTTGTGTACATAGATGACATTCTCGTGTACTCGCCTACCCGTGTCGAGCATGTGGCCCTGGTGCGCAGAGTGTTGCGGAGGCTGGTGGAGCACGACCTGTATGTTAAGGCAGAGAAGTGTCTGTTTTTCCAGGAGTCGGTCTCCTTTTTGGGGTATCAGTTGTCTGCGTCAGGGGTGAAGATGGAGGTAGACCGGGTGTCAGCCGTGCGTAATTGGCAAACACCAACCACTGTGAAGGAGGTGCAGCAGTTTTTGGGGTTTGCGAATTACTACCGGAGGTTTATCCGGGGGTTTTGGACAGGTGGCAGCTCCCATCACGTCTCTTTTGAAGGGGGGTCCGGTGCGTCTGCAGTGGTCGGCCGAGGCGGACAGGGCGTTTGGGAGGCTGAAGGACCTGTTTACCTCGGCCCCGGTGCTGGCGCATCCGGATCCCTCTTTGCCGTTCCAGGTAGAGGTGGACGCGTCAGAGGCCGGTATAGGAGCCGTGCTTTCACAACGGTCTGGCGCGCCACCTAAACTCCGCCCCTGTGCCTTTTATTCTAAGAAACTCAGTCCGGCGGAGCGGAACTATGACGTAGGGGACAGGGAGCTGTTAGCCGTGGTACAGGCCCTAAAGGTGTGGAGGCACTGGCTTGAGGGGGCTCAACACCCTTTCCTCATTTTGACGGACCACCGTAACCTGGAGTACATCCGGGCAGCAAGGAGGCTGAACCCTCGCCAGGCAAGATGGAATATGTTCTTGACCCGGTTTACATTTAAGATCACGTACATCCCTGGGTCGCAGAACGGTAAGGCAGATGCACTGTCTCGGCGGTATGACACGGAGGAGAGGTCCGTGGAGCCCACTCCCATACTGCCGGAGTCGTGTCTGGTGGCACCGGTAGTGTGGGAGGTCGATGCTGAACTCGAGCGGGCGTTACGCACCGACCCTAGTCCACCGCAATGCCCTGAGGGTCGGAAGTACGTTCCGCTCGAGGTTCGGGATCGATTGATCTATTGGGCTCACACGTCACCCTCCTCTGGACACCCTGGTATCGGCCGGACAGTGCACTGTCTTAGTGCCAAGTACTGGTGGCCCACGTTGGCGAGGGATGTGAGGGTTTATGTTTCCTCCTGCTCGGTGTGCGCCCAGTGTAAGGCGCCTAGACATCTGCCTAGGGGTAAGTTACTACCCCTGCCCGTTCCACAACGACCATGGTCTCACCTCTCGGTGGATTTCCTTACTGACCTTCCTCCTTCACAGGGGAACACCACTATACTGGTCGTTGTGGACCGGTTTTCTAAGGCCTGTCGTTTGCTCCCCATGCCGGGTCTTCCTACTGCCCTGCAAACCGCCGAAGCACTATTCACCCATGTGTTCCGGCACTACGGGGTACCCGAGGATATTGTGTCTGATCGGGGTCCCCAATTTACCTCCAGGGTCTGGAGAGCCTTTATGGAGCGGTTGGGGGTCTCGGTGAGCCTCACCTCGGGTTACCACCCCGAGAGTAATGGGCAGGTGGGAACGCGTGAACCAGGATGTGGGTAGGTTTCTTAGAACATACTGCCAGGACCGGCCGGAGGATTGGGCAAGGTACGTTCCCTGGGCCGAGATGGCCCAGAATTCCCTACGCCATTCCTCCACTAACCTAACCCCTTTTCAATGTGTGCTAGGTTACCAGCCGGTTCTGGCACCTTGGCAGCAGAGCCAGATCGAGGCTCCTGCGGTGGATGAGTGGGCGCGGCGCTCGGAGGAGACATGGAACGCTGCACACGTCCACCTGCAGCGGGCCCTCCGACGTCAGAAGGCGAGCGCCGATCTCCACCGCAGTGAGGGACCGGTGTACGCACCTGGTGATCGAGTCTGGCTCTCTACCAGAAACCTGCCCCTCCGCCTGCCCTGTCGGAAACTGGGTCGGCGGTTTGTAGGGCCATTTAAAGTCCTGAGAAGGTTGAACGAGGTGTGTTACAAATTACAACTACCCGTTGAATATAAAAGTATTAACCCCTCGTTCCATGTGTCTCTTCTCAGGCCGGTGGTAGCTGGCCCACTCCAGGAAAGTGAGATCAGGGAGACTCCTCCGCCCCCATTGGACATCGAGGGGGCACCGGCGTACTCCGTGAAGTCCATCTTGGATTCGAGACGTCGGATGGGGGGTCTCCAATATCTAGTGGAGTGGGAGGGGTACGGTCCGGAGGAACGGTGCTGGGTGCCGAGGAGAGACGTTTTGGACCCGTCTCTCCTGACGGAATTCCATCGTGGGCACCCGACACGCCCTGCTCGCGTCCTCCTGGTCGTCCCGAGGCCGGAGTCGGCGCACGTCTGGAGCCGCGCGTCAAGGGGGGGTACTGTCACGGTTTCGGCCGAGGCTGCCTCTCTTCCTTGCTCGGGCAGGCTTCGGCGTTCGTGTCTCTCGGAATACTAGCTGCCACCGTTGAATGTTTCTATGTTCGTTTGCTTTTGTCTGATTGTTGTACACCTGTTTCTCGTTTAGTGTAATTAGTGTCCTATAAGTTCTCGTTGTGTTTTGTCTAGTGTTGTGTGTTATTGTCTTCACTGTCGTGGTTGTTGCTAGACGTATTTTGCATTTTGCTCGGTTGAGCTGTTCCTCCATAGTTTGGAGTGTTTTTTGTCGCACCTGTTTGTGCGCGCGTATTTGTTTCGCCTGCGTGCGGAGTTTCGCCTTCGGGCTATTTAGTGTTTGCACTGTGAGTATTCACTAAAGTCTTTGGAATATACTTCTGCGTCCTGCGCCTGATTCCACCACCACACCCACCTACTACATCCCTGACAGTGTCTCAAAGCTGCAGCACCCAAAGAGATGTAGAATAGTAGTTAGTAGAAGACTAGTATAGTAGTTGAAATGTTACCTCTCTGTCTTCATAGGTCTGTTGGGTCCACCAGAGCAACCAGCCCCAGCCAGACTCAGTCCATGTACAGTTCACGACACAAGCCCCCAGCCAAGCCTCCAGGTGCCAGCGTATACAAGGTGGGTCTCTTTCTGCTGGAGTTAATGGAAAGCTGATTTTCCCTGATAGTCACTTTAGTAGAACACAGACTGTTACACGTGAGGGAGCTGGAGTTTTTCTCCCAACCTTCCCTTATGATCAATTGATTAGTATGGTTCACTCATAGGCCTACACAATGGATGATGTAACAAGTACACTTTGCACTGTATAAAAGATTGGGATATGGATATAGAGAGAGCTAAAACGTGTGTTAGCAAAGAAGTATTACAAACTAACTGCTGACAAACTAACGGTCACACACCATTGGATTTCTAATGCAATCATACTGTATCAAAACCCCAACAACACAACAGGGAATCAAATTGGACTGAGACTTGCCATGCTTAACTGAACCTATTCATTCCAGACTTATTGTCAAAACAATTTGACGGCTAAGCGTATAATTGATTTAGTCTCAGCGTCTCTCCCTTGAAGAAATATTAATGAGGCCAGTATTGCTGGCAGAAGGCTAAAGAAACTTTGATTGAGAGGCCGCACCATTTAAATGAAATGGTAATCATGGTGCAGTATCATTATAGGGCAGTGTATAATGGTTCTGCCTGAGATTTTAAAAAACATTGTATAGAGGGACACAGGAGAACAGAGTTGGAGAATCAAGTGTAAGAGGCAAATTGGGATGGACTTGTTTTTGAATTGATAAGCGTATGTGTGTGTGTGTGCGTATGCATTTGTATGTGCATTCCAACAGCCACAGTCGATTCCCATGGGGAACAGCTGGAGTGTATCATTGTGGTCAGAGTTCAGGGGTTAAGGGTTAGCTGGCTTGGGCAGGAAGGATGATTAACCCAGTTCTCTCTCCAAAACCAGTATCGTCTCCTCTAGTGAACATGACTCTGGCTCCTCAGCAGTATTCAGTCTACCTGCTGTTTAGTGTTTGCTCTGGCAGTCACCGTTCCCCCTGTCCAGATCTCCAGCAGACTCTCTGCAGGTCACCTGGCGTAGAGTAGCTACAGGCCAGGCCAATTCAGCCAGTCCATCCATCTCTTGTGCAATTGGGTTTATTCTTGAGGACTAACAGCAGTTCTGGATAGGCAATCTGGTGCTGGCTTTGACCGTTTCAATGTGTTAGATTCACTTAGGCAGTCAATAACAGAAAACATACTATGAAACTTGTTAATTCATAGTAATAGTACATCCATGACATAAAACATGGGTATAGTTTTACCCTGGGTTCTGGTTGCTGTGTCCAGCTACATAGGTCACAGGGGTTTGAAATGATTGTTTGGGAGACTCCAACAGGGAATAGGCTAAATGATCTGAGGAACAGCAGAGGGAGGAGAACATAACAGCTCAAGCCCTGACCAAAAACTCCAACTAACAGCTCTCGCTTCTCTACAACCCTCCCTCCCTCCATCCCCACAGCCATCCCACCGGAGTTCGGAGCCTCTCCTCCCTCCACACAGTTTAAATTCCCACAGCTTGCGGCGGCTGCCCCACTACCAGCCCATCCACATCAGCCACCCCATGCCTGTCTTCCTGAGTGTGGGACAGCAACCCCTGCCCCCGGTCCCACCCCACCACAGGGCCCTGCCGGCCCACACTGCCCTCTCCCCACCGCGGGCACCACCCTTCCACAGCCTGCCCCGACAGCAGCCCTACAGGATGGACCAGGTTAGTAGTCACTGTTCTGCCATGCCATCCGCTATGAATACAAATATCCAATGTATTTCCTGTAGGACTGCAAAATTAATCGAATGCACATCGAAATCGCAATATTGACATTTGCAATATCCATATCGCAAGAGATTCATATCACATGCAATATTTTGAAACGCCACTCAGCTGCGAGTAACGTTTGTTTTTATAGTTTACTCCATATTTATCTCTTCTTGCAGCTGCTTCCCACCAGCCCCGCGCGGTCATTCAAGTAGCTCAGTTCCTCCTCCTCGCTGTTAGATTCGCTATACATTTGTATGCTGTTCTGTTAGGTCAAATGTAGTCAACAGATTGTTCCAAACAAGAAAGATGCTGCTTTTTAATATAAATCATTATATTTCTAGGATTCAGTTCACCCAAGTGTTTTGATCTTTATCGCAAGTCAAATCGCAATCACAATATTTTGTCAAAAACATTGTGTTTGATTTTTTGCCAATATCGTGCTGCCCTAATTTAAAAAGTAGATTTATGAATTCACACAATCCATAACATTTAAAGAACATAAATTCAACAAGGACAATCGGAAATACGCATGCCCTCACTCACTTATTCGTAACAACTGCCTTCGGTCCCAATTCACATACTATTACACAATGGATAAGTAATGTACCATGCACACTAAATAGTGTGTTGCTATAACCATTGGAATGCATAGCTAAATAACACATTGCCGATCTCAACATGTAAACAATTCTACACAACAGCACACTGGGAAAAAAATTCTAGTTGTTTCAACTAATTATTATTAGGTAACTGGTTCCACAGCCTTTTTTACTTGAACGTAAAATAAATTGTTGGCTTATCTCCAACTTGAGAAAATGTATACAAAAATTCAGTCAACTTAAATTAATGTGTTTGCTCAACTTGTCTCATATTTCCATTCAACTAGAACTTATTATTTGAGCAAATAAAGGTTTAACTAAAAAAAGGCTGTGCAACTGGTTACACACACAGTGCTTTTAATATACAATATTTTCAACTTACATATTTGACACCAGTTGACATACATGATTACATTGTGCATGTCCATTTATACAGTAAGTTATACAGTATGTCCTCACCTGGGATTTGAACTCACAACCTTTTGGTTCATGGCATTCCGATCTTCCTGCTACACCACCATGTCTGTGTCAATTATCAGTTAATCTGAATAGTCTCTCATCATTGATTTTATTGACTTATTTCAGCAATTTAAGGGTTTTCTGTGTAGTTGTGTAATGTTGGTGGGGCATATTTACTCTGTTTTAATGTTACTCCTTAAATAGTTTTACTTGAGTATACTTTTAACAGAGCTGAGATTTAATTTGAAGTGCAAAGTGTAGCAATAGAGGTGAAATCAGTCATTGACACAGACATGGTGGTGTAGCAGGAAGATCGGTATGCCGTGAACGAAGAGATTGTGAATTAAAATCCTATGTGAGGACATGTTGAATAATAATTACTGTCCATATGAACATGCACAAAGTAATCATGTGTGTCAAATATGAAAACATTGTATGTCAAAAGCACTGTTTGTGTGTGTGTAACTAGTTCCACAGCCTTTTTAGTTAAGATGGCCAAATAAAATGTTTTTTGTTGTCTGAACATATGAGACGAGTTGAGCAAACACATAATTTTTGCTTAAGTTTTGTCAAGTTGGAGCTAAGTTTGGGCCAACTAAAAATGTTAAGTTCAGGTAACACTTGAGTAGTTGAGTAAACAACAAAATGGTTTGGAACCAGTTACAAACAACTAGATATTTTTTACAGTGTGCACTTTATCCTTACAGTTCTCCATGTTTTCCACAAATCCTGTTTTGTGCTGAGCCAGCAGGGCTGTGTATAGAGTATGTAAATCCATCTGTCTGCTCAGGGCTCACGCAGGCAGGTGATCTGTATGCGTAGAGCACCATGTAAGATGTCCGCGGGTTTATAAGGTGCAGAGTGCACTGGCAGATGCTGTAAAAAAAAAGAAAGAAAGGAAGACGTTAACTTGGAGATGTTACTTTTCTCTCTGGTGTATAAAGCACATAACTACTTCCAGATGTAAAGGAACAGCATGTAAGAGATGGAGAGAGACAGATATAGATCCAATGCATCCCCTTCTCCTGAGATACTCTCTGTTGAGGTATGTGTCCATAGCAGCCTAGCACAGTTCAGTTCCCCATGGTAAAAACAAACAAAGGATGGTATATGTATATCCAAAGCACTGATTTTTTTTTTTTTTCTACAATTGTAAAGTGACTTTGGATCCTTGAAAAGCGCTTTATAAGTCCAATGTATTATTATTATTATTATTATTACTCAGGTTATCTTGTACTCAGGCTCTCTTGTACATATTTATCTTTGAAACAAAACTTTTAAAATGATGAAATTCTAACTTGTGAGCTGTATATTCATGTGGTACCTACAACCCAAATGTCCACTATGCTATCTAACAACCCAAGGGTCATCAGCATGGTCTAAATCAGGTTTCACAGTTCAGGCAAAAGGGTACATCTTGACTTAGGAGGTCTGCTGAGGGGCACAGTTGGTGGTGAATGTGGGGGTCCATATTATGTCATATGGTGTCCAAGGTGACCTCTCTCCTACATAGACTCCTGCAGTATTGGAGTATCTGATCCAGAACAGAGAGGTAGACACACAACACTTGAGGTATAAGATGCCCTTAACAACAGATCAAGTATCAGATTACCCTACCCCTTAACTATCAGAGAGATTAAAACCTATCTGATGCAGGATCAGCGATTAGAGGTGACTTCTACTTACTTGGAGCCACTCCAGGCTGGAGAGAAGGCTTCAATCTGATTAGGTCTTTATTTCAACCTCTCTGGCGCCTCTCTGGTTTAACAGCATCAGGAGACGATTCAGCTGCCATCCCCAGTAGGTGATCTTATTCTTTGAGTTTAGAGTTTCGAAAGGCAAATTGAAGCAACAAACAGACCGCTGTTTCACAAGAAGTGGTCTCCACTGTTTGTCCTAATACAATTTAACTGAGTCCAAGTCACAAGTCTTTAGATGTGGTTTAAGCTACAAGACATTAACACTAGTACTGTAGACTCAGTCAAATGTGTTTTTATTGGGGCAGTCGTATCTGGTCTAAGAGCTTGATCGACTACAACGGAGTAGCCTCTAATGATGACATCACTGCACTATGCCATGCCTACCTGCCACTGCCATCTATGCATGGTCAAACCACTCACTTAATGGAATAATAATCTTTCACATCAGGGGGTCACAGTTATTCAAGCATGGTTGATGTAACTCACCTTCTTGCTGACACGTGAAACATGACAGAGCTGGAAGTCCCTACAAAGTCATCCAGGACGCACTTTCCGCCCTTAAAGGACAAGCTCATATTTGTTATGTAAATGGCATGTTATGGAAGTGTCCAGACACTTTTTTTGCGATTTCACTTGGTTTTGAGAAACCCCAACCAGCGATATACCTTCTCATGTTCATTCTGCAGTGCCAGGGCACGGATAATTTTTTATACAAAAACTCCAAAACACCCAAATACATCATTTTAGAAACATCAACACTCTCAGTATAGTGATGTAGGTCATTAGATGTTATACACATTAAATTGTGTCATTACGAACTTTATCTTCAACGTTACATTCCATTTTGTTGGACTCAAGTGATACTTTTCCTTGTGCGAGCATGCACTTGCTTTCTCGTTCCCATTGTGGTGATACAGAACGATGCTGAAACTCAGGTTTTTCACTTTTAAATGAATGTCAAACAAAAACCAGTGATTGCAAAGTTAAACAAACCATACAACTCTATGCACAAGGACAACTTTTGTTCAGTGGAAATTGTTAAAAGTAATCCTTGTGCATAGAGTTGAATGGTTTGTTTAACTTTGCAATCATTGGTTTTCGCTTGGCATCATTCTGTTACCGTGGAATTGACTTTAACACTTCATTCTGTTCTCTAAATCCTTTGCATTTGGTGTTTGCTGAAACTTGCCACTTATTTGTGAGTATTGCTCAAGGTTTGTTCCTTTCCTCCTACAAACTGTGCAGAGCAGCTGGGATGCTGCTAGCAGATGTTTGTCATTACCTCGCCCTCCCCATTTTAGATTAGTAACACATGATGGCACCTCGTTTAGATAACCTTTCAGAGAGAGTTGCTATGGAGGTGGTGGCTACAGAACACACTGACACATTGTACAGAGCATACCTTATGCTGGTGACACACTATAACACAGTGCCCTCTAGTGAGGTTTCTGTGCCAACACTACTCTTCAACTTCTGGTTTGTCATTCCTAGGACCGTGAGAAGCCCAGTCCGCCCCAGAAGCCCCTGCCTGCAGACCCTCTAGGCAGGCGTGCTCGGGTGGAAAGCAGCAACTCAGGTGGTGGGGGTCCGCCTCCCTGGACCCATCCCCACCGTGCCCAGACCCCTGCTCACCATCCCACAACCAAACAGGTCTGTGCTACGGTGGCCTGGCTGGCACAACGTTTATAGCTATATATATATATGAGTGTTTAATAAAATAAATTGTAATCTTTACTCTGCACTTGTTTTTTTCACTTTTCAGACCTGCACCCATACAACCCCTGAGACTGCCAAAGACTCATCATTTTGACCGCTGATCTCAAAGAAGTTGAGATGGAATAGTGGGGAACTCTATGGACGGAGACCCATATTTGCACTACAAAACTCTACCAGACCTTTGCAACTTTGAAAGGGTCTCAGAGTTTTAGGAAAAGGGGACTGACTTCAAACATTGGTGCTGTGCCTCTGAAAGGTGCTTTTGTTGTCCTCGCTCAGGTACAAATGAACTATTCAATGTCTATATTTATTATTACTATGTGCACAGTGCACTCTGGTAGATCCTTTTGACAGTAGCATATCACGACTTGGATCGCTGTTCGTGTTTTTGTTGTTGTTGTTGTTTTTTACCAGTTTGCTGTATAATGGAGGGAATGGTGTTTTTTTTTTGGGGGGGTCTGGGGATAATACAGTTAAGGAGAGACATACTAAAAAGGCAATTTTTTATACCCTGTGAAATTCATTGAATAATTGAAGAGAGAAAGTGAGATTGGGGTCAGGTTAAAGGGCAACAAAGCACAGTATGGAACACTTTGAGTGTAACTTGTAACTCACTAAGCAGCAGTGTTAGACTGGGAGTTTATGTTCAGTTTATCATTAATAAGAACTGCTTTCACATTCCAAGGCATCCACTCACTACATAATCAGCAACAGTGTTGGACTGACATGTTGGACGTATAAATTGAGGTGTGTTTCGACCACAGGAGGTTGGTGGCACCTTAATTGGGGAGGATGTGCTCGTGGTAATGGCTGGAGCGGATTAGGTGGAATGGTGTCAAATACATCAAATATATGTGTCACGGTTCTCTAAGACCGAACCCAGAAGCAGACCAGGACAAGGTGAGTTGAACGAATGAGAGTGTTTATTTACAGGGAAAAGATGCAGAATAGTCCAGTAGACGGAGCGGGTGGCGGAGATGAGTAGGTGGTGGTGAAGTAGCAGATGAACTGATGGCACGGCAGGGGTTGGGTGAAGGTTCCGGGAGAATGACTGTAGACAGAACAAACGGAGGTAAGTACAAGGCAGGTCAACAAGATGCAAAAAACAACAAAACTAACGCTAGTACTCTGAGGCTGATACGCTGGCAAAACATACTGTTTATGGCTAACGATCCGGCAGGGAATGGATGTTAGGCCAGAGCCTAAGAAGGGTGATGATCAGGACCAGGTGTGCAGATTGCTGATGGGATGCAGGTGCGGAAATCAAGAGAGCTCCCCGGAGCGTTCCAGAACCCTCGGGAAACTGGAGATCACGAACATAAAAACTAGTCCACAGACAGGACCCGACTCAGACTGCCGGGATCGTTACAGTACCCCCCTCCGACGAACGCCACCGGGCGGACTCCCGGAGCGCCAGGATGGAGGCGGTAGAAGTCACTGATGAGGTCAGCATCTAGGACCTGTCGCCGCGGAATCCAACTCCTCTCTTCAGGACCATACCCCTCCCAGTCCACGAGATACTGGAAACCCCGGCCCCGCCCGTCTGGAATCCATGATGCGACGCACCGTGTAGGCAGGACCACCTCCGATCATCCGAGGAGGAGGAGGAGGAGGCGGAGGAGGCAACAGAGGACTGAGGAAAACAGGCTTGAGGCAGGAGACATGAAAGGTGGGATGGACTCTGAGCGTCCTCGGGAGTTTGAGTCGAACTGCCACCGGATTGATCACCTTCTCCACCACAAACGGACCAATGAACTTCGGTAACAACTTCCTAGACTCAGTCCGTAAAGGAAGATCCCGTGTGGCCAACCAGACCCTATCTCCGATGGTGTAGGTGGGAGCGGGGATCCGGCGACGATTCGCCTGGAGCTGATACCGGTCCGAAACTCTAAGGAGTGCTTTTCTGGCCCGATGCCAGGTCCGGTGGCAACGACGAATATGGACCTGAACAGAAGGCACTGAGAGCTCCTTCTCCTGAGAAGGGAACAAGGGAGGTTGGTAGCCATACAGGCACTGGAAGGGAGACATCCCAGTGGCAGATGTAGGGAGAGTATTGTGGGCATACTCAACCCAAGGCAACTGAGAGACCCAGGAGGTGGGGTTGGAAGAGGCCAGGCAGCGTAGCGTGGATTCCATCTTCTGGTTGGCTCTCTCCGCCTGACCATTAGATTGGGGGTGAAAACCAGATGTGAGACTGACTGTAGCTCCAATGGCCAAACAGAAGGACTTCCAGACAGCAGAGGTAAACTGAGGGCCACGGTCGGAAACGATATCACTGGGCAACCCGTGGACCCTGAAAACCTCCCTAACCAGGATCTCGGACGTCTCCGAGGCAGAGGGAAGCTTGGCAATTGGCACAAAGTGGGCGAACTTGCTGAATCTGTCCACGATAGTCAGAACGACCGTGTTCCCCTCAGAAGCGGGCAACCCAGTGACAAAGTCCAGGGCCAGATGCGACCATGGTCGCCGGGGAATAGGAAGGGGGGTGAAGTAGTCCAGAGCTGGGCCGATTGGTACTCTTATTCTGCGCACACACTGGACAGGCAGCAACATAACCCCCGAGTATCCTCGGCCATGGCAGGCCACCAAAAACGTCTGCGAAGAAACGCCATCGTCCGAGCCACGCCAGGGTGACAAGCCATCTTGCTGGCGTGGGACCATTTGAGGACCGCAGGACGAACCGACTCAGGCACAAACAACCGACCGGGTGGACCGTTACCGGGACCGGGCTGCGTCCGAAGAGCCGCCATCACCTCCTCCTCAATCTTCCACCTAACAGCTCCCACGACGCAGTTCCGGGGAGAATTGTCTCGGTCTTGGACCCACTCTCCTCCGTCTTGGAGAACATCCGAGACAAGGCGTCCGCCTTGCCGTTCTTAGATCCAGGTCGGAACGTCAGGGAAAAATTGAATCGTCCGAAAAACAACGACCACCTGGCCTGACGGGAGTTGAGACGTCTAGCCGATTGCACGTAAGCAAGATTCTTGTGGTCAGTCCAGACAATAAACGGCTGCTCCGCCCCCTCCAACCAGTGGCGCCACTCCTCCAAGGCAAGTTTCACCGCGAGAAGCTCCCGGTTACCCACATCGTAATTCCTCTCCGCAGGCGAAAGGCGACGAGAGTAGTAGGCGCAGGGATGGAGTTTACTGTCCGTGGAGCATCGCTGCGACAGGATGGCGCCAACTCCCCACATCGGACGCGTCCACTTCAACGACGAACTGACGGTCCGTGTCCGGTTGAGAGAGAATCGGTGCGTTGGTGAATCGCCTCTTCAAATCCAGAAACGCTCGATCCGCCTCCGGATTCCACTTGAAGCTCCTGATACTGGAAGTCAAGGCCGTTAACGGAGCGGCCACACGGCTGTAATCCCGGATGAATCTGCGGTAGAAATTCGCAAACCCCAAAAATCTCTGGAGCTGCAATCTCGTACCGGGCTGGGCCCATTCCAGAACCGCTCTAACCTTCTCCTGGTCCATCCTAATCTCTCCCCTGGAGATGATGTACCCGAGAAAGGATGTCGTGTGGGCGTGGAACTCGCACTTCTCGGCCTTCACGAACAGGCGATTCTCCAACAATCGCTGCAGAACCTGCCGGACATGCTGGACGTGGTCGGAAGGTTCCTTCGAGAAGATCAGAATGTCATCCAGGTAAACAAACACAAAGAGACCGATCATATCTCTCAGGACGTCGTTCACCATACTCTGGAATACCGCTGGAGCATTGGTCAGTCCAAACGGCATCACCTGATACTCGAGTGACCCATCGGTGTATTGAAACCCGTCAACCACTCGTCTCCCTCTCTGATCCGGACCATGTGATACGCATTGCGTAGGTCTAGCTTGGTGAACACCGTAGCACCCTGTAAGGAGTCGAAGGCAGAACTCCTCAAGGGCAGGGGATACTTGTTCTTGACCGTGATGTCATTCAACCCCCGATAATCAATACACGGTCGAAGAGAGCCATCCTTCTTACCCACAAAGAAGAATCCTGCCCCCAGGGGTGATGACGAGGGACGAACGAGACCAGCAGCTAGGGACTCCTTGATGTAGGTCTCCAAAGCCTCACGTTCAGGGCGGGAGATACTGTATAACCTTCCCTTGGGGTAGACAGCTCCAGGGAACAGGTTGATGGCACAATCATATGGTCGGTGGGGAGGGAGTGACAGAGCCTTCTGCTTACTGAACACTTCCCCAAATCGTGATATGTCTCGGGAACCAGGGACAAATCTGGGGGTTTAGCCTCAATCACCTGACTGGGAACCGAATGGGGACAGGCAGTCTTGAGACAGTTAGCATGACAATCAAGGCTCCAACTCGTTACCTTGCCCGTCACCCAATCGAACGTGGGATTGTGTTCCTTCAGCCAGGGGTATCCAAGGACTAGAGGAACATGGGAAGACGGCAGAATGAAGAATGAAATCATCTCCGAATGATTCCCCGACAACAGCATCTTAACCGGTTCAGTCCTCATCGTGATACGTGCCAGACTACTGCCGTTCAGAGTGGTCGCTTCAATGGCTTCCGGCAATTGCTCCTTGGAAAGCCCCAGCTGTTCCACCAACTCGGCATCAAGAAAGCTTCCATCGGCACCTGAATCGACAAAAGCGTTAATCGCTAAGCTCTGATTCCTGTTCACAAGGGTAGCCGGGAAACGGGGTCTGACAGAGGTACTGAGAGGTTGAAACTGGCTCGCTAAAAGTCCTCCCAACTTTAGCGAGCCGGGCAGTTTGACGACCGCCGGGAACAAGTGGAGATGTAATGTCCCGAGCTACCACAGTAGAGGCAACAGTTGGTCTTACGTCTATGTTGACGCTCCTCCTTGGTTAACCCGTGCCGCCCCACTTGCATGGGTTCAGAATCGGGAGAGAGAACCTCTCCAATAATCCTTTGTGGTGGAGAATGATCGACGTGTTCTGGTCCACCACCCGACCCGACTGGGAACTGAGAAGCTGATCGATTGGACGGACCCCATTGCTTCTCCCTCCTTCGCTCTCGGACTCGATTATCCACCCGAATAGACAAGGCTACCAAGCTGTCCAGGTCACTAGGCTCCGGATAGGAGATCAACTCATCCTTGAGCTGCTCCGACAGACCCTGGTAAAAGGCCGCTTGCAGAGACTCCTCATTCCACCCACTCTCCACAGCCAACGTCTTGAACTCGATCACGAAGTCGGCCACGCTGCGAGTTCCTTGGCGAAGCGAAAACAGGCGCCTAGCTGCGTCCCTCCTCGGACGGAATGGTCGAAGAGCTTCCTCATCTCGGCCGTGAACCCCTGGTATGACGCCATGCAGGGATCCTGTCGTTCCCAAACGGCTGAAGCCCACTCCAGCGCTCGACCACGCAGCAACTCAATCACAAAGGCTATCCTAGCCTTGTCTGTGGCATAAGAGTAGGGCTGTAGATCGAACACTAATCCACACTGCATAAGGAAGGAACGGCATCTTCCCAGCTCCCCCTCATATTTATCCGGCGTCGGAACCTTGGGCTCACGGAAGGACACAGCTCCAGAAGCGGCAGGCGAGATGGGTGAAACCGGTAGTGGATCCTCCACCGGAGACTTGCGTTGGTTCTGGACCTCCGTCAGACCGGTAGAAAGGTTCCGAACTGACAACGCGATCTCCTGTAGTACCGTGCTATGATGGCCCAACATCTTCTCCTGATGGGTAATGGCATGGCGAACAGAGTCCAGGTCCGCTGGGTTCATTAATGGCCGGATCGTTCTGTCACGGTTCTCTAAGACCGAACCCAGAAGCAGACCAGGACAAGGTGAGTTGAACGAATGAGAGTGTTTATTTACAGGGAAAAGATGCAGAATAGTCCAGTAGACGGAGCGGGTGGCGGAGATGAGTAGGTGGTGGTGAAGTAGCAGATGAACTGATGGCACGGCAGGGGTTGGGTGAAGGTTCCGGGAGAATGACTGTAGACAGAACAAACGGAGGTAAGTACAAGGCAGGTCAACAAGATGCAAAAAACAACAAAACTAACGCTAGTACTCTGAGGCTGATACGCTGGCAAAACATACTGTTTATGGCTAACGATCCGGCAGGGAATGGATGTTAGGCCAGAGCCTAAGAAGGGTGATGATCAGGACCAGGTGTGCAGATTGCTGATGGGATGCAGGTGCGGAAATCAAGAGAGCTCCCCGGAGCGTTCCAGAACCCTCGGGAAACTGGAGATCACGAACATAAAAACTAGTCCACAGACAGGACCCGACTCAGACTGCCGGGATCGTTACAATATGGTTTCCATGTGTTTGATGCCATTCCATTTGCACTGTTCCAGCCATTATTATGAGCCGTCCTCCCCTCAGCAGCCTCCACTGGTTTCGACTAATCCAATTTGGTGCAAAAGCAAGGGAATTGTTCAGAATGGACACATACTTGAGAATTGACATTGTTGATTATTGTTCGATGATCTTTGTATTCATACATGATCTACATACATGATCTTTATCCATATGTACCCTAATATGAGTTCATTGACAGGGTATTGGACCCAAGTATAGGACTACCACAGAGAAAAGTATCTCTGACCTTGAAGTTTTTCTCCGCTGGCGAACTTGAACACGTTTACAAACTGACAAATGATTTTGGGCTCTTACATGCCCTTAGTAGTTCATGTTGTGACCACAAACTTGAAGGATATGCTGTATTCACCGCTTTCATAAATACTCAACTCTCTTACACATAGTTTGGAGTATTTGCTGGCGGTTGTGCAATACGTAATGCTCCCAGCGGGGCCAGGAGAGTCTGAAATGAGCTGACACTGCTGGGTTCCAGAGAATTACAGCAACACCAAATAATGCAATATAACTGCGCTGGTGGAGGAGCGTGCTATACAAGCTAACACTTCAACTCACTTGATGCTGTGGTGTCAGGATGACTTCAGTGTTGTGAACAGTCCAAACCCCACCTAGATGGTGTCCGATGTTTTATTCATTTCTGTCTTTTCAAAGTTTACTTAGACAAAAGTATGGCAGAGTGGTTTGGTTTATGAGGTAATTGCTGGTACTTGACCTCATGGTTATCATTATTCTTTTGATATTGGAGCTCAGTCTCACACATTGGAACAGAACTCTCCTTGAGGTGTTCAAGACAATTTCCATTAAGTTTAATTTGTCCTTTGAAATATTACAGTCTTACAGCAAATACATCCATTACCTGTACTGAATGTGCTGTTCTTGTCCCTTTAAACTTTACCAATAATTTGTAGACTAAGTGACATAATTGATTTCCAGTACATTAAAATGTTGTCCAAATGAAAGTAGAGACTGTGGGTAGATAATGTCTTGGCCACAATATGTGTCATTAAATATAGCTTTGATTGGTGCTGAGTAATAGTGTTCATCATACTGCTCTTCCTCTGGCATGGCACAGGGTGTGTGTGTGTGCGCGCATTCCTGCTCGTGTGTATGTTAGCAGCAAGCTTGCAATATGAAGTTATGACCTCATTCTCATAACTACTTTTGCAAGGTTTCAACAGGAGGGAACTTTTACATTTAAAAGTAGTCAGTAGAGTAGTAAAACAGGGGCACGTGGTTGCGTTATTGTAGGTGTAAAACAAAATATCAAACCTGGTATGCAATGTATTGTGATCACCAATATACTGTTGTGCTTTAATTAAATGGATGCATGTGTGTGTACGCATATACAGTGTATGTCTTGTCGCTCAATATTGTGGAATGCACTACTCACTACTCATCAGACTTGCATCAGAAGTGCATTGCATAGTTGCATTTAGACTTTTAGTAATCACTGTATGTGTTCCTTTTTAGAGATTTAGATAAACTGCTATCTGATGTCAGCATTTGTCAGATCTTCAGATCTATTCACGTGTAAAAGTTGCTTTTTACAAATGTACTGTATTTTATTTGTTTAACTGTTACATTTTCAAATTAAAAGCCATTGTACAGTTAGTGTAAATATAGTATCTGTCAGCAATCATTATTTTATTTTTTGCTTTTATTTTACAAGAGCAGTGAGAACCACAAAGTGATGGTTTCTCCTGTTCAATAAAACATGTTTTTTTTTTATTATTAAACTCCATAAGGAATGACGATTATGGTAAAAGATTAGATTCTGGGGCAGTTGGAGTACTTGAACATTGATATTGCAGATCCAAATAAATGATGTTTCTCTTATGCTGTTCATTTCATGTATTTGCATTTATTTTTCTGACTGTACAGGCGAATGTAGGCAGAAGACTTAACACAAACAAATTATTACATTACAGCAATGTGAAATCTCTGACTCTCTCTCGTAGGATGATGTTTAATCAGACATCTGTACAATATAGCGAAACCAAGTCAATCCTTTGAGTCAATTCTTGATGGTTTATTATTTAATTCATCCATAAACATCTCATACAGTATGTGTATACATGTTTTGTTATGCAAAACAAATATCCAGATACAAATGCAGGTATATGATACATACATACAATGTGTTACTAAATAAGCAACAGTAATAAAGCTATTAGAAATTATGAAAAAAGTATGTTGTCCACCTAAGCCCTTTACTAATGGACTATACTCTTCTGTCCTTTTAATAAACTGATGAAATTCTGTATTGAAAAAATAATAATCAACCAAACTTGCTCATATATTCACTATAACAGTAACATACAACACAACAGTAATGTTTATGGAGAAATGCATTACCTGTCTTCCAAAGGCAATTTCAGCTGCCCCTGCCCCAAACTGCAAACACAAAAATATCAGTCAATTCCAGAATGATTTAAATTGCTCTAATTGCTACAGAGCCCATGCTGTTAGTTGCAATTACCTCGCTCTTCACATCGCGGTCGGCCCCACTGTCCAACAACAGCTGCACCAGCTCCTCATGGTTGTTCAACACTGCCACCTAGCAGACACACTAGTTATATTGACTGCTTGCCTTGTCCTATGAACTTTCCTGTCCAATGTCCTATTTTCTAAGGAGTCTCGATGAGTTTGCACCATGAGTAACCCGTTTAGCGACACAACGAAGGTTTGTGAAGAAGAATTTTGAGTGTACCATAAGTTGTGCACTTTACATGTACAGTAGGGAATAGAGTGTCATTTCAGACGCAGCCAGTTTATAAAGCTCCTAAATGCTGACACCAATCTCACCTCACAGCCATCCTGAATCATGTAGGCTATGACAGCCAGGTGTCCTCCGTCAGCTGCCCAGTGGAGGGGGGTACAGCCCCCCCATGTCCTGGGACTGCCACGTGGCCCCAAACATCCTCAGGTACTTCACTACGTGTTTGTCATTGACGTTCACATTGATTGTCCTGGAGAGAAATAAAGCATGACATTAACCATAAGAGTACCTGGTCTATCTGCTCATCACTCACCCAGACTGCAACACTCTGGTCAGCTCCTCCTCATCATTCATGTTGTCAGCACGATGGAGGTTCTTCCCACTCATAGGCTCACCTGAATGACATTATATGTGTCAAAGAACATAAATGCATATCATTTTGATAAAGCAGAAATGTCAACTGAAAGAGTACTGTGTACAGTATACTCATGTGTGGTAGAGATGGACACAGCCGGGCTGTAAAGGGACTCCCCAGTTGGTCTTGTGATTCTCAGTCTGTACCTATAGGATGTGCTGGGCTCCAAGCGTTCTATAGTGTGGTGACTGCTGTACTGGGGACCCAAAAGCACAGTTAGCCTACTCTTAGATTATGTCAATTAGAATTTAGCAGATTCTCTTATCTAAAGCAATGCAAATGTGAAAGTGAGGGTTTTCAGATAATATGCAGGCCCATAGATTGTAGTCTATGAATATATTATACTCACACATACAGTTGAAGGCTGAAGTTTACATACATAGCCAAATACATTTCAACTAATTTTCACAATTCCTGACATTTAATCCTAGTAAAAATTCCATGTCTTAGGTCAGTTAGGATCCCCACTTTATTTTAAGAATCTGAAATGTCAGAATAATAGCAGAGAAAATGGTTTAGTTCAGCTTTTATTTCTTTCATCACATTCCCAGTGGGTCAGAAGTTTACATACACTCAATTAGTATTTGGTAGCATTGCCTTTACATTGTTTAACTTGGGTCAAACGTGTCGGTTAGCTTTCCACAAGCTTCCCACAATAAGTTGGGTGAATTTTGGCCCATTCCTCCTGACAGAGCTGGTGTAACTGAGTCAGGTTTGTAGGCCTCCTTGCTCACACACGCTTTTTCAGTTCTGCCCACAAATTCTCTATAGGATTTAGGTCAGGGCTTTGTGATGGCCACTCCAATACCTTGACTTTGTTGTCCTTAAGCCATTTTGCCACAAATTTGGAAGTATGCTTGGGGTCATTGTGCATTTGGAAGACCCATTTGCGACCAAGCTTTAACTTCTTGACTGATGTCTTGAGATGTTGCTTCAATATATCCACATAATTTTCCTTCCTCATGATGCCATCTATTTTGTGAAGTGCACCAGTCCCTCCTGCAGCAAAGCACCCCCACAGCATGATGCTGCCACCCCCGTGCTTCAAGGATGGGATGGTGTTCTTCGGCTTGCAAGGCAACCCCTTTTTCCTCCAAACATAATGATGGTCATTATGGCCAAACAGTTCTATTTTTGTTTCATCAGACCAGAGGACATTTCTCCAAAAAGTACGATCTTTGTCCCCATGTGCAGTTGCAAACCGTAGTCTTGCTTTTTTATGGCGGTTTTGGAGCAGTGGCTTCTTCCTTGCGGGGCGGCCTTTCAGGTTATGTCGATATTGGACTAGTTTTACTGTGGATATAGATACTTTTGTACCTGTTTCCTCCAGTATCTTCACAAGGTCCTTTGCTGTTGTTCTGGGATTGATTTGCACTTTTCGCACCAAAGTACATTAATCTCTAGGTGACAGAACGCGTCTCCTTCCTGAGCGGTATGATGGCTGCGTGGTTCCAAGGTGTTTATACTTGCGGACTATTGTTTGTACAGATGAACGTGGTACCTTCAGGCGTTTGGAAATTGCTCCCAAGGATGAACCAGACTTGTGGAGGTCTACAATTTTTTTTCTGAGGTCTTGGTTGATTTCTTTTCATTTTCCCATGATGTCAAGCAAAGAGGCACTGAGTTTGAAGGTAGGCCTTGAAATACATCCACAGGTACACCTCCAATTGACTCAAATGATGTCAATTAGCCTATCAGAAGCTTCTAAAGACATGACATCATTTTCTGGAATTCTCCAAGCTGTTTAAAAGCACATTCAACTTAGTGTATGTAAACTTCTGACCCACTGGAATTGTGATGCAATGAATTATAAGTGAAATAATCTGTCTGTAAACAATTGTTGGAAAAATTACTTGTGTCATGCACCAAGTAGATGTCCTAACCGACTTGCCCAAACTATAGTTTGTTAGCAAGAAATTTGTGGAGTGGTTGAAAAACGAGTTTGAATGACTCCAACCTAAGTGTATCTGAACTTCCGACTTCAAGTGTAGATAGTCCCATATGCTTACAGTGGTGTATATTCATGAATGCCAAGGGAAGCCAGGCTTCCCAAAAAGAAAGTGTCAAGGGAAGCCAGTTTTGATTTGGCGTCACTCCTGTCAAATTGCATCGAGAGCATACGTCATTGACAGAAACAACTTGAATTGCTGCATCTTGCTGTGTTGTTGTCCTCCAGTGGCTAGCTAGCTAGCTAAAATTGGCACTTTCCTAAATTAGCCATGACTGGAGATAGGGATTTGGAATTGTGGTTTTACTTAATTTTCCATACTGGCCAATGATTATAACGCCAATTCTGATCCAACCATTAATTCATACATTGTGACCTTGGCCTGAGAGGATAGAAGTTCAACATGTAGCTAGATGTAGAAGGCTAATGTTAACTATCTAACGTTGCCCATGAAAGGAAGTTAGTCTAGCGAACAAGCATTTTAGCCAGGTAGCCTAAGACAACAAAAAATAAAAGTGTGTACTGTGTGAGCGTGATAGACTGTTTCGTAAACATGAGAGAGAGGAGGACGGCATTGGGTGAGTCAACATGTTTTTTCTACTGGAAGGAACGAACGCGCACGCATGCACACACACAAAATCGGAAACATGGACAGCCACATCATATTTAGTTTACATCGATTGGACTAAATTGTTTTTGTTATCTTTTAGTTGCCACTGTATTAGACTAAGCATAGGTGATTTGATAATGTTGAAATGTTGAAGTTGAAATGGTGCCGGAATAGCGGAGGCACCGTGGTTCTAAATCAATAGTTGTTTAGTGGTCCAAAAATGTCTGAAACATTAATTTGCTTGACCATGCTGTAGGTCATGTAACTGTTTGTTACATGCAATATGTTTTGTGGACTTCACGGGACAGAGGTTGCTCTCCGGATTTGTGATGAAACAAAGGTGTTGTTGAATTCAGGGCCGGCCCTGGACGTTCTTGCGCCCTAGGCAAGGAAAATAAATCTGCTGCCCCCCTCCATGTTTCTCAATGTCAAACCATTTACATTTGACATTTTAGTCATATAGCAGACGCTCTTATCCAGAGCGACTTACAGTTAGTGAGTGCATACATTATTATAATTTTTTTCATACTGGCCCTCTGTGGGAAACGAACCCACAACTCTGCCGTTGCAAACGCCATGCTCTATCAACTGAGCTAGATCCCTGCTGGCCATTCCCTCCCCTACCCTGGACGACGCTGGGCCAATTGTGCGCCGCCCCATGGGTCTCCCGGTCGCGGCCGGCTACGACAGAGCCTGGATTCGAACCAGGATCTCTAGTGGCACAGCTAGCACTGCGATGCAGTGCCTTAGACCACTGCGCCACTCAAACCAGAGTGTCTTGTTTGCAAATAATTACATCATAGACATCCTTATGAATCTAAGCATGGCACTTTCAAAAGTTACCTTTCTACCCAGACAGAGGCTCTACCAATGCAGAAAAATGTAAGCAGAAAAATGTAATCTTCAACTGCTGGCTACTCATCGGTTGTATAACCCAACAACAGAAGTGCTTCCCTAAAAGCTGCCTGGGTTTAAACAAACATCTTCTCTTTTCAGATAGGGAAAAGCTCAATTAATAGGGATAGAATAGCAAAGTCAATTTTTTAAAATCTCCTCGGAATATTATAGGCTGCAGCTCAGCATCAGAATGTCATAGAGAGGAATCAATATATCCCCACATGCATCGGAGTCACGTCTTTCACAGGCATTTTAGAGCTTGTTTCTACAAGGCATCACCGAGTTAAGCATCCTTATAGAACGCTTGATATAATTTGGATACGTTTTATGCATTTCTTTCAAAATATAAAGCAAACAATAGATATCCTTTTTGCCCTTTTCTTTAACAAAGGCAATTTGAGCCCTGGTTTTAACCAAACACACCAAGCCCTTCCCAGCCACCAAGGTATTTAATCAGTGCATGTGACAGTATTGGAGTATTTAGCTATACCGACATCTATGGATAGCATAATTGCATCTGTCAAACAGGTAGGCTTACCACTTATTTTTTGGAATAGGAAGAAATAGGCTCCAATTATATATGTAATTCTATGATTATGCCCATAAAAAATGTTGGTGCACGTGTGCACATATAATTTAGGAGGTCCCTTACCAGGCAGAAGGGAATTTTACTTTAACCCCTGCATCGTAGAGTTACAATGTTGCTATCACTTTGCAGCCAACTACCTATAGTAGGAAAGCGAGTTTCTTATTAATAATATGCCACCTGTTATCCCACATGGCACGATCCCATAATTGTTACAATTACAATAAAAAGAACACTATTATATAACATATTTAACATATTTTAATATTCCTGTAGAACTGTAAAAAATAATGAAATAATTTGAGCTTTAGAAACAAGTGCTTTCAGAAATATGGTGGCGAGTCCATTGAGTCTCTCCTGCATCGTTTTGCTTGGAATAGACAAGCCATGGTCTCTCCACTCTCTCCATGTTCGCCATCCTCCTATTGTAGTGGGCCACCAAAAACTTTCGTTGCCTCTCATCTCTTGGGAAATTCCCCTCTTTATCCTGATGTGGCCCAGCCTGCACTAACATATCCCGTAAAGATCCATTCATATACACTGCTCAAAAAAATTAAGGGAACACTTAAACAACACATCCTAGATCTGAATGAATGAAATAATCTTATTAAATACTTTTTTCTTTACATAGTTGAATGTGCTGACAACAAAATCACACAAAAATTATCAATGGAAATCAAATTTATCAACCCATGGAGGTCTGGATTTGGAGTCAACCTCAAAATTAAAGTGGAAAACCACACTACAGGCTGATCCAACTTTGATGTAATGTCCTTAAAACAAGTCAAAATGAGGCTCAGTAGTGTGTGTGGCCTCCACGTGCCTGTATGACCTCCCTACAACGCCTGGGCATGCTCCTGATGAGGTGGCGGATGGTCTCCTGAGGGATCTCCTCCCAGACCTGGACTAAAGCATCCGCCAACTCCTGGACAGTCTGTGGTGCAACGTGGCGTTGGTGGATGGAGCGAGACATGATGTCCCAGATGTGCTCAATTTGATTCAGGTCTGGGGAACGGGCGGGCCAGTCCATAGCATCAATGCCTTCCTCTTGCAGGAACTGCTGACACACTCCAGCCACATGAGGTCTAGCATTGTCTTGCATTAGGAGGAACCCAGGGCCAACCGCACCAGTATCTGGTCTCACAAGGGGTCTGAGGATCTCATCTCGGTACCTAATGGCAGTCAGGCTACCTCTGGCGAGCACATGGAGGGCTGTGCAGCCCCCCAAAGAAATGCCACCCCACACCATGACTGACCCACCGCCAAACCGGTCATGCTGGAGGATGTTGCAGGCAGCAGAACGTTCTCCACGGCGTCTCCAGACTCTGTCACGTCTGTCACATGTGCTCAGTGTGAACCTGCTTTCATCTGTGAAGAGCACAGGGCGCCATTGGCGAATTTGCCAATCTTGGTGTTCTCTGGCAAATGCCAAACGTCCCCCACCTGTGGACGTCGGGCCCTCATACCACCCTCATGGAGTCTGTTTCTGACCGTTTGAGCAGACACATGCACATTTGTGGCCTGCTGGAGGTCATTTTGCAGGGCTCTGGCAGTGCTCCTCCTGCTCCTCCTTGCACAGAGGCGGAGGTAGCGGTCCTGCTGCTGGATTGTTGCCCACCTACGGCCTCCTCCACGTCTCCTGATGTACTGGCCTGTCTCCTGGTAGCGCCTCCATGCTCTGGACACTACGCTGACAGACACAGCAAACCTTCTTGCCACAGCTCGCATTGATGTGCCATCCTGGATGAGCTGCACTACCTGAGCCACTTGTGTGGGTTGTAGACTCCGTCTCATGCTACCACTAGAGTGAAAGCACCGCCAGCATTCAAAAGTGACCAAAACATCAGACAGTAAGCATAGGAACTGAGAAGTGGTCTGTGGTCACCACCTGCAGAACCACTTCTTTATTGGGGGTGTCTTGCTAATTGCCTATAATTTCCACCTGTTGTCTATTCCATTTGCACAACAGCATGCTAAATTTATTGTCAATCAGTGTTGCTTCCTAAGTGGACAGTTTGATTTCACAGAAGTGTGATTGACTTGGAGTTACATTGTGTTGTTTAAGTGTTCCCTTTATTTTTTTGAGCAGTGTATTTTGGCCACTCACCGGGATCTTTTATGTTTTTTGTCTGGGAGTTGGATTTAGCAGCAGCACCACCACTGTCATCTGGGACGAGGATCGACGAATCTGAGTCCGGGTCCAAGATAGTAGGATCTTCGCCGGCATTGTTTGGAGGTGTGGCTAGGCCTGGTGCAACCACCTGTTCTTGTCCAGCCAGAGAGCTGTCATCATCAGTGGAAGTGCATGGCTCCGACTCCTCCGGTTTGCACCTCTTCGCTGCTAGAATCAGCGAACGAGGGCTCGTTGTTCTCGGCGAAGGAATGGCCTGTCCTCGGAGGCTTGTCATTCTCCACACCGGCTGATGGACATTGCTGCACGCTGATCAATTTCAGCAGCAAATTTCTTTGGTTTAGAGACTGTGCCTCTTTTCTCATTCGTTTTTTTATATTCGCTTCCTGATAGTTTTTGTCTCTTAGACATGGTAGCAAATATTTTCAAATCTCTATAGCTTACTTTTAGCTAAAATTATATCCACTAGTAGTAGCTAGCTAACATTAACAGGCTAGGTTAGGCTACTGCCTTAATCACTAATCGTCTTCGTCATACACAAACATATAAAACAAAACAATCATTTAATTGGCAGATTCATTTGTATTAATGTTTCACAATTGGATAAATCAATATAAACACACACATCACTATAGCTACCAAGGATAGTGGGAGTGAACTTTGGGAGAAATGGAATGGGGTGAGGGCGGGAACTGCAGCAACGCTATGAGCTGGTGGCTGGGGTGCCGTCGGCGGTGTAGCAGCCGATCAGGGGCACCGAAGGGCGGCAGCCAATTGTCAAAATGCCGCCCCAAATTCAAGTGTTGCCTAATCTTGTCTAATGGGAGGGCCGGCCCTGCTTGAATTTATTCTGCCACTGTGTCTTTTTATTGTTTCGGCCTTTAGTGCATCCGGAAAGTATTCAGACCCCTTGACTTTTTCCACATTTTGTTACGTTACAGCCTTATTCTAAAATGGATTAAATAAAACAAATCCTCATTAATCTACACACAATACCCCATAATGACACAACTAAAACAGGTTTTTAGACATTCTTGCAAATTTATTTAAAATGGTACTGTATATACACTACCGTTCAAAAGTTTGGGGTCACTTAGAAATGTCCTTGTGCACCGGGGCCTCCCACTCCTCTTTCTATTCTGGTTAGAGCCAGTTTGCGCTGTTCTGTGAAGGGAGTAGTACACAGCGTTGTATGAGATCTTCAGTTTTTTGGCAATTTCTCGCATAGAATAGCCTTCATTTCTCAGAACAAGAATAGACTGATGAGTTTCAGAAGAAAGTTATTTGTTTCTGGCCATTTTGAGCATGTAATCGAACCCACAATTGCTGATGCTCCAGATACTCAAATAGTCACAAGAAGGACAGTTTTATTGTTTCTTTAATCAGCACAACAGTTTTCAGCTGTGCTAACATAATTGCAAAAGGGTTTTCTAATGATCAATTAGCCTTTTAAAATGATAAACTTGGATTAGCAAACACAACGTGCCATTGGAACACAGGACTGATGGTTGCTGATAATGGGCTAATAAAAAGCAGCCGTTTCCAGCTACAATAGCCATTTACAACATTAACAATGTCTACACTGTATTTCTGATCAATTTGATGTTATTTTAATGGACAATTTTTTTTATTTTCTTTCGTGAACAAGGACATTTCTAAGTAACCCCAAACTTTTGAACGGTAGTGTATATATTTTTTGGGCTTGCCTGTTTTGCATGTTATTTTGGCATTAATACGTGTCACATATCAGTTTGCAAACAATGTAAAAAACAATATCCAAAAAATCTTTGAGTTAATAAAGCCGCATACAAACATGGTCTCTTTTTGGTTTCTTGAGTAAGGCAGCTCCAAAATGCAGGTGTTTCAGCCTAGCTCAGTGGTTTCTGTGGTGGTGGGGCAGCCAGTGGAAAATACGGAGCTTAGGTTGTGGTAATGTTCTCTAGTTGCGCCATGATTAGCTCAGTGTTCTGTCACTCGTGAGGACAGTACGTCACCGCAAGGGTAAGGGTAGAGCTCGAAAATTCAAGCCCCTTGAGTGCGTGCCATATTACATTAGAAGTGCCCATCCAAGAAGGCTCAAGGTCATTGGCCACAGATAAAATGATGTAAAATCATGTTATATCTACAGTAGCGTTGATTGGACTGATCATGTCAACATCATACTTTCTAAATCTTAGCTCGCAGTCATCATATGAAGAGAAATAATGAAGAGAAATTATCGATAAAACGTAGCGGTGCTCATCGGCCATTGGACATAAACATTACACAACAAGTTGGAAATCGCAAATTCAACAATGAGTGGTTTGGAAGGAATCAGTGGCTATCCGTAAGTGTTGCAAAGCAATCACTAGCCTGCTATTCAGTGGAGTGGGTGTGTGGTCCAAGTCTAGGTTTAAGGGTCTCTTTTCCAAGCTTAAAGGGATAAACATTCTACACCATGGGCCATAAAAGGTTGAATACATTGGACATGCTGTCAATTCAGCATGACTTCTGCTGCATTCAAAACACCTGGAAACTTGGAACTGGGAAATCTCAGACTTCAGTGAGTTCAAGATAACTGGGAACTCTGAAAAAAACGAGCTCCGGCTGGGAAAATATGTTTTGATCGGTCATCCAACTCGGAATTCCAAGTCCGGAACTCGGGTCTCTTTCTAGAGCTCCGACCTGAAGATCACTGACGTCATGATTCGACCTTGTTTTTTTCAGAGTTCCCAGTTCTTGAAAGCACCATAGATCCAGAGAATGCCAGACTTTGATGACAAACTTTGATGACAAAAATTGACCACAAAGGACCGTGCCACCTTCCTGTTCAAGTGAGCACAGCACAACAAGGTGAGTCCAAAAATGTATTGTATGCTGCTGCATAAATGATGTAATATGCCAGGGAGATATGTATACTGTAGCTAAGAAAGTAATACTAAGTGTATGTTGTGTAGTAAGCTGTTAGTAGCCCATGTGCCTCACCCTAATCATTTGGTCTATTTTCCCCTCTTAATTTCGCCTACTGTTCTGACTTGGTTGTGCACATGTAGCCTATAACCTGTTTTAGAGAAACGTAATCATTGAATATTGTAAGAGCTTTCATTGTCTGCTTTATTTATCCTACGGTTTTTTAAAAGACAGTAAATGAGGCTGAATGGACTGTTTCGCTGCCAGACAAGGCTCCGCTGATAGCCAGGTGTAGCAATGGTAAGATGTTGGGACTGCTGTTGGGACAGCTTTATGTAGGCCCTAACAGTTTGTGGGCACCGTTTGTCACCGTTATAATGCAATTAATGTATTGTTTAGTGTTGTGTTGTGGCTTTGCTGGCATACATCCCACAGATTTTTTTTTTTTTTTGCCCCACCAAGATTTACATGCTAAAATCGCCACTGACTATCACTGTGGCAAGGCATATGAATTGACAGGTTATAGAGATTGTAGGTTGTAATATGTTTTTGTTTTTTTTCAGGCTTCCCCAGTGATTTTACCCATGCACGGCTACTGTATGTGTGGGATTTGGGGTCCATCTCTTCCACAGAGAAGCAGGTCCATTTCTCTGGTGGGCCAGTCCGTGGTCAATTCTCCTCTGTCTCCCAGCTCAGGTCAATGCTATGGTGACTCACTTTACCAATGACAGGATGAGATGGTGGCTTGAATGGTTTAAGGCAGCCTAAAGAACGCACAGACATTGAAAGGGATAAGGTGGGGGTCAAGAATTAGCTACTTGTATTGAGAGTTAGGGCTGTGGCAGTCATGACATTTTGTCCACTGGTTATTGTCAGTTGGCAGATCAGGCTGTACCGACTTCAGATGAGTCCCAAGATGCTTGTGGGGGCCTTGTGTGGGTCATAGAGCAAATTGTGTTTGTGAGAGTATTGTAATGACCCAGCTGGGTCATAAAGTAAAAGAGAGACGGGCACCAGGTGTACAGGCAGAACACAGGTTTATTCCTAAATGGGCTATTGTTCAGGCCACAACCCACGCCGCTAAACCTCGAACATACACAAATAGAACATGTCAAAATCAAGGGTCCCGAACCGAAGAGAAGAGATATGAGACCGTAACCCCTATTTAATCATTCCCAAAATCCCAGCGGGATTACCCATCATACCCCCAACCTTTCCATCTGTCCTGGCATATTTAACCCCTGCTAGTACCCATGAGAACGATAACACATCCATGAACACAGAACACAATACAGGGTCGTTACATAGCCCCCTCCTTTCTAAACCCTAGCCCCTAGGGTTACAAAACAAAATCCTTAAAACGACCCGGAGGTCGCATCAGTCTCTTGTGCCTCCCCTTGACTCCCACTGGTGGACCCCCAGAACACTCATCTGCCCCAATGTCATTTCCAGCACCCCCGAAGAGGCAGCCCCCGTCCCAGGCTCAGCTTGCATTAGAGTCTCCTCGCTAGACTGTCCCCGTGTGCTCACATCAGAGTCCTCACTTCCATTCCCTACCGTTTTCCTCCCTCTGTAGGGCGCCAATCGGTCCCGGTGGACCACCACCTTCCTGCCCCGTGGGGAACCTCCACCCGGTACGTCACCTCCCCACTCTCTCTATCACCAGGCACGGCCCCACCCAGGCACTGTCCAACTTTGGGCACCGCCCCTTCTTGCGCGTGGGGTTGTGAAGCCACACTCGTTCTCCCGCTCCAAAGTGCCTCCCCCTAGCGCGTGAGTCATAGTGGCGCTTTTGGCGCATTCCTGCGTTCTCGAGTTGCTCTCTTGCGAAGGTGTGAGCCGCTTCTAACCGGTTCTGCAGTCGACGAACATAGTTCGGGCCAGGCAAAACCCCGTCGTCGTTATCAGGAGGGTGGCCAAACGTCAGTTCGGCTGGGGTGCGCAACTCACGACCTAACATTAGTAGCGCTGGGGAGCACGCAGTCGATTCCTGAACAGCCGACCTACATGCCATGAGAATAAACGGTAAGTGGGTGTCCCAATCTCTCTGGTGTTTTGAGGTAACGATAGCCAGCTGTTGTGCTAATGTTCTGTTAAATCTTTCCACCAGCCCATCACTCTGGGGATGAAGCGGAGTAGTGCGCGTCTTCTCCGCGCCTAACCGTCTACACAACTCTGAGAACACCCGTGACTCAAAGTTTCTCCCCTGGTCGCTGTGTATAGACTGTGGCACCCCGAACCGACTGATTATTCCCCCTACCAATGCATCAGCTACTGTTTCTGCCTCCTGGTCTGGGAGAGCGTAAGCCTCTGGCCACTTGGTGAAGTAGTCCATAGCAGTTAGAATCCACCTGTTACCGCTGTCTGTGATTGGAAACGGTCCAACTATGTCTACCCCCAGTCTCTCCATGGGCTCCCCTACTGGGAATTGTTGTAGGAGGGCGTGTGACTGACCTGGAGGTCCTTTCTTAGCAGCACACTCATCGCACTGCCTGCAAAAGTCCTCCACATCCCTCCTGTGCCTGGCCCAATAGAAGCCTTTACGTACGCGCTTTAACGTTTTGGAGACCCCAAAATGCCCTGCGCCTACTCCCCCGTGAAGCTGCTGTAACACGCTCCCTTGCAGCCTTTTGGGAACCACTACCTGCCACGTCATTTCTCCAGTAGCTGGCTTTTTCCACCCCCTCTGGGAATTTAGCCCAGAGGCCTTTGGTGACTGGTGATAGAGGGGCTACTTCCCCCCATGGCGGTCGTCTTCTCTCTTCCACCCACCCCAGCACAGGACGCAGCTCTGCGTCCTCCTCCTGGCGACGCCTCCACTCCCCGACGTCCACAGCCTCAAGCTCCCGGCACTCTGTCACCCTCAGCTGACTCACCGTGGCGGTGACTCCCTCCTCCATGCACAGTTCCCTCTCTCGCTCCACCCGTTTGGCGCAGTACCCACAGCCGTCCCTCAGCACATGGGCGGCGGGACAAGGCGTCTGCATTGCTGTGGCGAAGGCCGGCCCTGTGCTCCACCTGGAAGTCGTAGGGTTGCAGCTCCTCCAACCAGCGGGCGATCTGACCCTCTGGCTCCTTGAAGGAGAGAAGCCACTGCAGGGCGGAGTGATCCGTCCGCACCACAAACGGCAGGCCCCCAGGTAGTACTTGAAATGGCGTACTGCTGCCACGACAGCCAAAAGCTCCCCTCCTTGTCACGCAGTAGCGTTTTCAGCCTTATCAAAAGTTCTGCTGTAATAAGCTACTACGTGCTCCCCGTCAGAACCACGCTGAGCCAGCACGGCCCCCAAGCCCTCATTGCTTGCATCGGTGTCCAGAATAAACGGACGGTTTGGGTCTGGTGAGGACAGGACAGGGGCCTCCACCAGGGCACGTTTGAGGGCCTCAAACGCCCGCTGGTGCTCTTCGGTCCACTGAAAGACAGTGTCCTTCTTGAGAAGGTGGTTCAAAGGAGCTGCTATCCCCGCAAACCCTTTCACAAACCTACGATAGTAGGATGCCAGACCCAGGAAGCTCTTAACCTCTTTTTTTTCCTTTGGAATTGGCCACCCCCCTCACAGCCTCCACTTTGTCTGGCAACGTGCTGATACCCTCACCACCCAGCTGATGACCCAGGAACGCCAACTCCCTTTGCATGAAATGGCACTTTTCCGGGTGTAATTTTAGCCCCGCCCCGAGATCCTCTCCAGCACTCGCCTAAGTGCCCCCAGTGCCCCCTCAAACGACGTGCCGTGTACCAATATGTCGTCTAGGTACACGACACACTCGTCTCTCGGAACCCCCGCCAGCACTCTGTCCATGAGCCTCTCAAAGGTGGCAGGAGCATTACAAAGCCCGAAGCACAGCACCTTGAACTGCCAATGGCCCCTATCCGTGGAGAAGGCCGTTTTTCACGTGCCCCAGGCGAGAGGGGCACCTGCCAGTAGCCACTGCGCAGATCAAGGGAAGAGAACCACGAGGACCCTCTGACGTGGTCTAGCGACTCATCGATCCTCGGTATGGGGTAAGAGTCTTTAATGGTGACAGAATTTAGGCCCCTGTAGTCCGCACAAAACCTAAGTTTACCCCCTTTCTTAGGCACCATGACGACCGGCGCGGACCACGGGCTGTCTGATGGCTCAATGAAATCAGCCCGCAACATGTCAGCAATAGCTGTGGCTGCTGCTTCCCTCTTGGCAAGGGGAATGCGACGGGCCGAATTTTAATGGGTTGGTTGTCCCCAGTGTCGATGTCGTGCTGAACCAGGTGCGTTTGCCCTACCTCATCTTCCCCCCCAAGCGAAGCTATCTTTAAAGTCAAACAGCAGCTGCTTTAATTGTCTCTGTTGTCCCTCGTCCAGACCTTGACAGTTTTTCAGCCACACAGCCTCAACGGCGTCGATAACTTCCTCCTTCCCCCCGTCGGGCTGATGGGGTGAAGGAGCCAGTGTGTTTTGGGCTACTGGGATGCCTGTCCTTGCACCATTATGGGGAGTGAAGGTCGTTGCCGCCGGAGACAGCTGCTGGGATGGAACAACGACCAAGGGAGCAGCCGGGACGACCAGTGGAGTTTCGGCAAGCTTGGAGGAAGACGGAGGGACAGCCCTGCCCCCTGCTGGCCCTCCCGTAGGCGACATTCCCACTGTGGGCCCCCCCGACAGCCTCAAAGTGCCCGAAGCTAAGTCCAACTGAGCCCCACAGTTTTTCAAAAAGTCCATTCCTAGTATACAGGGGTCCTGTACCGCTGCTACCCACACCGGACACCCCACAGTTCTCCCCCCCACAGTCACAGACACCCGACACTTCCCTAACATGGGGGCTAGCTCCCCGTGACAGTCCGTAGCTGGACAAAGGTCGGCTCCACCCGCACCCCAACAGGTAGTATGTCTGGTCTCACCAGGGTTACTGTAGAGCCCGTGTCGACCAGGGCCAAACATTCCACCCCCTCTACCTTGACGATGACATTGCAGAAGTCCCCAATGGTGGTACGTCCCACCACAACTACCGGACTAGGAAACACGGTGGCCGCTACACCCTGGGGAAGCAGGTCCCCACCCTCTTGCCTGCACTGCTGGGTACATCTTCTGCTTACTGTGGGTTCGGGGGCGGAGGAATGGGCCCGCGCTGCCCCCCTGCGCGAGAACCCGCTGTCGTTTCCCTGTTGACTGGAGAATCTGCCACACTCCCGCTGAATGTGGCCAGTCTGGCCACAACCCCAGCAGACAATGGAAGTTGAGCTGACACTGCGATGTTGTCTGGAGCCCTTCTCAATGACAAGCGAAGCGGTCTTGACTAACCCTCCCAACTCGTCGACCCACTCTGGTTTGGTGACCCCCAGCACCCCAGCCGCCGCTGCTCTCACCTCTGGTTGACTGGCAACCTCCACTCTCACTCCCTCACCCCAGATCAGCTCCCTCTTCCTGGCTATCTCCACTGCAGCCCGCAGAGATGCTGGGTCCGACATCTGCACATGCTTACCCAGTTCGGTGGAGGAGAGCGCTCTAATGAAACTGTCCCGTGCCAGCTCGTCTTGCACCCCAATCGACATATTTGCATAAGCCCGCCTGGTCAGGCTCAGAATATCACTTGCCAACGCCTTTAATGATTCCCCCTGAAGTCTCTTTTTGTTATTCAGTTCAATCCGCAGCATGTTGGGCTGTGCATCGCTGCCGAAACGGCCCCCCAATGCCTCCACTAGCGCACCGTAGTCGCCCCTCTCGTCCGGGGCTAGCGTTAGCAGGCATTCCGACGCCTCCTCTGACAGGCTCAGGGCAAGCTGTAACCCTTTCGTCTCGTCAGACCACCTCCCGGCTCTAGCCAACAACTCGAATTGAGTGAAAAAAACTTCCCATTTACCTTGTCCATTGAACTTTGGAAGTTTAGCCGCTACCGTGGCTAATGGCAATAGGGCGCTGCCATCTCTGTTTACATAAGGAGGTCCAGCCATTTCCGCACGCGGTGACGTCGATATCTCCGTCGCCGTGACGTCTGTTCTGGTCGAGCGGTTTGAAGGAAAACCCGCCCGTTCTGCCATCTTGCTGACTGACAATTTAACTCCCGCCATGTGGCTCTCCAGCTCCTCTACAGCCGTCCTCGCCTGACCCTCCCGACCGGGTACACCCGAGCCCCCAACGGCCACTTTGTCCGACTCTTCCTTAACTTTCCGCCTCGCCCCGATCATCCTGACCGTAGATGCGAGTCACGCTAACGCTAACCACGGCCTATACTGAAACAGCTAACTCGCCTAATCTCGATCTATCCCGTCGTTCGAAAGCACTTCTGACACCAATGTAATGACCCAGCTGGGTCATAAAGTAAAAGAGAGACGGGCACCAGGTGTACAGGCAGAACACAGGTTTATTCCTAAATGGGCTATTGTTCAGGCCACAACCCACGCCGCTAAACCTCGAACATACACAAATAGAACATGTCAAAATCAAGGGTCCCGAACCGAAGAGAAGAGATATGAGACCGTAACCCCTATTTAATCATTCCCAAAATCCCGCGGGATTACCCATCATACCCCCCAACCTTTCCATCTGTCCTGGCATATTTAACCCCTGCTAGTACCCATGAGAACGATAACACATCCATGAACACAGAACACAATACAGGGTCGTTACAGTATCATCTTTACATAGAGGGGTCGTAACCGTTTGTAGGCCAAACCGATGCTACAGATGATTTTGTGAGAAGACCGTTTTTCAGGATGTCTCATGGTCTGACAAACACTGCTGTAGCTGTCACCTTTCACCTGCAGATGCGGAAGTGCGACATCGGCGGATGCTGTGGATTGAGAAGCATCAATGCAAAAAAAAGAAGAAGTTCTCTCTAGTTTAAATGTAAGGATTTTTATGGTGATTCATTATGCAAATGTATTTCCGCGGGGGCGCGGACATCGACTGTACGGCTGCAATGGAAAAGTAGTTAGCCACTTTAGCTAACTAGTGAAACGTTTTCCACACTGTCGTTAATGCCTTGTTGATGACCGTTAATGGTTGCTATGGGAACTACATTGTGGTGGGTGCGGGAAAACCTGATGTGCGCGACATCCTTCGAAGTTTGGTCACCCCTGTGATTTATCGCTACTGTTGCAATATTCATCTCATTCTCTATGTGTGCACCATTGTTGCAAATGTGAAATTGCATAATAAACTATTAACCATGCAGCTGCGCACAGCCGCACACTCCTCCACGCTGGCCATGTTCTATTCAAACTATTGTTCTCTATTCTATTATGCCCTGGCTGGCCTGTCCCATCATTGATCCTAGTCTCATCTGTTGGACTGTGGGATTAGTGGTCACATGACCAGTCAGCCTTCACCGTCGCCTGGAGCTCGTTTCATTCATTATTCAGGCTCTCCCGCTTTGGAGCAGGGCAGGGGCATTCATTCGAAGCAATTTTATTTAGCTTGAACAACCGATTTCGAATTATATAAAATCACGTAAACCTTCTTAAAATTATTTGCATCTTCGAGGCTCTTTCTGTGAGCGCGTAGCCAATCTCTCGACTGGGTAAGGAAAGGAGCGCGTAATCAACTTCAACCATGGCGCAGGGCATAACCGGAGAGAAGTATTGGGAGGATAGAGTAGCCTTCGAAACAGAAGGAGCAGGTGAAGAAGTTTTGGAATATGGTGATGTTTTGGAGCTTAATCGATTTGACGGACTACCCTACTCCTCTCGATATTACACATTACTGAAGGAAAGGATGGATCTGCCAGTTTGGAAAGCCAAGTGTGATTTCATGGACAAACTGGCCAACAGGCAGTTTGTTATGGTCTCTGGAACTGCAAAAACTGGCAGAAGCTCTCAGGTGAGTTGATTACTCTCCCCTCTGATAATAACTAGGTTTTATCTCACAACAATATGTTGTAATGCATAGTGACTATTGGCTGCATCCCAAAAATATTTCCTTTCTCCCAAAGTGTGCACTTGTTCAATTACCTTCATGAATTTGAAAGAAAAGGACTGGTATAAGAAATAGGCCTATGGAGGAATCTCCCTCTAGCCCATGCCTATACTAATCCAATGCTTTTACATTAGTGGGAAGTACTGAACCAATTCACACTTCAGGAGAAAAGAGAGATTGTCAAACTGTTAAGTGAAATGAGGGTTTAATGTTCTAATTATGACTGAAGGACGTGATTAGAAAGGATAATCTGTTGTGGCAGTGTGTTTCATGTTCTTATCTTTCCCCCCTGTGGCATGCTCAGATTCCCCAGTGGTGTGCAGAGTTCTGCCTGTCTGTCCAGTACCAGAATGGCATGGTGGTGTGCACCCAGGTCCATAGGCAACATACAGTGGATCTGGCCCTGCGTGTAGCTGATGAGATGGACGTCAACATCGGCCATGAAGTGGGCTATAGCATCCCCCTAGAGACATGCTGCTCTGGTGACACTGTTCTCAGGTCTGTTAACACTATTACACACACTGCTCACACACCAATTCACAAACACACTCTCTTTTTCTCATACACACTCACACACACATCACCCCCCCACCTTCTTGGCGGCTGTCTTTTCTTTTTTTAAAGAACTGAACAAAAGAGTTGAGGAGCCTCTTTTCAGGGGGCTCCGCTGCAGCTGCCCAGCTCTCACTCTGACCATATGCCACGCTCCCGTGTCTCTCCCTGCCATAAGTCAGCCGGGGAACAAAGACCCAAGACAAGCTAAGAAAACAGGCAGCCATGGAGACCTAATGAATCCACTGACTAGACTAATAACTACACTCTTAGAAAAAAAGGTGCTATCTAGAACCTTAAAAGGGTTCTTCGGCTGTCCCCATAGGAGAACCCTTTAAAGAACCCTTTTTGGTTCCAGGTAGAGAATCCTTTTGGGTTCCATGTAAATCCCTTTCCACAAAAGGAATCAAAAAGGGTCCTACCTGGATCCAAAAATGGTTATCCTATGGGCACAGCCTAGGAACCCTTTAAGGTTCTAGATAGCGCCTTTTTTTCTAAGAGTGTAGTTATTAGTAGAGTAAGGGCTCTATTCAATCTGTTTCGCGGAAGTTCAGCGTTACAGCGTGATTGAAATTTAAAGGCATGTTCCCGTGTTAGCGGAGACTGCATTCATTGTAAACGCTGCATATGTCGGCTCTATCGGAAAATACCTTTACATTTCTATCGAGCAATCTGTAACACTTCAGCGATACAGATTGAATAGAGCCCTAAATGACACTAGCGCAAAGCAGCCAAGCACAGCAGCTTCATTAAGGACCATTTCAGGATGACGGCTAATTGTCTCCTTATACATCATGTTGTCTTACACCGTTGGCTTTAATTTGCTATTAGAGCACTAGAATGTATTGCTTTTATGTTTTTGTGTATGTACTTGATAAATCACTTTAGTAGAACTTTATCAACACATATGCTACTCCCACAAAATGTTACCCTACGCCTGTTTGTGACCATTTTCCTCTTCACCACCCCAGGTACTGCACTGATGACATGCTGCTCAGAGAGATGATGTCAGACCCCATGCTTGAGCATTACGGTGTCATCGTCATCGACCAAGCCCACGAGAGGACAGTCAGTACAGATGTTCTACTGGGCCTTCTCAAAGACATCGCCCTGCAGAGGCCCGAGCTCTGTGTGGTGCTCCTCACAGCTACACACCCAGGACCCAAACTACTGGGCCACTACAGGAATGTCCCACTGATCCAGCTGGAGGGGGTGTGTTCAGCGGAGGTGGTGTATACTGGTACCAGCCACAAGGACTACTTCTGCTCTGCGCTGCGTCTGGTTCTGGAGATACACCACTCCCAAGAGGAAGGGGATATAGTCGTGTTTTTGGCCACAACTCAAGTAAGATCTTCTTAAAATGTCATATCCTAGTCTACAGTCTGGGAATGTGGCAGAAGCCATATCATGACAACTGTTGCTTCGACAACAGCATTACTCAACCTTCTCTCCTTCTTTTATGTTTTATTAGGAGATAGATCTTGCCCGTGATATCCTCCTTCGCGAGGAGGCCAATATACCCCCACATCTAGGGGAACTTCTCCCTATCTCAGTGCACCCTGGGCTGGGTGGGACTCTGCCCATGCTAGGTGAAGAGGAAGGCCGGTGCAGAAGAGTATTCCTCACCTCCAGTCCAAATGAAGACCTCTTTTGGGCTGTGCACATGCTGAACTTTGTCATTGATGCCGGTGTCCAGAAAAGAAATGTGAGTAACTTATTGATGAATAGTTATTTTAAGCAAACCTTTGTACCCCTTTTTGGTAACAAGATTGTAATAAATTAGTGGTGTTTTTTTATGAATGTCTGTCTTTCCTCATGTTATAGGTTTATAACCCTAGGATAAGGGCGAACTCAGTCGCCATTCAACCTATCAGTAGGATTCAAGCAGAGAGCCGCAAACAGCTTGTAGGGCCAACAGGTATGACAAAGACTGAAATCAGTAACAAAGTCCAGGTGTTGAAGTCACACAGTTTGGAGGGTCATGTGTTCTTGCTAACCTGAGCGCATAATTTCCCGCAGGGAAGAGTTTTTGTCTGTACCCAGAGGACACACCCCTGCCCAGTGAGACACGCCCCCACATCCTGGAGTCTGACATCACATCCACGGTGCTCTTCCTGAAGAGGATGGACATCAGTGGCATGGGCCGCTGTGACTTTATCGACAGGCCAGGTACGGCAAGACAGGCTGAACAAGTACAGGCTCTTTCTTCAACATTACATTTTCTATTGTATCTACAGTACCTATGTGACAGGGCAGCTAAATGTATACATACTGAATGGAGTGATACATCAGTACAATGAAATTACATCCTTAACGCATAACGCAATAATGTCCCTTGATTGGTGGCATAATAACATCATTGTTGTTTTGTATTTACGTTTTTGAGCTCCATGCATCCTGTATAGAGACACATTTTGGGTTGAGCTCAGTTATTTAGTTCGGCCCGTGTGGCCGGTACACACATGCCTGTTGTGTGGTATTGTGTTCTATTGGAGGTCGGTGAGCCATGCGTTAGCTGAGCTGACAAGCCCTGTTCTACGGCCAATGTTTGCATAGCTGGCCTAGTGATGCAGCAGCAGCCATAGAGGTCTAACACTCATTAGCGATAAGAGCTTAGCCATGCTCTCTCTGTGTGTGTGTGTGTGTGTGTGTGTGTGTGTATGCCCTGCCAAGCACTACAGTGTAATGATCATGTGCAGCTGGGCAATGTGGGCATTTCACTATAAGCACCATGAGTGGATGACATTCAGATTGAAAGTGTTGTGTTGATGGGTGTGATGCAATGTTGTTATTATTATGTTGCTGCTGTTGTGATGCTGTTTCTCAGGATTATATTATTACCATAATGATCATAACGGGACAGTACATTTGAGATGTCTATTGCCCTGTATATAGTTTTTTTGTTGTTTTTTGAAAACATTGTTACATCCAAAAGCCGCAGTGTAAAGCAAAGCCTCTCAGAACATTTATTTTGCATAGTGATGCACAGCTGATATTAGGATATTGAGGACTTAAATTACAATCCGTTTAGCCTGCTTGCTGGTTGTATAACCTTGAAAATAATCAGTTTTACAAGGTTGTAGTCACAGTTTACAGATTACTTTCTTTACAAGGCCAGATACTTCACAGTTCTGTCACGCACAGTTCGATTCATGTCCATGGCTGTGTTATTTCCACCAGATCCTGAGGGTCTGATGCAGGCCTTGGAGGAACTGGACTACCTAGCAGCCCTGGATAATGACGGGAACCTGTCGGAGATCGGCATCATCATGTCTGAGTTCCCCCTGGAGCCCCAGATGGCCAAGACACTACTGGCCTCCTGCGAGTTTGACTGTGTCAATGAGGTGGTCACCATCACCGCCATGCTGACAGGTGTGTGGGACTTCAACTTATGCTCTGTGGCCTATATACCACGTTAAAGATTAATGTTAACACACACATCACCATGCTGTGGTCATGCTTGCACACTTGCAGACCTCATACAAAGTGAAGTCATGTCAAACCTCACATATACTTCATAATGTACAATATTAGTGTGCTAACCCCTTCTCTCACGCTGCCCCTCTCTTAGCACCAAGCTGCTACCTGGTCCCCTCAAGGGAGTTGAGGCTAGAGGCCTCTCAGTGTCACCTGAAGTTCCAGCACCCAGAGGGAGACCACTTCACCCTCATCAACATCTACAAGGCTTTCAAACAGAACCAGCAGGAGCCCTGTGAGTTCACATAGGCATACCTGTAGCCACAGTGCATACAAACAGCTTTTTTTTTAAAAATAGGATAACATTGGCCATTGACCCTAAAACCCACATTTCCTCTCTCTGGTTTGGTGTGTTCCAGTTGTCAGTGTGGAGAAGTGGTGTCAGGACTACTTCCTGAGTCTGCCTGCCCTGCAGACGGCTGATGCTATCCGCTCTGAGCTGACTGACATCCTGAGGAGGATAGAGCTGCCTGTCTCCATGCCTTCCTTCGGCTCCAAGGGAAACACTCTCAACATTAAGAGAGCGCTGCTAGCTGGCTTTTTCATGCAGGTACGGTAATATGTATTCGCTTCTACCTTCTGGCATTAGCTATCTATTGATAACTGTTACTACTAAGAAACTTGAAATATACAATCTACCATTTACTTACTCGCATCACTAGCAAGAGCCATGTGTGGGTTTCTCTTTTCTTTGAAGTTATCGCATTGTTCCCATGCACCTGCAACAAGATATCTCAGATGTGTGAGTTCCTTTTGAAGTGAAGCTTGAAGTGATTATAAAAGACCGATAATGTTATGACTTTCAGGTGGCAAGGAATGTGGATTCATCAGGGAATTACTTCATGTTGACACACAAACACGTGGCCCAGATCCACCCTTTCTCTGCCTACGGCACCAAGACACCCAAACTGGGCCTGCCGGAGTGGGTCCTCTTCCATGAGTACTCCTTCTCAGAGGACAACTGCATCCGCACCGTGTCCCACATATCACCAGAGGAGTAAGTGGACTAGAGGTGGAGGATGTTCTTTGAGGGCTTTGTGCATGTGAAGTAACCATTTGCAAAAGACATACAGCAACGAAACAAACATCCAAACATAAAAAATATCAAAATATAGTATATATAATATAATAGGTTAGAACTGTGTGTAGCTTGTAACTTCCAATAGATAACTACAGATATTTACTTCAGGGAGAGACAAGAGTTCCCAGACATTACTTTCCCTTTTGGACCAGGCTCTTCACCATGGCACATTAGAGTTTGTAACTGGAGGGGGTTTCTTAATCCTTCCCTCCAGTATCAGCTGCTTAAAAGGGGATTAGGGATAGCACAGATACAGAGAGAGTGCTGGTTTAATGGGGACTGTTAATGACAGAGGAGGCTCGGCAGCCTTCACATGCCGTCTTAGGTTACACACTCTGAAATTTAGCTTTTTAATCGCTCAAATGTATACCAAATGGTGCCCCTGGCAGCTGTTAGACTGATGTTACTGTAAGTGCTCTTTTCAACAAAGAGAGTGGATGTCATTCATAGGAAATCCTTGATTGCGGAATTTTGGTCAATTGCAGTGAACATCGGGAGATCCTCGTTCTTTGGTCTATGATAATCTAACTAATTTCAATTCCCACTCACTGTAATTCAAATTAATTTCAGGTTGCTCTCCGTAATTGCAGCTGACCCAATGTTCCTGTGCTATGTTTAATTAAAGTGCAAATTAATAAGATAATGCTTACTGTGAAATCAGAACCAGAACCAAATTCATGAAAAGGCACATATCAGAGGATATTGGGTTTACTCGCCCAATGTCCAACTCCATGTTCACCAATGATTCCCTCCCTCCACCCAGGTTCATTCAGATGGCTCCACAGTACTTCTTCTTCAACCTGCCTCCCAGCGAGAGCAAGGACATCCTCCAGAACATCTTAGACAATGGAGCTGAACACTACAAAGCGAAGAACATTAAAAAGAGCCCGAGCCTAGAAAGCATACCAGAAGTCACAGCCAGTTGTGTTATACAGTGATTGTGAAGGCCTTGGTTGAGGATGTCTTAGAGGCAGAAAATCCCTACTCATTCCCTGGTACTGTATTATATGATCATTTTCACCAGTGTTACCTTTCAGTCATCTCACCAGTGTTACTTTTGAGTCATTGAAACTTAGCCTGACATTGACATGATTCTATCTAATGAATATAATTCAATTAGTTAATTACTGGAATTGCATTATGGGAAAAAAGTGACAGTATCTGTCAAGACTGCCAATGTGTTAGTTTTAGCAATATTTATATAGGCACCCTTTCTACTCAATGTACATTTAATTTATAGAGCCCTACGTATGTACCGGGATGTATGTTGTTTTTTGGAACTTGCAGTTTAACTATAAACACACCACTAAAAATACATGTTTGAGGAGTACTTAACCTAAATGCACATCTAGGGCTCTATTCAATCCGTATTGCGGAAGTTCAGCATTACAGCGTGATTTAAAATTAAAGGCAATGTTCCCGCGTCAGCGGAGACTGTATTCAAGGTAAATGCTGCAAAAGTTGTCTCAATCGGAAATTACCTTTACATTTCTATGGTGCAATCTGTAACGCTTCAAATACGTATATATTTGGGCAGTCCAAAAGCCAAAACATAACACAGCTTAGACACTTAACCCCCACAGGCGTATACTTTGCCCTTACCCTCCACTGCTCAGTTTAATCGTTTGTCTTACCTTTCTGTTAAATTACTCTAGGCTTTCATAGTGCATAAAATGTCTGTCCCAGATGGATTACTGACGTACAGAGGAGCAGAAACAGAACAGCACAGGGACATAATATGGGTTTGTTGATCCATCTGCTGTGAAGAGAGAAGGGATAGGTGGGGGTGACCCAATTCAGTGACAGAGCATTACAGTATTGTAGCTACATGAGGCATTACAGCACCATGTGACCTCTTTAGGCCTGCATAGTGCATACATACTTAGTCTCATGCCAAGATCCAGGGCCTTATATATACAGACAGACATAAGTTGAACTTCTTGGCACCACGGTTGGTGTTGTGTAGTAGTGTTCATACACTGTCATTACCAACCTGAACCAAGACAAGGTGATTAGAAATATTACTCAAACCTTTATTTCATGTCAGGGCAAACATGCAGGCACACACATTCAAACATAAATACTGCAACCAGTACAAATTATCCTTCGAATGAATCGTTTGCATTCAACATTGCCTGCAGGCTATTGCACATTTTCTTTTTGAAATGTTGCCTCGTTCCTGACCCTGTTTCTCCACAGCATCATTACTATAATCCAGGTTTATCAAATCCCATTGAAATATGGGTTCTCCAAAGTTTAAGTCATGCGCATGTATCCCTCATTTAGTTGGGGATAACAAAGAAAATGTATATTTGTAACTTAATTTACAAATCCTCTTTACAAAACGAAATAAAAGGGTAAAAACACAAAAATTCCTTGATGCCCTTCCAGACTCCTTCTGCCTACCCAAGGACGTCAGAGGACAAAAATCAGTTAACCACTTAACTGAGGAACTCAATTTAACCTTGCGCAATACCCTAGATGCAGTTGCACCCCTAAAAACGAAAAACATTTGTCATAAGAAACTAGCTCCCTGGTATACAGAAAATACCCGAGCTTTGAAGCAAGCTTCCAGGAAATTGGAACGGAAATGGCGCCACACCAAACTGGAAGTCTTCCGACTAGCTTGGAAAGACAGTACCGTGCAGTACCGAAGAGCCCTCACTGCTGCTCGATCATCCTACTTTTCCAACTTAATCGAGGAAAATAAGAACAATCCAAAATTTCTTTTGATACTGTTGCAAAGCTAACTAAAAAGCAGCATTCCCCAAGAGAGGATGGCTTTCACTTCAGCAGTAATAAATTCATGAACTTCTTTGAGGAAAAGATCATGACCATTAGAAAGCAAATTACGGACTCCTCTTTGAATCTGCGTATTCCTCCAGGGCTTAGCTGTCCTGGATCTGCACAGCTCTGCGAGGGCCTGGGATCGGGAGAGACACTTGTGTTTTAGTACTATATCTCTTGACACAATGATGAAAATAATCATGGCCTCTAAACCTTCAAGCTGCATACTGGATCCTATTCCTACTAAACTGCTGAAGGAGCTGCTTCCTGTGCTTGGCCCTCCTATGTTGAACATAATAAACAGCTCTCTATCCACCGGATGTGTACCAAACTCACTAAAAGTGGCAGTGATAAAGCCTCTCTTGAAAAAGCCAAACCTTGACCCGGAAAATATAAAAAACTATCGGCCTATATCGAATCTTCCATTCCTCTCAAAAATTTTAGAAAAAGCTGTTGCGCAGCAACTCACTGCCTTTCTGAAGACAAACAATGTATACGAAATGCTTCAGTCTGGTTTTAGACCCCATCATAGCACTGAGACTGCACTTGTGAAGGTGGTAAATGACCTTTTAATGGCGTCAGACCGAGGCTCTGCATCTGTCCTCGTGCTACTAGACCTTAGTGCTGCCTTTGACACTATCGATCACCACATTCTTTTGGAGAGACTGGAAACCCAAATTGGTCTACACGGACAAGTTCTGGCCTGGTTTAGATCTTACCTGTCGGAAAGATATCAGTTTGTCTCTGTGAATGGTCTGTCCTCCGACAAATCAACTGTACATTTCGGTGTTCCTCAAGGTTCCGTTTTAGGACCACTATTGTTTTCACTATATATTTTACCTCTTGGGGATGTTATTCGAAAACATAATGTTAACTTTCACTGCTATGCGGATGACACACAGCTGTACATTTCAATGAAACATGGTGAAGCCCCCAAAATTGCCCTCGCTAGAAGCCTGTGTTTCAGACATAAGGAAGTGGATGGCTGAAAACTTTCTACTTTTAAACTCGGACAAAACAGAGATGCTTGTTCTAGGTCCCAAGAAACAAAGAGATCTTCTGTTAAATCTGACAATTCATCTTGATGGTTGTAAAGTCGTCTCAAATAAAACTGTGAAGGACCTCGGCGTTACTCTTGACCCTGATCTCTCTTTTGACGAACATATCAAGACTGTTTCAAGGACAGCTTTTTCCATCTACGTAACATTGCAAAAATCAGAAATTTTCTGTCCAAAATGATGCAGAAAAATTAATCCATGCATTTGTTACTTCTAGGTTAGACTACTGCAATGCTCTACTTTCCGGCTACCCGGATAAAGCACTAAATAAACTTCAGTTAGTGCTAAATACGGCTGCTAGAATCCTGACTAGAACCAAGAAATTTGATCATATTACTCCAGTGCTAGCTTCCCTACACTGGCTTCCTGTTAAGGCAAGGGCTGATTTCAAGGTTTTACTGTTAACCTATAAAGCGTTACATGGGCTTGCTCCTACCTATCTTTCCGAGTTGGTCCTGCCGTACATACCAATACGTACGCTACGGTCACAAGACGCAGGCCTCCTAATTGTCCCTAGAATTTCTAAGCAAACAGCGGGAGGCAGGGCTTTCTCCTATAGATCTCCATTTTTATGGAACAGTTTGCCTACCCATGTGAGAGACGCAGACTCGGTCTCAACCTTTAAGTCTTTACTGAAGACTTATCTCTTCAGTAGGTCATATGATTGAGTGTAGTCTGGCCCAGGAGTGTGAAGGTGAACGGAAAGGCTCTGGAGCAACGAACAGCCCTTGCTGTCTCTGCCAGGCCGGTTCCCCTCTCTCCACTGGGGTTCTCTGCCTCTAACCCTGTTACAGGGGCTGAGTCACTGGCTTGCTGGTGCTCTTTCATGCCGTCCCTGGGAGGGGTGCGTCACTTGAGTGGGTTGAGTTACTGACGTGATCTTCCTGTCTGGGTTGGCGCCCCCCTTGGTTTGTGCTGTGGTGGAGACCTCTGTGGGCTATACTCGGCCTTGTCTCAGGATTGTAAGTTGGTGGTTGAGGATATCCCTCTGGTGGTGCGGGGGCTGTGCTTTGGCAGAGTGGGTGGGGTTATATCCTTCCTGTTTGGCCCTGTCCGGGGTTTCTTCGGATGGGGCCACAGTGTCTCCGGACCGCTCCTGTCTCAGCCTCCAGTATTTATGCTGCAGTAGTTTGTGTCGGGGGCTGGGGTTAGTTGGTTATACCTGGAGTACTTCTCCTGTCTTATCCAGTGTCCTGTGTGAATTTAAGTATGCTCTCTCTAATTCTCTTGTTCTCTCTTTCTCTCTGAGAACCTGAGCCCTAGGACCATACGTCAGGACTACCGGGCATGCTGACACCTTGCTGTCCCCAGTCCGCCTGGCCTTGCTGCTATTCCAGTTTCAACTGTTCTGCCTGCGGTTACGAAACCCCTACCTGTCCCAGAACTGCTGTTTTCAACTCTTAATGATCGGCTATGAAAAGCCAACTGAGAGACCTGAGCCCTAGGACCATACGTCGGGACGACCGGCCGTGGTGACTCCTTGCTGTCCCCAGTCCGCCTGGCCTTGCTGCTATTCCAGTTTCAACTGTTCTGCCTGCGGTTATGGAACCCCCTACCTGTCCCAGACCTGCTGTTTTCAACTCTTAATGATCGGCTATGAAAAGCCAACTGAGATTTATTCCTGATTATTATTTGACCATGCTTGTCACTTATGAACATTTTTGAACATCTTGGCATGGTTCTGTTATAATCTCCACCGGCACAGCCAGAAGAGGACTGGCCACCCCTCATAGCCTGGTTCCTCTCTAGGTTTCTTCCTAGGTTTTGGCCTTTCTAGGGAGTTTTTCCTAGCCACCGTGCTTCTACACCTGCATTACTAGCTGTTTGGGGTTTTAGGCTGGGTTTCTGTAAAGCACTTCGAGATATTAGCTGATGTAAGAAGGGCTATATAAAATAAAATTGATTGATTGATTGATTGATTAAAGTGCAGGAATTGTTAAACAAAATCTACCAAAAGGCAAAATTGTGGATTGCTCAATCTGGTAGTAAGGCACATTGAAGGTTTCACATTGCAGGTGTAGGTGTGTAGAGTATTGAATACCTTGGTAAGGGTCTGTTATTTTGGTTGTCGTCATGACCCTGCCCCAAGGTCCTCACTCCCTGTCTGTGGGGTCAGCTGTTGCAGGAGGTCGAGGAAGAGCTAAACACGTCTGAGGAGTGGAGCGGTCTTTTCAGCACGAAGGAACTTGGAGTAAACATTCTTATAGGTCTTCAGAAGCTCCTCATCCTTATTGCTATTGTAAACATACCATCAAATTCTGAATAGGTATTGTTTTTAATGAAAGCTATGCTTAAAGGGATAGTGCGAGATTTTGTCAATTAAGCCATTTTCTACTTAGTCAGGTGAACTCATGGATACCATTTTTATGTCTGTGTGCAGTTTGAAGAAAGTTGCTAACTAGCGTTAGCGCAATTGCTAACCAACGTTAACGCAACGACCTGAAGAATGCTAGCTGTACCTGTAGATTTCCAGTCATTGCTCTCTAAAGCTAGTTAGCAATGGCTCACAAAACTACCTTCAACTTCCTTCAAACTGCATGCAGTGACATACAAATGGTATCCATGAGTAGAAAAAGGACTTAATAGCCAAACTCTAGCACTATCCCTTATCTCCTCGATAATGGTGTAGGGATGCCGAGATAATTATACCCTAACTCAGGGGTTTCCAAACCTTTTTAGCCCACGACCTCATTTTGATATGTGAAAAAAAAGTATGTAATTAACAGCCAATGTTTACTTTTTTATTTGGGCTATGGCAGTCAATTGAAAAACATTCTAACAGTATTTCTGCTTGTCTTCTCAACTTACCATCACAAACTTTTACTTGCTCTTGTGGCTTAATGGAAGCAAGTCCCCGAAGCAATATCCCAACATCTAGTGCAGGACTGCCCAACCCTGTTCCTGGAGAGCTACCGTCCTGTAGGTTTTTGCGCCAACCCTAATCTAGCACACCTGATTCTAATAATTAGCAGGTTGATAAGATGAATCAGGTAAGTAACACCTGGGGTTGGAGCAAAAAAACCTACAGGAGGGTAGCTCTCCAGGAACAGGGTTGGGCAACCCTGATCTAGTGGAAAGCCTTCCCAAAACAATATGTCCTCGTGAATAGCATCCCCCGACACGTATAGCGAACAAAAGTCAATGCATGGGCATCTCGACCCTCACAGCTAACATCCATTTGGAGAGCATAAGCTGGGGAGTTTCCTCTTGATTGCTAGCAATAGCACAAATTATTTGTTTAACAGTGTTATCTGACAAAGGTATTGATGTGAGTTTCTGTGCCTCTGCCTCCCCACATATTGTTTTCACTGTATCAATTGCGGCCGGTAATATTAGTCTCTGCAATAGTGTGTGGTTTCATAGCGTAGCGGGCCTAGCCATTCACCATCAGAATGATTCAAGTGAAACGGTCAAGTGCGGCCTCTGGTTGAATTTTTACTTTTAGATGTGAATCATTTTCATTCAGATTTTTAAGGTTAACCACATTACAATGATTTTGAGATACAAAGACGATATACATATATTTTTTGTATATTCTCCCGCAACCCCATTTTCATATCAGGGAGTCGCGACCCCTAGTTTGGGAACCGCTTCCCTTACCCCTCTTGCCACAGTCTTACAGAGACAAAGCCTTTTGCTAAAGACGAATAACAATGATTGACACTTGTTAAAGAGAAGACTACAGACACAGCTTTGTGTGGAGGGATATCTGTCACTGGGAGAGATGTGGCAGGGCAGGACCAACACACTGGGATTAAATGCTTAGGGTTCTTTAGATAATCAATTTATCTGCCGGACGTAGTACAGTCTAACTCAATATGTTGAGGGCAACAAGTGTACCAGTAGTGGTTTTAGAAGGCCTACATGATGCCCAGTAATACGCTGAAAAGATTACGGAACGTTCAGTTTTATGCTTCTACTGGATCATATGTTTAGTCCAGTCCTGCTTGATAAGGTTTTAATCAGGCTGGGTATAACCAGTCCTTTCCTCACCTTGGTTTGCGCTTCATGGTCGTCATCATCTTGACCAGCTGCAGCAGTAGGAAGGAGAAACTGGGCTCAAAGACCCCAATCAACTTCATCACTTCGTGTTCAGCCCTGAGGTGGGGCCATCTGCACCTCTGTCAGGGGTCCTGTCAACTCTGGGCCATCCGTCAACAAAAAAATACATTTTTAAAAATACTTTCATCTGGAAATGTAACAGTGGGATGAGGCATGTGAGTAATTGGGGGTTAGATGTAACCGCAGATTCTCAAACAGAAGGTGCAAACTGAAGGGATTTGCTGCTATCCAAGTTCCAGTTCTATCTCTGTTTGTGTCTACCTCTGTGTGCTCCTCTATCAGCTCTTTGTGGATGAGCAGGAAGGCATGGTGAGTCTCTGTCAGGATATCCAGAGCTCCTGTCAGGGTCTTCAGCTTGGCCCCACTGCTGCTCTGACCTGTGAGCACACATTGTTACTCAATGACACCACCTTTCAGAATACTATGACGGTTCTGACCTGGCTGGAGTGCGCCTGGCCCTGGCCTGGGTGAGCCTCACTGACTAACCTGCCATGGTGAACTCAGTGAAGGCCACCCTCTCCAGCAGGGTGAGGAGCAGCTCGTAAGGCGTGTCCTTCAGGCTGAGGAAGCCTTGCTGTAGTGCAGCTCTGCCAGGCTCCTGTGCTGCTTCCTCAGGTGCTCATCCCCTACCTGGCACAGAGGAGGAAACATAGAAAAAACATACTGAACACCTTAATGCTCCTCTACAGATACAACACAACCTTTAAATGTTTTAAAATATTTGACTCTGGTTACAGTGTACATCCTAGGCCTAGTCCTTACCTGGTTGCAGAAGCAGCTGTGGTACATGGAGGCCAGGCGGTGGTGGATGGTAGCAGCTCTGTCCTGGTAGAGGGGCTGGCGGGCCGACTCGGTCTGCAGGTCACAGTACTTCAGAGACTTCAACCATTTCACCTAGGGCAGCATGTAGAGTTAAGGTTAGTTAATTTACTAGACATTTTCCATTCTGTTCATTCACCTACTATGAATCTATTAAAGTGTGGCCCATGGCCTCTTACCTGTTCCTGGGCCTTCCTGGACAGAGGGGCGTAGTCTGCGGCAGAGTTGCCAGGGTGTGGTAGTGGTACCTTATTGTAATAGAGAGCCTCCTCTTGGGAGAACTCTCCTCTGCTCAGATCTGCAGACACAGCACAGTAGGCCTGGGCACAGATCCTCATCAGTCTGCCTGTGTTGCACAGCAGCAGGGAGGTGTTGTGCTGTCTTCAATGGCCTCAAAGGAGGTCAGCAGCTCGTAGGCTGCCTCGTAACACTTACTGCTCACAAACAGCTCGTACTCTGGGTCCGTGGCCAGGTCACTGGCCATGTTAAAGGCTGGGGGACAGTCACACAGGCCAGACTCTTCTAATTTGTAACAACAATAATGCACTGCATTTATATATAGGATTGGTAAAGTTTTTCCATAGTAAGTATTATAATGTTAGCGTTTGTTATGACAGGTTCTTGCTTTTGAAAAGCACTACATTAAATGGCAAGACCTTTCAATTCTAAAGTATATTTAAACATTTTGGGTCAATTGTAAATACATTAGGAGGGACGTATTATATGTTTATTGTTGAAAAGTGTGTGAGTGTCTCCTTACTCTGGCAGCTGCGCTCTCTGTGCAGGCTGTGCAGCAACTCCTGGTCCTCCTTAGTCTGGTAGCTGTACTCTTCCAGGTAGGCAGCATGGTTACTTGCATTCTGGGCCAGCATCAGCTGGATGTCCCCACACAGAGACAGACACTGGCTGTGGAACAGTAGCACCCGCAGGTGCAGGATACTCCTCACCGAACAGCAGGCATCTGCAGAGGGAGAGAGAGAGAGAGGGGGATGAAGGAAGGGAGGTAGACAGAAACACTAATTTGAGGTAACGCAATAAAAGTTTAACCCTATTACAACATGTCACCTACATTATCCATCAGTCCGATCTCAGACAGCCACTCTGATCAAGGTTGACTACAGAATGCTTAGCTGAGCCGGAGAGGAGACACTGACCGTGGTACTGCAGGGCCAGTTTGATGTACCGCAGGGCCCGGCCGTACTTGAGCAGGTTAGTGGCAGTGTCTGAGCCTTGGACGCCTTGAAGAAGAGCTGCAGCTTCATACGGTGCTGCCAGGACCCTGGGATCATCTCTGACCGGGTCGGATGCTTCAGGTCTTCCTGGAAGGGACCAGCTGTACCCAAGAGAAATAGAGAGAGATTGAGGGGAACGGAGAGAGACGGAGGGGGAGGGCGGGAGAGAGCGAGATGGAGGGGGAGAGAAAGACGGAGCGAGAGAGAGAGAGGGGATAATAAAGATAGATAAGAAAATAGTATAAAGAGGAAGAGAAATTGAGGTATCTATTAGGGGCAAATTCACATATAACAAGGAACCTGCTCATTATGGTATAACAACATTCATAATCAATAATGTCATATATCTATGCTTCAGAATCTTGATGGGGTCCGTGATGGCCAACCAGGAGAAGTGCAATCCCTTTCTCCACGGCCTTACTGCCATCCTCGTACTTCAGGGGGATGGGGGTGTTGGGGTCAGCAGCTGGGATGTCATTCTCCTTCTTCATGCTGCAGTCCACTGCTTTCAGGACCTGCCAATCACATCCAACAATTAGAGCTCACGGAACACAGCATTTAGTGACAACCATTCCCATAGCTATCACTACACTACAGTAGAGACTCACCTTTAAGACGTAGCTGAGGATGTGCCGACATCTTTACTCCTTGTTTTGAGAGATGGGAAATGCATAGATTGGCTGCAATATGGGAAAAGAACAGGATGAATTCATTGTCAAGATAAAACATCTAAGACACCAGTACTCACTCCAGGTAGTGGCTAGTTTCTGGTTACTGTGGCTAGGTCAAGATACAGTATATCAACACGGTCACCCAAACAGAGTAGCTAGCGACAAATGTGTGACACTCACCCTGATCTGGTGAGTGGACTTGTACTTCTCTGGAACAGACAGCTCCCACACTGATTTGATAATAGCTACAGCTTTGCTATCATCCTGTGGGTCCGAGGTGGTACTGCAGGAGCCATTCTCATCACTGTCCTCTGGTAGATCTTCTTGATCCTCCTCATCACTGTAGCTGTCCTCTGAGCCCCCGGCCCGCAGCGACTCCCCTCCAGCTCCCTCCTCTGGAGACTCGTCCAACTGGAACAGCTCTGCCTGCATGTAGTGGGCTGACGCTATGATCTGAGCCAATCAGAGAGGGGAGAGGACGGTCAGAGAGGGAACAGCCGACCACAGAGAAGTAACAGGCTAGCCGGGTTTTTCAACAAATGTGTAAATAAACTTTTTTGCAAATGTCTCTTTGGATATCAATGAGAGGTCTGCACGGAACTTTGGTCTTGTGGAGTAAGTAAGAGTCCAGTCCATTACCTGTGGGTGCCTGTCCTGGTCCAGGAGCTTGACACAGTTGAGGAGCAATGTTCTGATTGTCACATAGTGCTTCCTGTTCTGGCTCTTCTTCAGCATCATGTTGCTAGCCACTCTGCAAGAACAACAATGCACATTCTACAAAACAGAATGTATAGTCTGGTGCCACCTGTTGGGACTAATTTGCCATTAATGCATTGACTGACAACACTATGTGTTGTGTACTAGTTTCAGGTATATTGTGTTGATACTGTACCAGGTTGCAGGTACCTACTTGTAAAGGAGCACAGCCACAGGCAGGGTGAAGGGGTTCTGGCATTTCTCCTCTGCTGCTTCCTCACAGAGAGTGGTGAGGTCATACAGCTTTACGATGTCACTTCCACTAGCTGAGGAAACACAGAAACAGGACAATTCGATTAAGTAGGCCTACTACCACATAGTAGTGCTTATTTACTAGGTTATTCTCACATGTATTTTGTAAGTCCTACTAGAGGTAAAGTTAGTGTGTTGTGTTATCTCCCACCTTTCAAGAGCCAGTAGTGGCCCTCTTTGGTGCAGTTAGACTTGAGAAAGGACAGAATGTTCTGAGCGATGTCTTTCACAACCCTGGTTGAGAAGGTGGAGTTCTCAAGATCAGGGATGTCCTCTGTTTTGATCATCTCATATTTCTGACCAAAGAACAATCAGCACTAACATTAGAACAGTGTTCAATTGTGAATAAAATGACTCATTTGGGCAGTAAAGACAAGGCTTATTTACCTGGACGATGCCATTGACATGAAAGCACATGACGAGCTCTGGAACATTGCACATCAGATTGCCCAGCCAGTAGTCAATACCTGTGAGAATGTTGATTGGCTTGTTGTTATCCCTAAAAAATAAAGAACCTTCTAGGTATTTTGCAGGGGAACATTGCTGTGGAACAGTAGTAAACCATCTGAAACTGTTTATACTGACTGCCATCAATAATGCTTCTGAGGCCATTGTTTCACGTTTTTCGTGATTCTGACCGGAGCCGCAGGCTGACGGCTGGGTAGCATCCTCCTCCAAAGATAAGCATGTTGGACCCCACCAGCATGTGGATGTCCTCAAACGTCCACAAGATGTTCCTCACAAAGTCATTCCTCAAACCCTGTCAATCAAGTTGGAGGAAAAAAGTTGAAATGATACTTGAATTGAATAGATTTAACTAATTTACAATCAAAGAAACAAATGCCAACCAAACAAAAGAGAGAAAATACACAGTCTTCAATCATCCTGAGTTTGTTGATGAAGTTTCTTAGCACTAGCCTACCTGACTGTTCTCCCCTTTGTTGAACAGTGTGGTAAGGTTCTGCTCTTTGGAAGCCACTTGTCCCAATGCATACTTGCTGTCCATGGGAACACTTTCCTGTAAAGAATGGACATACAGTCACAAAGGAAGACACAAAGGAAGAAACTGTTAAACTTAACAAGAGCACAGCAACACACCAGGTACTGCACCAGGTACTGCACATTGCTTACCATTTCCATAAAGTGTGGCCTACCTCTGTGTGCTGCGGCCTCCTCTGAGTCTGAAGCAGTGCTGATGAAGGTAGTGGGCCAGGAGGGACCAAACTCCTCCGCCCCACACTCCTCATCTCCCTCATCAGGGTTGTCTGATTCAGGGACAGGCTCTATGGCTCCATCACAATTTATACTGGCGAAGACATTGAGCAGTACAACCATTAGGATTTACTTTGGCCCAAATAAGGTTTTCTTGTTTCTATTGCAAGTATTTCACATTGACAAGTAGGCTAGAAGTCCAACCTCAAATATCTCACCTGTAGTAGAGGAACTTGGATAGGATTGCTTTTTGGTACCAGTGTTCTTTACTCTTCTTTTTCCTCTGCCACTTCTGATCTATTACCCTCTGGTAAAACTCCTTTAGCCATGTCCAATCTCCTGTCTGTGACATAGTGTAAAAACAGAACATACCATACATACAGATCATACTACTATCCTGGCTACAATCAAAGAAAAACACAAGCAAATGTATTTCTACATGCATTGTCAATCATCCAGACATGAGGCTCTCTCACATCCTTCATTGACATCAAAACAGGCTTCTTCTCCACTGGCTGTCTAACTGTACCCGAGATGACCTCATGAAGAGCTCCTGAATGTCCAGTTCATCCAGGAGGAGAGTCCTTCCCACGCAGTGGACTGCCATACTGACATGGGACTTAGTGTAGGGGATCTTCAACAGCTTCTTGATGTTCTGAGTAGAAAAGAGAATGAGACCCTTAGGTTCACCAAACAGTTTTGATTACCAAACAAGTCAAATACATAATAGCAGTAGAAATAACAACACAACAATCTTAGCTGTTCAGTGGATAGACCTACCTCAGAGTCCGACACCACATCAACATCATTCCCAATGGAATCAATGAAGTCATAGGCCATCCCAAAACTGCAGCAAGGAGAAAGTACATGTACATGAGCACCTTGCAACAATTCAGTGATGATACATACCACCAGATACCAAAACTCGTTTTGAGGGCTGAATAACCGGCACTTCACCTGGAGAAAGGCTTGCTCTTGCTGCTGGACCCTAGTACAGTGAAGCCTGCAGGCCCAATTTGGGGGCTCTCCCGTAGCCAGTTGGCAGGAGGCAGCTTCAGGTCCGTCTTCTCCTGTAGTAGTGCATAGGTGGTGGGTGGAGGGGTACTAAGCAGAGTACTTCCCCACCTCACAGCTCTTTATTTCGTTGTTGCCTTGGCTAATTTCCAAATCCTTTGACACATGTAAACAAAGCCAAAGGAGGCATTGATGGTAAGCTGAGCTCACTTGTCTGTTAAGTCACTGACAACTTGATTCAATATAACAAGCAACAAGTTAAATGAATCTGTAGTTATTGTGATGTTAGTTACAACTAACTAAATACATTTAAATATCCCATGTACAGTATGTACAGCTACCTGTCCTGTACAACGTCATAAAATAATGTGACCCTGCAATGCATGCGTAAACAGATAGCTAACTGCAGTTCAAAGCGAACTAGCTATTGCTTACCTGTCATACACGTCTTCACTTCCAGTCTGGAGGGACGCCATCCTCTCGGTTCCCAGCTGTTGCTGAACTCATTCTCTATCTACAAGCTAGCTACTGGCCACAAAAACGAATGCTGTCCAAGAGGTACCCGTCCATAGCAAACTATCTGCCTTAAAATGTCAACAACAATTGCACAGTGACAAGATGACTGCTGGCTAGCTACTGTAGCTGCTAACTCACCACCTACTGGTTACAGTAGCTAGCTAACGTTTTAACGATACACACCAAGCAACATATTTGTTAATGATCTGAACGATATGAAAATTAGCTGACAAATTGAGTAACTGCTTTAACATTATCTATCACTGTTTTGCAGAACCTTCCAGCCTGTATCAACATCACTTGCTTTAGCCGTTCTGTCTGCTGCTGTTGACAGACCACACGTTTGTGTAAAGCAAGAGATCAGAGTAGCGAGAGAGCTCACAACTTCCGGGTAAAAAAATACTAAATAAAAGACCGCATTTGCAGGATTATGAATTGAGCCAAACTCCAAATGAAGCTATGAAGGGTAAATGGCTTTTAATCTAATACAACAGGATGTGGTAGCTAGCTGTTACTTAACGGATATAATTGGATTTGGACAAAGGCGACAAACACATATAAAAGAAGGGTGGTTACGGTTGGACTTTTAGTTTGATATAACCTGTCGGTTGTGATATACTGTGAGGCTTTTTAGTGGCTGCTAACTTCACATGTTCAATTATGATCCGGATATGACAATTCCTTCTGGAAGTTTACTTCCAGTGAATTTCCAGAAAAGTCCACAATAAATTGAATTTTCGCGATAATTTTTATTCATTCTCTTATGTTCTGATTCTTTTATTTTTCTATTCTTTACCCTGATTTCTTATCTTTAGCTAAATGTATTATTTCTTTATTTTCATATTCCTTTTCCCCCCAGTTCCCTTTCCCTCTGTTTTATTATTGGAAGGTTAAATAAAACTGCCTTCAAATGAATTGTAGTAAACTGGGATAATGTGCCTAGAAAGCAGGGAGTAAGGTGGGCTGAATTGTGATGTAACACGCAGAAATAAAGACACAATTTTTTTCAAATGGAATACAAATTATTTGTGATTAGTATGTTACTATAGTTACTGTTGTTTGCATTCTTTGTGAGAAGAATGTGAGAAGCAAAAGTATTATAAACCCTGTCCAGTTGCCCATGTTTTGTGCTGTCGTTACAAAGTTTCAACCTTGAGAAAATGACAAAAGGTGGTAAGAAATACTCATCAATGGAAAAGGATGGCAAATGGGTAAGATTCTGATTACTTTTAATTTCTCACTATTAGCTTATGATGAGCCCATTATAATTGTACTCAACTTTGCAGATATTGACATATAAAGTTATTATAAAGACACCCCTGTACCTTTCCTAACAACTACATGTCTTTCAAATTGTGCAGCTGGCTCATGTAGGTTTACCAGCAAATGACACCAGTAACCGGGAGACATGCACCAGCACAGGGTCTATGCTGTCTCAGAGTGAACCATTACCTCCAGCATCTAGCACAGAGAAGTATCCAAAGATCTTCATCAACACAGAACAGGTTGGCAGGGTGTAATACATTCATGCAGATAGTGAAACATCTTACTCAAAAGTGTCTATATGTTCTTGGGTTGTTGTTATGTGTGCAATGTCTTAGAAGAATGCATCACCTTAACTTCCATGAGGATGATTACATTTATCCTTTATACAATTTACTAATAATTGTTGGCATAATAATATCAACATCTGGGAGAAAGTGTGATATATCAATTAACTATTCTCTTTACAGAAAACCATGGGAAGAGTCTATCCATTCTCAGCCCATGATAACCAAGCTGCACTGCAACATACCATCAATGTATTTGATGATGTAAGCAATATGCCCACTACAAAGAAAACAAAGACATCATCTAGGATGTCGTCAAATGAACACTAAGGTTTTTTAAATAAGATAGTACAACTAAATAAAATTGGAAACACAAAGGAAACAATACCATTTTTCTTATGGCGTTTTTCATAGGGATTAGGCCGCAAGAAATGCCTGGACGAGCGTAGGCAACATAACTCCCACTTCTGCCTGTGCCACCATGGAAGTGTAAGTTGCGTGGGGGAGACAAGGGGAGACTTCTCAGCCTATCAGACAGACTACCAAGACTGCCAGGACACAGAGGGCTCCTCCACCAGCAGGCGTTTTCCCAGGAACCATCTTGAGAGGTCCACTGTGGCAGCTGCTGCCCAGGCAGGAGAGCACTTTATGTGGTTCGGGAGGCATGATGAGGACCGTCCTGTGCCCCTTGAAGTGCTGGCAGCTACAAACTGCTCCTCCTCATCCAAGCCTTCCAGACACTTCTACCATAGCAGGCATTAGATGAAATCACCAAATTATCCAAATACTCTTCTTTAGGAAATCTCAAAGCAACACATCTGGATTGTCTTACAAGTGCAAAAAAAAAAAAAAAAACGTTGAGATACGGAGATGTTGAATTGTATTATTTATACATTGCACCTTTTACAGTAAAACTGGGTTCTTAAGGAAAAACAGATCAAACTACCATCCCCTTTGTTCATCAGTAATTAATCAAATCCAGACTAATTACGTAATGAAGGGCCATCTATTTTCAAGTACACCATTCATCACAATATTTAATGAAGTAGATAGAAAAACCTTGTAAATCAATCACATCATAAATGAGAAAGATTATTGGATGTGATGTACAAAAGGCAAAAGAAGAAGAAACTGAGGAGACGTTGCAGCCTGGTCTTAAAGACGTAACATAGTACGTGTAAATCCGAGACACTGAAATTAGTATGATATGTTATGCTTGGTATAGTTACATAAGAGAGAACGGAAGTAGGGTATAACACAAACGTCTTTCAACCCAAAGGTTGAGAGTTTGAATCTGATCACGGACAACTATAGCATTTATCTAATTAGCAACTTTTCAACCACTTACTACTTTTTAGCAACTTTGCAACTACTTAGCATTTTAGCTAACCCTTCCCCTAACCTTAACCCTTTAACCTAACTCCTAAACTTAACCCTAACCCGTAGCCTAGCTAACGTTAGCAACCTAGCCACCTTGCTAGAATTCATAACATATCAAACGTTAAGCAAATTCATAACATATTATACGTTTTGCAAATTTGTAACATATAAGACGAATGGTAATTCGTAACATATCATAAGAAATGGGTGATGGACATCCACAATTAATGCATACCATACAAAACGTAACATACACCATATATACAAAAGCATGTGGACACCCCTTCAAATTAGTGGATTCAGCCACACCCGTTGCTGACAGGTGTATAAAATCGACCACACAGCCATGCAATCTCCATAGACAAACATTGGCAGTAGAATGGCCTTACTGAAGAGCTCAGTGACTTTCAACATGGCACCGTCATAGGATGCCACCTTTCCAACAAGTCAGTTTGTAAAATTTCTGCCCTGCTAGAGCTGCCCCGGTCAACTGTAAGTGCTGTTATTGTGAAGTGGAAACATTTAGGCGCAACAACGGCTCAGCCGCAAAGTGGTAGGCCACACAAGCTCACAGAACGGGAAAGCCGAGTGCTGAAGCACGTAGTGCGTAAAAATTGTCTGTCCTCGATTGCAACACTCACTACCAAATTCCAAACTGCATCTGGAAGCAACGTCAGCACAAGAACTGTTCGTCGGGAGCTTCATGAAATGGGTTTCCATGGCCGAGCAGCCTAAGATCACCATGCGCAATGCCTAGCGTTGGCTGGAGTGGTGTAAAGCTCGCCGATATTGGACTCTGGAGCAGTGGAAACGTGTTCTCTGGAGTGATGAATCACGCTTCACCATCTGGCAGTCCGACGGACTAATCTGGATTTGGCGGATGCCAGGAGAATGCTACCTGCCCGAATGCATATTGCCAACTGTAACGTTTGGTGGAGGAGGAATAATGTTCTGGGGCTGTTTTTCATGGTTCGGGCTAGGCCTCTTATTTCCAGTGAAGGGAAATCTTAATGCTACAGCATACAATTACATTCTAAACAATGATGTGCTTCCAACTATGTGGCAACAGTTTAGGAAAGCCTGTTTCCTGTTTCAACATGACAATGCCCCTGTGCACAAAGCGAGTTCTATACAGACATGGTTTGTCAAAAATCGGTGTGGAAGAACTTGACTGTCCTGCACAGAGCCCTGACCTCAACCCCATCAAACACCTTTGGGATGAATTGGAACGCCGACTGCGAGCCAGGCCTAATCGCTCAACATCAGTTCCCAACCTCACTAATGCTCTTGTGACTGAATGGAAGCAAGTCCCCGCAGCAATGTTCCAACATCTAGTGGAAAGCCTTCCCAGAAGAGTGGAGGCTGTTGTAGCAGCAAAGGGGGGACCAACTCCATATTAATGCCCATGATTTTGTAATGAGATGTTTGATGAGCAGGTGTCCACATACTTTTGGTCATGTAGTGTATCATACTAAATGGATGTCTCGGATTTACATACAGAATAATACGAAATGCTCTGAGACCAGGTTAGACATTATGGTATTATATTCCTCTACTGATTAAGATTCACCATGAAAATGCAAGCTTGTTATTTCGAACTTGGTTGAATTGATACTGCTACAATCCAGACCATCTCAGGCATTTACACCAGCTCAATGGCAAACATGATTGAGATGGAAAGTGTGCGTGTGTGCCTGCATGTGGTCTGCTCTGTTTTCAGTACTGCAGTGCACCTACAGAGGGTTTTAGGCTAAATGCACATATCTCTAGCAGATGGCAGCTATGTGAGTAATGGTTATTTTATGTAACATAACAGATAAGTACAGTACTTATCTGTTATGTTGTGCATGACCTCATCAAGAAAGACATCACTTATCGGGGGCCCAGGCTTGGAAAAGAAAAAAAGTAAGAAACCGGGTTTGAACCTCATGTCAGAGACAGGCAAATTAGAGCATCTGCATGGAAGGGAGCTTGATGGTGTCTATTAGACATGCTACAACATGTTCCAAAGTCTGACAGATACCCTTCAGAAACAATCTGTTTCACTGTAACCACTTAAAGAGGACATGGCCGACTGTACTGGAGCACTGAGAAGAGGAGGTAGGATTGGGTGTAAGGCAATGAGAACACCTGCTTGGGATGTCTGTATATTCTCTATGCGGGCAAAAGAGAGAGAGAGAGCGGGAGAGAGAGAGAAGTGGGCTGGGGAGCAGCTGCTCTCCTTCATTGAACACTCTCCAGGGAGATTGTTTTTCACTATTTATTTCTCTCCAGGGTCTTTCTATCTTGCCTGACCTTTACTTCACCGTTAGATCATACAGTATTAAGAAGAGATTAATTAGACAATGAACTGACCTTTTGAACCAGCCGTTCTCTCACAGTTAGTAGGTTTGCTGCTGGAGACAGTGGATTGACAGAACGTGTTCAGTAACCACAGGAATAGAGAAAGAGGAAGATAGTAATCTATCTTTGTCACGAGTTACAAAGCCAGAACCCAGAAGCAGACCAGGACAAGGTAAGTTGAAACGAAGGTGAGTGTTTATTTACAAATTCAAGAGTGATGCTGAATAATCCAGGGAACAGAGCGGGCGGCGTTGATTAGTTGTTGGGGGTGCAGTGGTTGATCCAATCATGGCTCGGCAGCCGCCGACCACCAGGCAGAGGTTGGATGAAGGTTCCGGACGAGTGACTGCAGATGGAACAAAACGGAGGTAAGTAAACAACAAACCAACAAGGTGCAAAACAACAAAACTAACGCTAGCAGCTCTAAGACTGATACTCTGGTAAACCTACTGTTCATGGCTAACGATCCGGCAGGGAATGGATGTTAGGCCAGAGCCTAAGAAGGGTGATGATCAGGACCAGGTGTGCAGATTGCTGATGGGATGCAGGTGCGGAAATCAAGAGAGCTCCCCGGAGCGTTTCCAGAACCCTCGGGAAACTGGAGATCCCGAGCAGAAAAACTAGTCCACAGACAGGACCCGACTCAGACTGCCGGGATCGTTACAGTACCCCCCTCCGACGAACGCCACCGGGCGGACTCCCGGAGCGCCAGGATGGAGGCGGTAGAAGTCACGGATGAGGTCAGCATCTAGGATCTGTCGCGCAGGAATCCAACTCCTCTCTTCAGGACCATACCCCTCCCAGTCCACGAGATACTGGAAACCCCGGCCCCGCCGTCTGGCATCCATGATGCGTCGCACCGTGTAGGCAGGACCACCTCCGATCATCCGAGGAGGAGGAGGAGGAGGCGGAGGAGGCAACAGAGGACTGAGGAAAACAGGCTTGAGGCAGGAGACATGAAAGGTGGGATGGACTCTGAGCGTCCTCGGGAGTTTGAGTCGAACTGCCACCGGATTGATCACCTTCTCCACCACAAACGGACCAATGAACTTCGGTAACAACTTCCCTAGACTCAGTCCGTAAAGGAAGATCCCGTGTGGCCAACCAGACCCTATCTCCGATGGTGTAGGTGGGAGCGGGGATCCGGCGACGATTCGCCTGGAGCTGATACCGGTCCGAAACTCTAAGGAGTGCCTTTCTGGCCCGATGCCAGGTCCGGTGGCAACGACGAATATGGGCCTGAACAGAAGGCACTGAGAGCTCCTTCTCCTGAGAAGGGAACAAGGGAGGTTGGTAGCCATACAGGCACTGGAAGGGAGACATCCCAGTGGCAGATGTAGGGGAGAGTATTGTGGGCATACTCAACCCAAGGCAACTGAGAGACCCAGGAGGTGGGGTTGGAAGAGGCCAGGCAGCGTAGCGTGGATTCCATCTTCTGGTTGGCTCTCTCCGCCTGACCATTAGGATTGGGGGTGAAAACCAGATGTGAGACTGACTGTAGCTCCAATGGCCAAACAGAAGGACTTCCAGACAGCAGAGGTAAACTGAGGGCCACGGTCGGAAACGATATCACTGGGCAACCCGTGGACCCTGAAAACCTCCCTAACCAGGATCTCGGACGTCTCCGAGGCAGAGGGAAGCTTGGCAATTGGCACAAAGTGGGCGAACTTGCTGAATCTGTCCACGATAGTCAGAACGACCGTGTTCCCCTCAGAAGCGGGCAACCCAGTGACAAAGTCCAGGGCCAGATGCGACCATGGTCGCCGGGAATAGGAAGGGGGTGAAGTAGTCCAGAGCTGGGCCGATTGGTACTCTTATTCTGCGCACACACTGGACAGGCAGCAACATAACCCCGAGTATCCTCGGCCATGGCAGGCCACCAAAAAGCGTCTGCGAAGAAACGCCATCGTCCGAGCCACGCCAGGGTGACAAGCCATCTTGCTGGCGTGGGACCATTTGAGGACCGCAGGACGAACCGACTCAGGCACAAACAACCGACCGGGTGGACCGTTACCGGGACCGGGCTGCGTCCGAAGAGCCGCCATCACCTCCTCCTCAATCTTCCACCTAACAGCTCCCACGACGCAGTTCCGGGGGAGAATTGTCTCGGTCTTGGACCCACTCTCCTCCGTCTTGGAGAACATCCGAGACAAGGCGTCCGCCTTGCCGTTCTTAGATCCAGGTCGGAACGTCAGGGAAAAATTGAATCGTCCGAAAAACAACGACCACCTGGCCTGACGGGAGTTGAGACGTCTAGCCGATTGCACGTAAGCAAGATTCTTGTGGTCAGTCCAGACAATAAAGCGGTTGCTCCGCCCCCTCCAACCAGTGGCGCCACTCCTCCAAGGCAAGTTTCACCGCGAGAAGCTCCCGGTTACCCACATCGTAATTCCTCTCCGCAGGCGAAAGGCGACGAGAGTAGTAGGCGCAGGGATGGAGTTTACTGTCCGTGGAGCATCGCTGCGACAGGATGGCGCCAACTCCCACATCAGACGCGGTCCACTTCAACGACGAACTGACGGGCCGTGTCCGGTTGAGAGAGAATCGGTGCGTTGGTGAATCGCCTCTTCAAATCCAGAAACGCTCGATCCGCCTCCGGATTCCACTTGAAGCTCCTGATACTGGAAGTCAAGGCAGTTAACGGAGCGGCCACACGGCTGTAATCCCGGATGAATCTGCGGTAGAAATTCGCAAACCCCAAAAATCTCTGGAGCTGCAATCTCGCACCGGGCTGGGCCCATTCCAGAACCGCTCTAACCTTCTCCTGGTCCATCCTAATCTCTCCCCTGGAGATGATGTACCCGAGAAAGGATGTCGTGTGGGCGTGAAACTCGCACTTCTCGGCCTTCACGAACAGGCGATTCTCCAACAATCGCTGCAGAACCTGCCGGACATGCTGGACGTGGTCGGAAGGTTCCTTCGAGAAGATCAGAATGTCATCCAGGTAAACAAACACAAAGAGACCGATCATATCTCTCAGGACGTCGTTCACCATACTCTGGAATACCGCTGGAGCATTGGTCAGTCCAAACGGCATCACCTGATACTCAAGTGACCCATCGGTGTATTGAAACCCGTCAACCACTCGTCTCCCTCTCTGATCCGGACCATGTGATACGCATTGCGTAGGTCTAGCTTGGTGAACACCGTAGCACCCTGTAAGGAGTCGAAGGCAGAACTCATCAAGGGCAGGGGATACTTGTTCTTGACCGTGATGTCATTCAACCCCCGATAATCAATACACGGTCGAAGAGAGCCATCCTTCTTACCCACAAAGAAGAATCCTGCCCCCAGGGGTGATGATGAGGGACGAACGAGACCAGCAGCTAGGGACTCCTTGATGTAGGTCTCCAAAGCCTCACGTTCAGGGCGGGAGATACTGTATAACCTTCCCTTGGGGTAGACAGCTCCAGGGAACAGGTTGATGGCACAATCATATGGTCGGTGGGGAGGGAGTGACAGAGCCTTCTGCTTACTGAACACTTCCCCCAAATCGTGATATGTCTCGGGAACCAGGGACAAATCTGGGGGTTTAGCCTCAATCACCTGACTGGGAACCGAATGGGGACAGGCAGTCTTGAGACAGTTAGCATGACAATCAAGGCTCCAACTCGTTACCTTGCCCGTTACCCAATCGAACGTGGGATTGTGTTCCTTCAGCCAGGGGTATCCAAGGACCAGAGGAACATGGGAAGACGGCAGAATGAAGAATGAAATCATCTCCGAATGATTCCCCGACAACAGCATCTTAACCGGTTCAGTCCTCATCGTGATACGTGCCAGACTACTGCCGTTCAGAGTGGTCGCTTCAATGGCTTCCGGCAATTGCTCCTTGGAAAGCCCCAGCTGTTCCACCAACTTCGGCATCAAGAAAGCTTCCATCGGCACCTGAATCGATAAAGCGTTAATCGCTAAGCTCTGATTCCTGTTCACAAGGGTAGCCGGGAAACGGGGTCTGACAGAGGTACTGAGAGAGTTGAAACTGGCTCGCTAAAAGTCCTCCCAACTTTAGCGAGCCGGGCAGTTTGACGACCGCCGGGAACAAGTGGAGATGTAATGTCCCGAGCTACCACAGTAGAGGCAGCAGTTGGTCTTACGTCTATGTTGACGCTCCTCCTTGGTTAACCCGTGCCGCCCCACTTGCATGGGTTCAGAATCGGGAGAGAGGACCTCTCCACTAATCCTTTGTGGTGGAGAATGATCGACGTGTTCTGGTCCACCACCCGACCCGACTGGGAACTGAGAAGCTGATCGATTGGACGGACCCCATTGCTTCTCCCTCCTTCGCTCTCGGACTCGATTATCCACCCGAATAGACAAGGCTACCAAGCTGTCCAGGTCACTAGGCTCCGGATAGGAGATCAACTCATCCTTGAGCTGCTCCGACAGACCCTGGTAAAGGCCGCTTGCAGAGACTCCTCATTCCACCCACTCTCCACAGCCAACGTCTTGAACTCGATCACGAAGTCGGCCACGCTGCGAGTTCCTTGGTGAAGCGAAAACAGGCGCCTAGCTGCGTCCCTCCCTCGGACGGAATGGTCGAAGAGCTTCCTCATCTCGGCCGTGAACCCCTGGTATGAAGCCATGCAGGGGTCTTGTCGTTCCCAAACGGCTGAAGCCCACTCCAGCGCTCGACCACGCAGCAACTCAATCACAAAGGCCATCCTAGCCTTGTCTGTGGCATAAGAGTAGGGCTGTAGATCGAACACTAACCCACACTGCATAAGGAAAGAACGGCATCTTCCCAGCTCCCCCTCATATTTATCCGGCGTCGGAACCTTGGGCTCACGGAAGGACACAGCTCCAGACGCGGCAGGCGAGATGGGTGAAACCGGTAGTGGATCCTCCACCGGAAACTTGCGCTGGTTCTGGACCTCCGTCAGACCGGTAGAAAGGTTCCGAACTGACAACGCTATCTCCTGTAGTGCCGTGCTATGTTGTCCCAACATCTTCTCCTGATGGGAAATGGCATGGCGAACAGAGTCCAGGTCCGCTGGGTTCATTACTGGCCGGATCGTTCTGTCACGAGTTACAAAGCCAGAACCCAGAAGCAGACCAGGACAAGGTAAGTTGAAACGAAGGTGAGTGTTTATTTACAAATTCAAGAGTGATGCTGAATAATCCAGGGAACAGAGCGGGCGGCGTTGATTAGTTGTTGGGGGTGCAGTGGTTGATCCAATCATGGCTCGGCAGCCGCCGACCACCAGGCAGAGGTTGGATGAAGGTTCCGGACGAGTGACTGCAGATGGAACAAAAACGGAGGTAAGTAAACAACAAACCAACAAGGTGCAAAACAACAAAACTAACGCTAGCAGCTCTAAGACTGATACTCTGGTAAACCTACTGTTCATGGCTAACGATCCGGCAGGGAATGGATGTTAGGCCAGAGCCTAAGAAGGGTGATGATCAGGACCAGGTGTGCAGATTGCTGATGGGATGCAGGTGCGGAAATCAAGAGAGCTCCCCGGAGCGTTCCAGAACCCTCGGGAAACTGGAGATCCCGAGCAGAAAAACTAGTCCACAGACAGGACCCGACTCAGACTGCCGGGATCGTTACAATCTTCTAAGATCGTCCTCTATTTTTTATCTTCCACCCTATGGAAGACTTGTTAAAAATAACCAGACTTTACATTACTGTAAAGAAAGGCAAAGATGGATCCACCTGGATCCGCAATTCATATGTCACCATCAAATCACCATCAAATATCTTATCTTCAGAGGCAGTTGCACATCAGGAATCAAATCAAATTTTATTTGTCACATGCTCCAAATACAACGGGTGTAGACTTTACAGTGAAATGCTTGCTTACAAGCCCCTCCCAACAATGCAGAGCAAAAAAATTATAATACAATGAAAAATAGTAACACAAGAGGAATAAAATACACAAGAAAGGAGCTATATACAGGGACTACCAGTACCAGAGCAATGTGCAGGGGTATGAGGTATATGAGATAGATATGTACATGAATGCAGGCTAAAGTGACTAGGCATCAGAATAGATAATAATAAGAGTAAAATAAAGAACAGAGTAGCAGCAGCATATGATGAGTATGTGTATTTGTGTTGTGTTGGTATGCATGTGTGTTATTTGTATGGGTTTTGTGTGAGAATGTCAGTGTAGTGTGTGTGATTTTGCATATATAGTGTGTATATGTAGTCTTGTGAGTATGCATAGAGTCAGTGCAGATAGTCCGGGTAACCAGTTAATTAACTATTTAGCAGTCTTATGGCTATTTAGCAGTCTAATGGCTTGGGGGTAGAAGCTGTCTCGGAGCCTGTTGGTCCGAGAGCTGATTCTTCGGTATCGTTTGCCGGACAGTAGCAGAGTGAACAGTCTATGGATAGGGTGACTGGAGTCTTTCGCAATTTTTGCTGGGCCTTCCTCCACTTTGACTTGAACTGAATGGATAAGGTAAGAAGAATGGAGGTGGTATCAGGGTTTCTGACGCCTTTGGATTGGAGGACGGCTCATAATAATGGCTGGAACAGAGCGAATGGAAGGCATCAAACACATGGAAACCAAGTGTTTGATGTATTGGATCCCATTCCACTAATGGCGGTCCAGCCATTACCACGAGCCCGTCCTCTCCAATTAAGATGGCACCATCCTCCTGTGGTCTGTATTAATGCTTGGGGAGAGAATTGTCGATACAGTAGCCATGAAGAGGAGCCTCTACTGTACTGAGAAGCAGGTGCTACTTACAAAGTAACACCTGCGCCTCGCTGTCTGGCAGTCCGTCTGTCTGTGTGTTACTGTTTAGAATGTATTTTCTGTCTGTACCTGCTGGATAGTGAGACTGTAGTGCTCGTCTTGGACTTGCCACAACATGTCTGTTCGATGCATTGACTATACACCACACCCCAGCCTCAAGGAGCTCAGCATAAACACACACTCATACACAAAAGCACACACGCACACATACAGTTGAAGTCAGAAGTTTACATACACCTTAGCCAAATACATTTAAACTCAGTTTTTAACAATTCCTGACATTTAATCCTAGTAAAAATTCCCTGTCTTAGGTCTAGGATCACCATTTTATTTTAAGAATGTGAAAGGTATATAATAGTAGAGAGAATTATTTATTTCAGCTTTTATTTCTTTCATCACATTCCCAGTGGGTCAGAAGTTTACATGCATTCAATTAATAATTTGGTAGCATTGCCTTTAAATTGTTTAACTTGGGTCAAACGTGTCGGGTAGCCTTCCACAAGCTTCCCACAATAAGTTGGGTGAATTTTGGCCCATTCCTCCTGACAGAGCTGGTGTAACTGAGTCAGGTTTGTAGGCCTCCTTGCTTGCACACACTTTTTCAGTTCTGCACACACATTTTCTATAGGATGGAGGTCAGGGCTTTGTGATGGCCACGCCAATACCTTGACTTTGTTGTCCTTAAGCCATTTTGACACAACTATTGGAACTATGCTTGGGGATATTGTCCATTTGGAAGACCTATTTGCGACCAAGCTTTAACTTCCTGACTGATGTCTTGAGATGTTGCTTCAATATATCCACATAATTTTCCTTCCTCATGATGCCATCTATTTTGTGAAGTGCACCAGTCCCTCCTGCAGCAAAGCACCCCCGTGCTTCACGGTTGGGATGGTGTTCTTCGGCTTGCAAGCAACCCCCTTTTTCCTCCAAACATAATGATGGTCATTATGGCCAAACAGTTCTATTTTTGTTTCATCAGACCAGAGGATATTTCTCCAAAAAGTAAGATCTTTGCCCCCATGTGCAGTTGCAAACCATAGTCGGGCTTTTTTATGGCAGTTTTGGAGCAATGGCTTCTTCCTTGCTGAGTGGCCTTTCAGGTTATGTCGATATAGTACTCGTTTTACTGTGGATATACAGTGGGGAGAACAAGTATTTGATACACTGCCGATTTTTCAGGTTTTCCTACTTACAAAGCATGTAGAGGTCTGTAATTTTTATCATAGGTACACTTCAACTGTGAGAGACGGAATCTAAAACAAAAATCCAGAAAATCACATTGTATGATTTTTAAGTAATTAATTTGCATTTTATTGCATGACATAAGTATTTGATCACCTACCAACCAGTAAGAATTCCGGCTCTCACAGACCTGTTAGTTTTTCTTTAAGAAGCACTCCTGTTCTCCACTCATTACCTGTATTAACTGCACCTGTTTGAACTCATAACCTGTATAAAAGACACCTGTCCACACACTCAATCAAACAGACTCCAACCTCTCCACAATGGCCAAGACCAGAGAGCTGTGTAAGGACATCAGGGATAAAATTGTAGACCTGCACAAGGCTGGGATGGGCTACAGGACAATGGGCAAGCAGCTTGGTGAGAAGGCAACAACTGTTGGCGCAATTATTAGAAAATGGAAGAAGTTCAAGATGACGGTCAATCACCCTCGGTCTGGGGCTCCATGCAAGATCTCACCTCGTGGGGCATCAATGATCATGAGGAAGGTGAGGGATCAGCCCAGAACTACATGGCAGGACCTGGTCAATTACCTGAAGAGAGCTGGGACCACAGTCTCAAAGAAAACCATTAGTAACACACTACGCCGTCATGGATTAAAATCCTGCAGCGCACGCAAGGTCCCCCTGCTCAAGCCAGCGCATGTCCAGGCCCGTCTGAAGTTTGCCAATGACCATCTGGATGATCCAGAGAAGGAATGGGAGAAGGTCATGTGGTCTGATGAGACAAAAATAGAGTTTTTTGGTCTAAACTCCACTCGCCGTGTTTGGAGGAAGAAGAATGAGTACAACCCCAAGAACACCATCCCAACCGTGAAGCATGGAGGTGAAAATCTCCCTCGATCTGGGGCTCCACGCAAGATCTCACCCCGTGGGGTCAAAATGATCACAAGAACGGTGAGCAAAAATCCCAGAACCACACGCGGGGACCTAGTGAATGACCTGCAGAGAGCTGGGACCAAAGTAACAAAGCCTACCATCAGTAACACACTACGCCGCCAGGGACTCAAATCCTGCAGTGGCAGACGTGTCCCCCTGCTTAAGCCAGTACATGTCCAGGCCCATCTGAAGTTTGCTAGAGTGCATTTGGATGATCCAGAAGAGGATTGGGAGAATGTCATATGGTCAGATAAAACCAAAATATAACTTTTTGGTAAAAACTCAACTCGTCGTGTTTGGAGGACAAAGAATGCTGAGTTGCATCCAAAGAACACCATACCTACTGTGAAGCATGGGGGTGGAAACATCATGCTTTGGGGCTGTTTTTCTGCAAAGGGACCAGGACGACTGATCCGTGTAAAGGAAAGAATGAATGGGGCCATGTATCGTGAGATTGAGTGAAAACCTCCTTCCATCAGCAAGGGCATTGAAGATGAAACGTGGCTGGGTCTTTCAGCATGACAATGATCCCAAACACACCGCCCGGGCAACGAAGGAGTGGCTTCGTAAGAAGCATTTCAAGGTCCTGGAGTGGCCTAGCCAGTCTACAGATCTCAACCCCATAGAAAATATTTGGAAGGAGTTGAAAGTCTGTGTTGCCCAGCGACAGCCCCAAAACATCACTGCTCTAGAGGAGATCTGCATGGAGGAATGGGCCAAAATACCAGCAACAGTGTGTGAAAACCTTGTGAAGACTTACAGAAAACATTTGACCTGTGTCATTGCCAACAGAGGGTATATAACAAAGTATTGAGAAACTTTTGTTATTGACCAAATACTTATTTTCCAACATAATTTGCAAATAAATTCATTAAAAATCCTACAATGTGATTCTCTGGATTTATTTCCCTCATTTTGTCTGTCATAGTTGACGTGTACCTATGATGAAAAGTACAGGCCTCTCTCATCTTTTTAAGTGGGAGAACATGCACAATTGGTGGCTGACTAAATACTTTTTTCCCCCCACTGTATATACTCCCCTTTATTACTTTTCAACCCCGCCATCCTTTCCCTACTTGGGGTAAATTAGTGAACAACAATGCCCAGGCCTCTACTTCCAGCCTATACTTATTATCTACATCTTATGGACACAGTCAATTTTACAATCATTCTATTATTTTATTTTTTTGTTTTTGCTCCTGAACTACTTCTACTCTCAACCTCTCCGACCATTTTCATGATGTCCATCCGGTTTGCTTCTATATGCCACAGTCAACTTAGTGTATGTAACCTTCTGACCCACTGGAATTGTGATAGAATGAATTATAAGTGAAATTATCCATCTGTAAACAATTGTTGGAAAAATTACTTGTGTCATGCACAAAGTAGATGTCCTAACCGACTTGCCAAAACTATAGTTTGTTAACAAGAAATTTGTGGAGTGGTTGAAAAACTAGTTTTAATGACTCCAACCTAAGTGTATGTAAACTTCAACTGTACATACATACACACTCTTCATAGAGGAGGAAGAACACTGAGCTACCTGGTGGCAGGTAGCTCAGTGGTTAAGAGCGTTGTGCCAGTAACCGAAAGGTCGCTGGTTCTAATCCCCGAGCCGATTAGGTGAAATTCTGTCCATGTGCCCTTGAGCAAGGCACTTAACCCTAATTGCTCTGGATAAGAGCGTCTGCTAAATGACTAATTTATTTATTTTATTTAACTCACAGGGGAACTACTGTATGAACTCAATTACAGATGACTCGACCCCTCTCTCCTTCCTTTTCTCTCCCTGTATATTTGTAGGTAGCTTTGTTTTTTTTTGCTCTGCCCACTCCACCCACCCTCTGTTCTGACGTAGTGACATATTTTAAATCTCTGTGGCAACAGCTTCCTAATTTATTCAGTTCACTGAGAGGTCAACAACAACCCCACACCCCACCCTAACTCTACAAACACTCAGCAAAACCCATTCCCTCCGTCGTAACGATGATAAGTGAAAGAACCCATACTATGTTTCCATCCACACCATGTTTGTAAGTGTATATGTGTATTTGCACACGTGTGTATGCGCTTGTGTTTGTGTGTGTGTGTGTGTTTGCGCATGTTTGTGTGCACACTGTGATGTGTAGATATGGACCAACAAGTGCAAACATAGATGCCAGCTGGCGTATCACACTTCCTGTCTCTTACAGACAAAAGACAGATTTCAGTAAACAAGCTTTTAACCAAAGCTTACCTTCATGAATATAAATGAGACTCTTTGAAATGAATCGTACCTCTTTGGTAGTGGCGGCACTAGTCTGGATCCACTGTGTCTGTTTGCTGTGATTTATTCGCAGGTGTGTCTCTTTGATGTGACGAGTTGAGAGGTTCTGCACCTGCTAGAGAGGCTTTGATAAGGTGATGAAGATTGCCAGACAGTTATTTGTGAGTCATTCCACCTCAAAAAGCACAAGAAAGATGGTTTCAACACCCACCATCTCAGATTGTTCTGAAATCGTTTCTGTAGTTAGAAACGGGTAAGATTAGCATAGCATAGCATTCCTGAAACATTATTTTGTTGAAATCAAGTTTGATCTCTGAGAAATTAAGCTAATTGATTGCACCCAAATTGGACATTTTAATTTATAGGATTCATATAATCTTTAATAAATATAGTACCTAACATCAGATTTGGACCATAATTCTTCCTAACAATGAGTAAGACAATAAAATGATCAAAAGCAACCCACAGACCCCCCCACCCCCAATCCCAATCCCAATCCAACAACCAGTATACAGTATCAGTTCTCTATGTCTAACAAGTAGTATGGACCTGCTGTTTGGAGTATTGCTTCTTCAACCTTTGTAATGTATTCCCTGTGAATCTGGTGATGTTTTTTTTCGCCCTGTTCAGAGAAATTAGCCATTGAAGTTGCTTGCATTCTTTACCATAAATTAGTGTGAAAGTACCTCGTTTTGCCCACTAGATGCTGCTGTCCTTGCTACTGCAACCACAATATTTGATCTATTTTGCTGGTCTCTTGTGTTTATTAAATGGATCACAACATTTCCTTTGCAACTTCGGGTAGAAAGCCAATAGCTTTTGCTCATGATGAAAATAAATTGTGTGGTCAATTGTGTGGTCAAGCCAGTCCTCAATGAAATGTTTGTCCTCCTCTTAGCAACCTAATGATTCAAACCAACTCTCCTTGAATATCCCAAAGAAATGGCAGCTCTCTGAGAGGGCTATCCGTATGGTGACTTTTCCTACAAGCCCAAAACGTTGATGGAGAAATGGGCTAGTGACTAAAATGTGATAACCCTAATAAAATAATACAATTATAAACCGTTGCACGGCAGTCGTATGTTTTTCAATAAAGTTCTTAGAAAACATCTCTATATGTAGTGTGATTAGTGACATTTACCATTAAATCCAACCCAATAACATTACCATTGCAATACAACATTTCAGTGTGTGTTTGGGCATTTTACCATTGAAACCATTAGGACTGCTGTAGCCTAATGGTTTGCTTGTTCGCCAATTGCCAGGAATGGTCTAACTAATCCAGACCCGTGTCGTGGACGTAGGTCGGGGTGCCTTGTTAGGATCCGACAGCGAGCGAGTAAACTGCCGCTCCCATCAATCCTATTAGCCAATCTTCAATCATTGGAAAATAAATTGGATGACCTAAGATTACGGTTATCCTACCAACGGGACATTAAAAACTGTAATATCTTATGTTTCACCGAGTCGTGGCTGAACGACGACATGGATAACATACAGCTAACGGGCTATACGCTACATCAGCAGGATAGAACGGCTGACTCCGGTAAGACAAGGGGTGGCGGTCTGTGTATATTTGTAAACAACAGCTGGTGCACAAAATCAAATACTAAGGAAGTCTCAAGGTTTTGCTCGCCTGAGGTAGAGTATCTTATGATAAGCTGTAGACCACACTATTTACCAAGAGAGTTTTCATCTATATTTTTCATAGCTGTCTATTTACCACCACAAACCAATGCTGGCATTAAGATTGCACTGACTGAGCTGTATCAGGCCATAAGTCAACAGGAAAACGCTCATCCAGAGGCAGCGCTCCTAGTGGCCGGGGACTTTAATGCAGGGAAACTTAAATCCGTTCTACCTAATTTCTACCAGCATGTTAAATGTGCAACCAGAGGAAACAAAACTCTAGACCACCTTTACTCCACACACAGAGACGCATACAAAGCTCTCCCTCGCCCTCCATTTGGCAAATCTGACCATAACTCTATCCTCCTGATTCCTGCTTATAAGCAAAAACTAAAGCAGGAAGCACCAGTGACTCGGTTAATAAAAAAGTGGTCAGATGACGCAGATGCTAAGCTATCTCTATTGCACTCCACACTACCCTTTCCCACCTGGACAAGAGGAACACCTACGTGAGAATGCTATTCATTGACTACAGCTCAGAATTCAACACCATAGTGCCCTCAAAGCTCATCACTAAGCTAAGGATCCTGGGACTAACTGACGGGCCGCCCCCAGGTGGTAAGGGTAGGTAACAACACATCTGCCACACTGATCCTCAACACGGGGGCCCCTCAGGGGTGCGTGCTCAGTCCCCTCCTCATTTTAGTGTAAGTGTAAGATGATGGGATGATATCCTTGGGACACAAAGCATGACATTGTCAAGTCTTTCCTATAAAAACAAATAGGTCTACTGTATATGGATAGAGAAAAGAGAGACATGTTGCATGAAATACGTATTCTTGGTAAAACATTTCAATAACAGCTGTTGTCATCTGGAGTCTGTTTCGTCAAGGATTCAATTGGCGTAGTCTTAGTGAATGGCTGTTGTCTGGAAAAAGCTATATTGTTTCCTCATACCGCTATCTCCACCACCACCTTGACCTGCTACCTTGAAGGTACGTACCCTCTAACATTATTAACAAAGAGCTCCAATACTGCCCCTCTCCCAGCCCCCCTAGACACAAGTTTACCCTGATGTTGTGCCGGATAAAAACAGCAAGCCAGTTTCGGCAAACGACAGCCTCTGTAATTCCCTTTCATTGCAGATGTTCGTAGCAGTAATGAAGTTTTGCACTTTGCATTTCTTTCATTACCTATTCATTAAAGCTGCGACCAGAAAATAGAGTTGCCATGGAGATGGCTTGGCAAATTCACATAACATCCTATATGAATGTTTTCTGTTTACTCTGGTGCCAAGACTACACCCTCCTCCTCTCTCCCGCGCGGCTCTTTCGCACCCTCACCCTCTTTTTGTGTTCTTCCTTACCCTTCTTATAAATTCTCTATCTCACTCTCTCTCTCGCTCCCACCCTCACCCTCTCTCATGAAACAAATTTGAACTGATGCAATGAGCTCACATTAGGACGTGTGTTTATTTCTGCTCAGACTGGTTCATTACAGTATCATCCTCCAGACAAAAACAGTGCTCATTTTAGGCTGAAAAGAGAAAGAGCCCACTCCACTCAAAAGCAGAGAGAGAGCTGTAATTTAACAGCAGTGCTACGTGGTCCCACTACTATGTCTATCCCTGTGCTCTCTGTAGGACATGGCAGTCAGTCTGCGTCCCATCCCAACCCAAAGGTCCTTGTTACCATGTGCCTAAGCTCTCCAGAGGCTGTGGGGATAAAAGCACCAGCTATCTCATTCCTACAGAGAACCAGAGGACAAGATAAATCATGCAAATGTTCCCATCATGGAGGAAGTTTTCCCAGCCGAGATAAGAACTCCCTAGCTAGCCTCTATCTGGAAGTAACATTGCTAGCCTCTCACGGAAGGTGTGTGTGTGTGTCTGTGCGCGTATGCAAGTTTATGTGTGCGTGCACACGTGAGTGCGTGTAACCATCGGTGTGTGCATGTGTGTTGTTTGTTAGCTGTGGTCTTGTCCGAGCTGGTGGCTCATGTCCCAGTTGGAGGGTCGATTGGTCTGGCGTGTTTGCTCCAGGCAGGATAAAACACTGGCTCCTACTGCACATCCCACACACACTTGTTTTTCGCAACTCCTCTCCATTTTCTTCTTACTAAGGTAATTAATAAGCAGTTGTGTATGCAAAATCACTTGTGGGTGGTGTGTAGGCTAATATGACCTTATGTTTACTGTAATAACTAGATACATATACAGTGGATAATTCAACCTGAGGGGGAAAATATAAAGAAAAACATTACCTACCTATTTCAAGGATGGATTAATCCATTACAAACACACAGCATATGGAAAAACATGTCAAAAGGTGTGCAGACTGTCAGTTAACAGAGAATGCAATGCTCTGTAATCAAGTAACAGGATCCCTTTTATTCGGGTGAATGGAGATGGTTCATTTGAGTGTGTACATCATGTTGAGTGCTCGGCATATGCCTTTAATCAGCCTGTAATTAGGCAGATTCTCAATGCCACTATAATTAAGATATTCAAATGCACTAATATGGAGATTTCATACACAACATCAGGGAAATGTCTCTAATTCTCATACCATTCTCAGTCCAGCTAGACAAAGAGTGAGCGGCTTTGTTATAGAGAATGTCTCAATTACATTGCAAGTAATTAGTATTAACTATGCATTAGTTGTCACTCCTGTATATTATCAATTGCTAAATATTGAAATAATCATTTTTCTAAATCCCTTTTTTTTTATATATATAAAAATTGATCAAGATGTTCATCCAAAAACATATTTCCAAAACAATTCATGACAAGACAAACTATCCCCACACACACTGTAAAACAAAGCCAATAGTCTCCCCACATATAGACCTGACAGCATTGTAGAAATACCTGCTCCCTCTGCTTTTCTTTTCTTATTTCAGCCAATGGCTTCCTGCCATTTCCGTGTGTTCATTCTATGGAGCACCTCTCAAGACTTCCACATTTCTACTTCCCTCTAACCTCTCTCCCTCCTCAGTAAACCGCTGCCTCACAACAATTTAATCCCATTACCCAAGACTGTTAAACCGATCCAATTTCACAGATTAGGAATGCAACACAACTCTGCTCCCTATTCTGATGTCTGCTGCATGTATACTCAGAGTCGTCAAAGCAGAGGTTTTTCTGGTTCAATGAAAGTCAATGAACTAAGCAGACCAGACCCAGCTGCTATTGCATGGGTGTCTATGGGAGACACACCCAGTTAAGTAGACTGGAACTGACAGTTTTATTTCAACTCTAAAAGAGCTGAGTGAACTATCTTAATTTATCCACCATCGTTGGAAGTGTCTCAAACAGTCAGATCAAAATGTCCAACAAGCTCAGATGTAGGCAGTCGCGTTCCCCTGCTCAGACGTTGCATGCATCAATCAATGGTTCCGTGGCACGTCATTGACTGTGTCATCGACTGACAGATTGCTATAACATATGATGTGGTTAGCTGATACTTAAAATTCCCCAGGCGTTGTAAGATCTGGCATGAGTCAGTAACGACTGGGCAGATGAACAAAGCTTTATTTAGCCTTTTCAAATGTTGTTGTGGCCTACTAGATATTGCCTGTGATGTATGTGACAAATGGAGGTTGTCTTTGTCCTTTGACTCAGAAATGATTTTAGACTCATTTTGAGTTGTTTACCTTATTTGAGCAGCACCCCTGATAGTTCAATTAACCTGAACAAATACGTTATTTGTTTAATCAAACTTTAAAGCTGGTTGGTTTCCTTTGAAATAACACTCACGGAGAACATATCAATTATCTTTCTCAAAATGGAAACAAACAAAATGTAACTTTCCTTTCAAAACAATTTAATTGCAATTTTCTCGGGGTAAGAAAGGATATATTCCACATCTTTATTGTATCCTCTCTCATCGGGTTCTCCATTCCTACAGAACCTCTGTTCTTTAAAAGTCAGGATTGTGGAAATCATAGCTAAATGACTAAAAATGTAAATGTAAATGTAAAGGAACAGGATACCCTCACTCTAAACAGCACTTGTCCTGTTTCCAAAACATGTTGATCCAATACAGTCGTAAAGAGACTGGATTTAGAACGTATCTACACTAACGTTCAAAAGTTTGGGGTCACTTAGAAATGTCCTTGTTTTCGAAAGAAAAGCAAATTTTTTGTCCATTAAAATAACATCAAATTGATCAGAAACACAGTGTAGACATTGTTATTGTTGTAAATGGCTATTGTAGCTGGAAACGGCAGATTTTTAATGGAATATCTACATAGGCGTACAGAGGCCCATTATCATCAACCATCAGTGTTCCAATGGCACGTTGTGTTTGCTAATCCAAGTTTATCATTTTAAAAGGCTAATTGATCATTAGAAAACCCTTTTGCAATTATGTTAGCACAGCTGAAAACTGTTGTGCTGATTAAAGAAGCAATAAAACTGGCCTTCTTGAGACTAGTTAAGTATCTGGAGCATCATCAATTGTGGGTTCGATTACAGGCTCAAAATGGCCAGAAACAAAGAACTTTCTTCTGAAACTCGTCTGTCTATTCTTGTTCTGAGAAATGAAGGATATTCCATGTGAGAAATTGCCAAGAAACTGAAGATCTCGTACAACGCTGTGTACTACTCCCTTCACAGAACAGCACAAACTGGCTCTAACCAGAATAGAAAGAGGAGTGGGAGGCCCCAGTTCACAACTGAACAAGAGGACAAATACATTAGAGTGTCTAGTTTGAGAAACAGACGCCTCACAGGTCCTCAACTGACAGCTTCATTAAATGGTACCCGCAAAACACCAGTCTCAACATCAACAGTGAAGAGGCGACTCCGGGATGCTGACCTTCTAAGCAGAGTTGCAAAGAAAAAGCCATATCTCAGACTGGCCAATAAAAAAAAAGATTAAGATGGGCAAAAGAACACAGACACTGGACAGAGGAAGATTGGAAAAAAGTTTTATGGACAGACAAATCGAAGTTTGAGGTGTTCGGATCACAAAGAAGAACATTTGTGAGACGCAGACCAAATTAAAAGATGCTGGAGGAGTGCCTGATGCCATCTGTCAAGCATGATGGAGGCAATGTGATGGTCTGGGGGTGCTTTGGTGGTGAAGTGGGAGATTTGTACAGGGTAAAAGGGATCTTGAAGAAGGAAGGCTATCACTCCATTTTGCAACGCCATGCCATACCCTGTGGACGGCGCTTGATTGGAGCCAATTTCCTCCTACAACAGGACAATGACCCAAAGCACAGCTCCAAACTATGCAATAACTATTTAGGGAAGAAGCAGTCAGCTGGCATTCTGTCTATAAAGGAGTGGCCAGCACAGTCACCGGATCTCAACCCTATTGAGCTGTTGTGGGAGCAGCTTGACCATATGGTACGTAAGAAGTGCCCATCAAGCCAATCCAACTTGTGGGAGGTGCTTCAGGAAGCATGGGGTGAAATCTCTTCAGATTACCTCAACAAATTGACAACTAGAATGCTAAAGGTCTGCAAGGTTGTAATTGCTGCAAATGGAGGATTCTTTGACGAAAGCAAAGTTTGAAGGACACAATTATTATTTCAATTAAAAATCATTATTTCTAACCTTGTCAATGACTACATTTCCTATTCATTTTGCTATATTTCCTATTCAAACTCATTTCATGTATGTTTTCATGGAAAACAAGGACATTTCTAAGTGACCCCAAACTTTTGAACGGTAGTGTATCTCTCATTAACGTTGTGATGTCACGAGAGGCTACACAGCTTTCAGCGGGATTGCTCAAGTAGTGCAAGGAGACCAGGTTCAACCAAAACAAGGATTTTATTAAAGGTCTTGGGAAACTAACGAAAGTATAACACAATTCTGTTCTCTGGTGGCTCTTTAAGGGTTAACAGTTCAGGGATGTCTCTTCCACATCCACAATCATAACTCTCACTCGCTCAAATAACTTTTCCCCAGTCTTACTGTATTCCACGTTGCAGCTAGTGGCCAACCCAGCAAAACGTCCTTCCAAAGGTCCCACACGTATTTCCACAGGTGCAGACATCCAAAGGTGAGTATTTCCCCAAAGGTAAGTATCTCCAAATCCTTATATTCCTCATGGAAGTGGACGTGCAGCACTCTTGTCCTCCAGAGAGCCCCGGTTGGAGACCGTGTCTCTTCCCTTCAACAAACCTTCAGCCCATCAGCTCCTGATTGGTTTCAGCTGCGTGGGAAGATTGGCCATAGAGGGTTGGAGTTCCCGACCATACCAGCAGATGGAGCCATAGCTGTCTGGGTTTGCAGCCACCTCAGGGGGATGTAACGTCCCTCCAGGACACAGCCTCTCGTGACATCACACATCCCCCTCCTCGGGACCGACGTCCTCGTCGGGGTAAAGGCAGTGAAGAAGGCATCACGCCGGGAGAGGGCGTCCGCATTTCCGTGGTGCTTGCCAGCCCTGTGGACAACCGAAAAGTTAAACGGTTGCAAGCTCAAAAACCATCTGGTTACTCTACTGTTTGATTCCTTGTTCTTGGCCATCCACTGCAGAGGGGCGTGATCAGATACCACCATGAAACGTCGGCCCAGGAGATAGAACCGAAGGGACTCCAGGGCCCAGACTACAGCCAGACATTCCTTCTCCACCGTTGAATAGTTCTTTTCTCTTGGAAGTAACTTCCTGCTTAGGTAGAGAATGGGATGTTCTTCCCCGTCATGTGCCTGGGTGAGGACAGCACCCAGACCCACCTCGAAGCATCCGCTTGGACCATGAATTCCTTCTTGAAGTCTGGTGCCACCAGGATCGGACTGGAGCAGAGTGCTCGCTTCAGGTTGCGGAAAGCCGCCTCCGCCGCAGGGTTCCACTTCACCATTCGTGAGTGGCGTTTGGTCGTCAGCTCCGTCAATGGTGCCGCTATGGTAGCAAAATCTGCAATAAAGCGTCTATAGTAGCCAGCGAGGCCCAAAAATGACCTTACTTGCTTCTTGTTGATGGGCTGCGGCCAGTCCTGTATGGCCCGCAGTTTGGCTTCCTGTGGTTTGACCAACCCCCGCCCAATGGTGTACCCCAGGTAGTTTGTCTCACTGAAGGCCACCTTGCACTTCTTCGGGTTTGCCGTGAGCCCTGCTTCCCTGAGCGACTCCAGCACCGCTTGTACCCGGGGTAGGTGGCTGGCCCAATCCTGACTTTGTATAACCACATCATCCAAATAAGCCGCTGCGTACCTCTTGTGGGGCGCAAGGACTCGATCCATCAGGCGTTGGAACGTGGCAGGTGCCCCGTGGAGACCAAACGGAAGTCGGGTATACTGGTAGAGCCCCTCCCGGGGTGGCAAAGGCTGTCTTCTCCTTAGACGCCGGGGTCAAGGGCACCTGCCAGTAGCCTTTTGTGAGATCAAGAGTGGTTATGAAACGAGCATGCCCCAAGGAGTCTATTAAATCATCGACACGAGGCATTGGGTATGCATCAAATTCAGACACTTCATTCAACTTTCGATAGTCATTACAAAATCGTACTGAACCGTCTGGCTTGGGAACTAGTACTATGGGACTTGCCCAGGCACTGTGGGACTCTTCGATTACTCCCAACTCCCGCATCTTCCTTACCTCCTTCTGTATAACCACTTTACGAGCCTCTGGCACGCGGTACGGGCGCTGGTTTACCGTTCGGCCAGGCATGGTGCGGATCTCATGTTGGACCACCTCTGTGTGACCGGGGAAGGGAGGAGAAGACATCCTGGTTCTGCTCCACGAGTTCCAGGGCCATCTGTCGTTGATGTGGGGACAGATTTGGACCCAGCTGAACCTCTTCTCGCGCCGGTTCCTGGGTCTCTGTGGGGGGTAGAGAGCTAAACAGCGCCTCTCTGGCGTGCCACTTCTTTAAAAGGTTAACATGATAAATCTGCTCAGTTTTCCTCTTATCTGGTTGCCTCACCTTGTAGTTTACTTCTCCCATGCGTTCAATGACCTCATATGGTCCTTGCCAGGTTGCCAGGAATTTGCACTCAACGGTTGGCACCAGGACCAGCACTCTGTCCCCCGGCTTAAACTCCCTGGGCTGAGCAGATCTGTTGTAGGAGGCTTGCTGTTGCCGCTGACTGGCCTCCATGTGTTCCCGCATCATGGGATAGATGGCCTTCATTCTCTCCCTCATAGCCCCTACATGGTCGATCAGTGTCCGCTGTTGGCATGGCTGCTCCTCCCAGGCCTCCTTGGCGATGTCGAGCAGTCCTCTGGGTCTGTAGGAAAGCAAGAGCTCAAAGGGTGAAAAACCAGTAGAAGACTGAGGTACCTCTCTCACCGCAAATAATATGTATGGTAACAGCTGATCCCAGTTGCGCCCATCTTCCCCTACCGCTTTCCGCAGCATGGATTTTAGTGTTTTGTTAAAACGTTCGACTAGGCCATCTGTCTGGGGGGTGGTAGACCGAGGTTCTCAGCTGTTTGATTTTCAGTAAAGCACAGAGTTCTTTCATCACCCTGGACATGAATGGAGTCCCTTGGTCCGTCAATATCTCTTTTGGGATTCCCAGACTAGTTGAGAGACGGAACAGCTCCTTGGCGATTTGTCTGGATGTAGCCTTCCTCAGCGGAATGGCCTCCGGGTACCGGGACGCATAGTCCAGAATGACCAGAATGTATTGATGTCCCCTGGCACTTTTCGGTAAGGGCCCGACTATGTCTAATCCAATCCTCTCAAAAGGAGTCTCGATAATGGGCAAGGGAATGAGCGGGTTTCTATATGTGGGCTTTGGCGCAACCTGCTGACACTCAGGGCAACTACGGCAGTAGTTCTCTATCTCTTTGTGTACTCCTGGCCAAAAGAAACGTTGCATGATTCTTTCCTTAGTCTTCTCTACCCCCAAGTGGGCCCCTAGCGGGTGTGTGTGGGCTAGGTTGAGTACTGTGGCCCGATAGGGCTGTGGCACGAGGAGCTGTTCATGCACTTCCTCATTTTTCTTGACTATCTGATATACTAACCCCCGGTTTACTGCGAAATGGGGGTAAGTAGGGGTTGTCTTATCACCTAACACTACACCTTCTAATACCTGCACATTTCTTAAGGCATTTGCAAGAGTAGGATCTTGTAATTGAGCCGTACCATACTGGCCTGTGAGAGGGGGAAGCTCTTGGGTGCCTGGGACGTCTTCTTCACTGGAGAACGGAGCACTTTCCTGGGCTGCGTTCTCTTCTCCCGTATCCGGACCAGTCTCGGTGTCGGTCTGGGCACCTGCCATCCCTATCAGAGCCCGGGCGGGAGTGAGTAACTCGGAGGATTGCACCGGAGCCTTCCCAGGATGAGTCTTGCCTCTCCGTTTCCGAGGTACTCGGGTTATCCTCTCCTGAGACTCTCTCCAGAGTGGGTAAAAGGCTGGGCAGTCTCGTCCAATTAGGACAGGGACGGGGAGGGAATCAACCACCCCCGCCGTCGTGTGTATGGTCCCCCGTGTGCTGGTCATTGTAAGTTCAGTAATGGGGTATTCTCTGGTGTCCCCATGGACACAGGAAACTGGGAGGACTTTCCCCGGGGTCAGACACGTTGGGCCCACCAAATCCTTACGCACCAGGGTGGCCCGGCTACCAGAATCCAGTAAGGCCTCCACATCATGGTGATTCACAGTTACCGGGCAGGTGGGGGGGTCGATCTGGGCCGCCATCTACGACTCCCAAGAGCGAGGCAACACGGTGTGTGGGTGCTGAGCTGGAGGACTCCGCAGTGGGCATAGGTTCATCGGCTGGTTTCCCACACTGCCAGGAGATATGTCCCATCTCCCCACACCGGTAACACTGTCGAGTTTCCCCCTCCTGGTGTACTCTTCTTGGACCCGCCTGGTTTCTGGCTCCCCCTGGAGCCGGGATAAGTCCTGACGTGGCTGGGTTCGAGACCTTGGGGTCCTTTGGACGGGTCCTTCCCATTTGTGGTGGGGCCGCACTCCTGGGGTCTTTTCGGGAAGCATTCAGCATCTCCGCTGTGGCCTGGTACTTTTCCACAGCTTCCACGGTCAGATCAGCCGTGGTCAAGGCCTGTTGACTGATGAACCGTTTTGCCTCATAAGGCAGGGGCGCGTAGGTAACGATCCACCACAACGGCCTCCACCACCGCCGCTGCTGTATTCCTCTGCGGATCCAGCCATTTCCTTGCGATTCGGACAAGTTCATGCATCTGCGCCCGAGGAGGTTGGTCTGGTTGGAAGGTCCAACTGTGAAAGCGCTGGGCCATACCAAACTTTGTGAGTCCATATCTGCTGAGGATCTCAGACTTCAGGGCATCATAGTCAGTAACCTGGTCAGGGCCCAGGTCCCGGACAGCATTCAGCGCTTCCCGGTTAGAAAGGGGGCTAACAGACCAACCCACTGTTGCTTGGGCCAGGCTTCCCTAGTGGCCGTGGCCTCAAATGCATGCAGGTATGCCTCAATGTCATCGGTAGCTCCCATCTTAGACATAAAGTCACTTGCCTTTATTGGCCGGGTATTTTGGACCACCCTCTGTCTCTGCAACTGCAATTCCTCTGCCTTCAGAAGGTTGGCTTTCTTTTGCTCCTCCAAGAGAGCCACGTTTGCTTGCATCTGGGCTTGCTGGCCAGCAACAAGGGCTTTCAATATGTCCTCCATATCAGTCGGCGGGGAGCCTACGGCCAACTTGGAAAACTGGGTGATCAAACCTTCGGTATCCTCCTCCGACATGCACTATCAACGCTTGAGCGTGCCCGTATTCTCCACCATCTGTGATGCCACGAGAGGCTACACAGCTTTCAGCGGGATTGCTCAAGTAGTGCAAGGAGACCAGGTTCAACCAAAACAAGGATTTTATTAAAGGTCTTGGGAAACTAACGAAAGTATAACACAATTCTGTTCTCTGGTGGCTCTTTAAGGGTTAACAGTTCAGGGATGTCTCTTCCACATCCACAATCATAACTCTCACTCGCTCAAATAACTTTTCCCCAGTCTTACTGTATTCCACGTTGCAGCTAGTGGCCAACCCAGCAAAACGTCCTTCCAAAGGTCCCACACGTATTTCCACAGGTGCAGACATCCAAAGGTGAGTATTTCCCCAAAGGTAAGTATCTCCAAATCCTTATATTCCTCATGGAAGTGGACGTGCAGCACTCTTGTCCTCCAGAGAGCCCCGGTTGGAGACCGTGTCTCTTCCCTTCAACAAACCTTCAGCCCATCAGCTCCTGATTGGTTTCAGCTGCGTGGGAAGATTGGCCATAGAGGGTTGGAGTTCCCGACCATACCAGCAGATGGAGCCATAGCTGTCTGGGTTTGCAGCCACCTCAGGGGGATGTAACGTCCCTCCAGGACACAGCCTCTCGTGACATCACAACGTGTAGACTGAACTCTCTCTCACACCTGCCAAAAGCTTAAATATTGAAACCCAGTCAGTGTTTTATCTTAAGGAGGAGCATGATCATGTTGCTGTTTTGAGAGAGGGGCTGTAGAGCACAGCACATTTGGCAAGAAAACAAAAGAGAGACACATGGGGGGAGGAGGATGTGTCTGTATTCTCTTCGAAGGCTCTTTGAAAGTGTTAGAGTTCAGATGTAGGATCTTAATTTGAGCCAGTTTGCCACAGCAGGAAAATAATCCTGCAGCAACAGTAAATGTGAATTATTATGTTGATTTCAATTAATATACATTTTTGTAGGGGTTAATCAATTTTTCATTCAAAGTGGAACTTACAAACTTTAGAAGCCTTTTTAAAACTCAAATACACTACAAGTTTGCTTTCTCATCAGCAAAATAGTTGCCAAATTAAGATCCTACATCTGTAGTTATCATGCAGTGGACTCCATGACATGAAACCAATCATGAAAACAAGGAGTGTGGTAAGCCTGCATTTCTCACCAGATAGTGCAGTCTAAATGGGAATGTTGAGAGATGTGGACCGAGTAATAATGTTGTAGGATTCAGACTCTAATGAGCACCTGCAAAGCAAAAGATAAATAAGGTACACACACACACACATACATGCACACGCACGCACACACATTCACATGCATTTGTGTTGGTAGCACTTTTATAGTTTAAATTCTGTTAAACTACTGTTAAACTATAGAATCTAAATTATTCTCCCATTAGTTAATCCTTGTTATATTGTATACGTGTGTGAGTGTGTCACGCTCTGGCTCCGGGACTCTGTAATTTGAGCCAGGGTGTGTTCATTCGTTGGATGTATTTCTATGTTTGTATTTCTGTTGGGTTTATTTCTATGTTTGGTCAATGACTCCCAATCGGAGGTAACGAGTGTCAGCTGTCGGCTCGTTATCTCTGATTGGGAGCCATATTTAATCTGTATGTTTTCCTGTGGGTGTTGTGGGTTTTTGTTCCGTTTCGGTATGTTTAACCGTTGGACTTCACGAGTCGTGTTTTGGTTTGTTCGTTACGTTAATTAAAATAAAGTCATGTTTGTATCACACGCTGCGCCTTGGTCCGCTTCCTGTAACGACGATCGTGACAGAAAAACCCACCAAGATGGGACCAAGCAGCGTGTCCAGGAGCCATCGCCGGGAGATCCCTCACAGATCTCCTTCGCCTCCTGGACTGGGTCAAGCCGAGTGAGGAAGAGAGGGGCTTGACATTATGGCAGAAGGGCGAGAAGCTGGCGAGGGACATGGAGACCTGGGCCACGGGTAGGAGAGACGCCCGAAAATTTTTAGGGGGGCTCACGACGGCGGACCAGCAGGAGGCCGCGATAGAGCGGTCCAGTGGGTTGCCGGAGAAGGCCGCCGGGTTACGGGGGCCACTGGTCAAAGAGGGGATGGAGGAAGTAGAGGCACGGCGAGAGGTACTGGCGTGTGTTGCCAGTCCGGTCCGGCCCGTTCCAGATCCCGGTGTAGGGCCAGTGGTGTGTGTCCCCAGTACAGTCCGGCCCATCCAAGCTTCCCGCACCAAGCCAGTGGTGTGCGTCGTCAGTCCAGTCCGGCCCATTCCTGCTCCCCGCATCAAGTCTGTGGTGCGTCTCGTCAGCCCGGCTCTGCCCGTTCCTGCTCTCCGCACCAGGTCTGTGGTGCGCGTCGCCAGTTCAGCCCGGCCTGTCCCTGCTCCCCGCACCAAGTCTGTGGTGCGTTTCGTCAGCCCTGTCCGGCCCGTTCCTGCTCCCCGCACCAAGTCTGTGGTGCGTGTCGTCAGCCCTGTCCGGCCCGGTTCCGCTCTCCGCACCAAGTCAGGGGTGCGCTTCGTCAGCCCGGTCCGGCCCATTCCTGCTCCCCGCGCCAAGGCAGTGGTGCGCGTCGTCAGCCTGGTAAGGCCCGTTCGTCCTCCACGCACCAAGCCAGGGGCGCGTGTCGTCAGTCCGGCTCCGGCCAGCGGGGCTAGACAGGACCAGGGGTACTTTGGGAGGTGGGGATCAAGGCCAGAGCCAGAGCCACCGCCGAGGAGGTATGCCCACCCAGCCCTCCCTTGTTTAGCCCGTATTGAGGCGCGGTCGCAGTCCGCGCCTTTAGGGGGGGGTACTGTCACGCTCTGGCTCCGGGACTCTGTAATTTGAGCCAGGGTGTGTTCATTCGTTGGGTGTATTTCTATGTTTGTCTTTCTGTTGGGTTTATTTCTATGTTTGGTCAATGACTCCCAATCGGAGGTAACGAGTGTCAGCTGTCGGCTCGTTATCTCTGATTGGGAGCCATATTTAATCTGTATGTTTTCCTGTGGGTGTTGTGGGTTTTTGTTCCGTTTCGGTATGTTTAACCGTTGGACTTCACGAGTCGTGTTTTGGTTTGTTCGTTACGTTAATTAAAATAAAGTCATGTTTGTATCACACGCTGCGCCTTGGTCCGCTTCCTGTAACGACGATCGTGACAGAGTGTTTGTGTGTGGGGGCTTTAATATGCTGCTGAAGTGCAGTTGGGTTAAGGCAGAGTTTTACCCAATCTCATAATGAGGGATTTCAAAGTAAAACTTCAAGATAACTCTCTAATCATTCTCATAAAGAGACGTGGGGAGAGATACAAGCCAACATGGGAAAATGGGTACCAGCCAGCTCATGTTCGGTGTTTTACTGCCCTCAGAAATGATTGATGTTGATGTAGCTACAATACTTATTAAAATCAGAGACTGGGAATGAGATTGAGAAAGAGGTTGTTTTATGGACTTTAATGTTCTTCTGAAATGAGTACTCTATATAGGAGAGTGAATAGACTGCAGGCTTCCCTTTCTGTGTGTAAAGAAAAGGAAAAGGGGGGTGACACAATAGAAGCTGCAGAGGGAGCCTTAGATTGAGTTCAAATATTCATTGAAATGAGGTAAAGTGTGGAGCAGCATAAGAATAGCCTGTTTTTAAAGATTAACATAACCCTTGAAAGTGTTATTGTATCCCCATAACCAAGTCAGACATAAAACCATTCTCCCTCTCTGTGAGTTATTGCATAAGTCCCTCAAATTTACTACCACAATCATGAGCCACCCATTCGCTCTCCCAGTTAGAGAATTCTTTGCATTTTGAAAAGGTAAAACACTCAGATCTCTGCCAGAAGGAAAGAAAAAGGGAGAACATTTTGTCATCCATAGAAATGTTGAGTTGCATACTACAGATCCTAAGGGTAGGGTTTAGTGTTGTGTTGAATGGCGTTTACCTTGCTCTGTCAAATGAAGACAAGACGACAGATGCAGTACGTTGGTGTAAATCCTTGTCAACAATCATTCATAATAACTTTTTTTCTATCTGATATATAGGTGATCCATTGACCTGTGTGTGTGTGTGTGTTAAGGGAGGCGAGGCGCGTGCGATGGGTGCAATTGGTTTGTATGGGCCAAAGCCCCGCCTCATTAAAAAACGAGAGAAAAAAATAAAAGGAAACGCAACTCAGGGCTTTTACTGGGGGCAACACCTGTTTCCCAAAGCAACACTAACTGATAGAGATCTGAAGAGATACAAAGACATATTCTAACATATCAGCTATTGGAGAATTAGCTTTTGACCACTGAATTTTGTGTGTGTGTTTGTGCGTGCATGCGTGCGTGTGTGTGCATTGTAGGTAATCTATACATCCCTGCGGTGTTTCTCAGTGAGTGTATCAGTACAACGATCATGACTGGTTAATTGATTTCACAACATCATCTCTGCATTGATCTTGGCCTCCTAGAGTTATAGGAGTTCTGTGTAAAAGAGAGCAAGAGAGAGAAACAGCACTTATTCTATTATTCTACTCACATCACCAGCAAAATACTATATTACCTAGGCCCTAGATTAAATATCACAGCACACACTGGTTATGAGACATGATAACCAGCCTCATATTCCACATATAATGCTGTGTGAAACAATATGTACTTGATCTGATCTTGAATATTTATCCTAGTTTTCGTTTTAGTTCAAGGAATTTAAAAGTCAAATGCTGGTGTTTTTTCTCATCATGCATTATTGTTGTAACGTCAACCCAGGGAGTCAGGAAGCAGGTGCAGTTAGTGAGTTTAATATGAACGCACATAGAACGATACAAAACAAGAGCAACATCTGACAAGGAAACATAACCAATACTGCCTGATAACTGATAACAAAAGAGTGCTATATAAAGGGTAAGTAATCAGGGAGTAAGTCCAGGTGTGACTGATGATGAGACGCAGGTGTGCGTGGTTAGTACACCGGCGACGTCAAGCGCCGGTGAGGGGGAGCGGGAGTAGATGTGACGATTGTGCAAAATCATGGTACAGTCTATGGACTGCTAGCATATTCCAACCACACCAAATGTAAATAATTTAACTGCTAAAATGCTTATATTCCTCCTTAAATTGAAATGAAAAGCTCCTATTTAACAACTCCTTTCATTAAAAGTAGATGGTCATGATGAATCATTGTGACATGCATTGCAAATGAACTTATTGCACATTCATCATCAGTTTTTGGCATATAGGTGTGGCATTGGAACAGTGACATAACCTATAGACTTCTGCTCAATTCTCGACCTAACGGTCTATATACCTCAGCTTGCTTTTGGCTAAAGCGCCAAACATCTCCCCTCACCTCTTTGTCATACCTATGCCTCCTTCCCTCTTCTACTCCATCTCCCCCTCTCTCCTTTTAGTACAAACATATGCTCAGTCTCCCCTTGAGACTGATCTGCTGTTGGTTTTGTCAGCCTAAATGTTTGGGCTGGTTCCCAGAGCAGACAGTCAGCCAGACAGACAGACAGCGGTGCACAGCAGTAGGGTGAAGTGCAGAGTTATAGACAGACAGACTCAGGGGCAGGGCCTACACACCTAAAGGGTAAATACACAATTAGCTGCATCACCACACTCCACGACTAATTAGACAGGACAGGCAGCAGCTGTTAAGGCAGACAGGAGGGTAAGGGGGTGGTGGGGGGGGGGGTTGTTCCCGTTTTCAAAATGTGTTTTTCACTGAATATTTATTGTTGTTATTTCTCTCTGTGACTCGCTCTCTCCTCTCTCTCTCTCTCAGTATTTTTCTTTATCCTCTGAAACATTTTAGCTGAGCCATGTGTCAAGTATTTTATGATGTCTGGGACAAATATGGTTCAAGGATAGATTGTATTCATTTGTATCCGTTTTACTTTTCCTTTTTACATTTCTTAAATGTTAAAGGGAAATGTTATGCTAATATAGTATTAGAACACTATAATGTGTATTAACCAATGGGCCTACACCAGCTCTATGTCATGAAATTATGACATTAATGAAATTCCTAGTTGTTAAAAGGTTCACAGGCCTTTATCTGCTCTTATTCCCCTTTTGACTATAAAAACATATTTCTGAACATAATATTCCAGCTCAGAGAGCATATCATTAGACCCTTAAATAACCACCATTATTAGTAGGGCTGATTCCTCGCTGCCTCTGGGGTGGGTTGGGTATGTCTTGGTGCTGCTGTGAAAGAGGGAAACTAATTTGAGCTCACTGTATTTCACAAGGGGACCAATTGCCCTCACTGTTCATGCCCTCTACCATCTATCCGTACCATGTAACATTGTTTTCAATGCAAATGTTCTAGAATTCTATTTCAATGCAGAAAGTGTCTGCCTACAGGAAATGGACAGGAAACTGTACAGATTGCATGTTTAAAACATGACATAGACATGACTGCAGCTGCAGTGGATGCCCTACAAGTTGCAGGCAATGAGTGGAGCAGAGAGATGCTGAGCTTACACTTGCTCGCTCGCTCGCACTCTCTCTCTCTCTCTCTCTCTCTCTCTCTCTCTCTCTCTCTCTCACTCTCACACTCACACTCACACTCACACACACACACACACACACACACACACACACACACACACACACACACACACACCACAGTAGGAGACGGTGCAGATGAAGAAAACACACCATTGCTGTGTCAGCTGGGTGAGTATTGGGGTGGGGTAAGGTTAGACTCAGAGAAGAGAGAGAAAGGAGAGAGCAGTCTGCTAACCTAATTCATTCATACTAACACTGATTCATCTGCTTGGATGCAGACATGTCCATCCTAGCCCCTCACATAACACTGAGATTGAGGCCAATAAGGATGATGTCATCAAACAGATTTGGAGCATTGTCTTTATGGCTATTTGTTCACATTTGTTGGAAATGTATCTGTCCTTATCTGATATATAGGTGATCCATTGACCTGTGTGTGTGTGTTAAGGGAGGCGAGGTGCAGGCATGAGCGCCATTGGTTTGTATGGGCCAAAGCCCCGCCTCATTAAAAAACGAGAGAAAAAAGGAAAAGAAAACTGATACACACCCCTCTCTCAATTCTTGCAGGAGGGCAATAATAGGAAGGAGTGTGTAGGATTACGAACGGTGTCGCAATCAAGCATAGGCTAGTTTAGAGGAAAAAGCGAGATTCTCTCAACAATCAACATTAGGAATCAATTATTTATGCGACGGAGATCGGCTCCGTTGCTCTAGGATTTAAGTTTTTGTGGCATCTAAAGGTGGATCCATTAATATCGAACAGGACGCGGTCTTGTAAAGCGTATGATGCTATTTTCAGACGCCTAAAGACACCATTTGAACTTCTCAATAAACATCTAATCGAGGTAGGACTAAATATAATTTTCTAATGATTTCGAAAACCTCAGTTGTTCCACTGGTGTAGTTTTGAAAGCGATCTTTGACGCTTGTTGGTGCCCATGTGTGTCTCTGCGCCATCAAGAACTAGGGAGGGAATTGTTGGGTGGGCTATTCCGAGGATATCTTTAGTGAAAGGGAAAAATGTGCATTAGTAAAGGCATAACGCTATTGTGGGCCACGTCCTGTCAATACAGTGATCAACTATGTCCCTCACTCATACCAACACAACAACCATCTTTGGAACTCCAACAGATTGAATAAAACAATAGATGAATAAGAGAGAACGAAAGAAGGATTCCATTTGAATTGGCAGTGCCAATTTCAACACGTTGAGGAAGTCTATTTTAGACATTTCACATTATATGATTGAATAGAAAAAAGTTATTTAGATACAAAAAAGTTAAATATCTCAAATAATTTCAGTAGGCTATGAAAACAGATCAGTGTCACCATGCCATGCCACCATGCAGTGCTTGAGCTTTACTTTAAAGGGGCAATCAGAAGTTGCTACATACATTTTTGGACTTATAAATTAATGATATGTACACATTGATTCTTGAAGAATATAACTTATAAATGCCTCATGAGCTTAGTTCAACTGTTGTTCCCCATCAGAACCCACAATATAAGCTTGTTTTACGCCAATGTTAGTAAACAATGTAAATATAAACAAACACTGTATAGCCTCAAAACATGGTTAAAAATATAATTTTGATATCATGAATGGTCAGTCCTTGCATCCATAGCTCTGTCAATTAATTATTTTAGAGCGGTTACATTTCTGCAGCCCCATCCCTCAGCTTCTTACAGAAACAGTGGTGGGAAGGCTGCTTTATTGTTTCAACAGCTGATTGGCCCTTTAACTTGAAGTTTAAAAATTAGATCTCTCTCCCTCCCACTCTTTCTCTCAGTTTTATAGTGTGCATCTCCTTCACACTTCACAGATGGAAGCAGGTGGTTTGATTTTAGAGGGCCACATCTCTTCTTCCAAATTCAGCTTTTGTCATTATTACAAAAGTATCCCACATATTCACTGAAAACCAATAATGTGAGGAATTCAGACTCATCATACAATGATTACTGTTATAGGTGCAAAGCAACAGGAGCTCTAGTCTCTCTCCATTCCCCCTACTTCACAATTTGGCATTATCGTGTTAAAGGGCCTGGTGGGGATTGGTATGGAAAGATAACCTTTTTGCAATTTGGAGGCTTAAGTGGAAGGAAGGTCCTTGAGAGAGGGTTCTTTTGTTTTGGCGTGAAAGGAGTGGGAACTGTGGCTGTATGCAGATGTGCTGCTGGCAACGGACATCCGCTCTCCCTGTGGACATCGTCATGGCGATAGTAAAGTTGGTTGGTGCCAGCCTGTGGTGAAAAGGCCCTGTCAGTAAAGCCCGAATGCCCCTGCTGCCCTCTCCTCTCTAGGGGAAACACTTTGGGATTAACTTGAGACCTCTGTTACCTTGCCCTATTTAAGTCTTTTAGGGTTGGTCTAGAGCAGGATTCCGCAATATGCGGAATGCCCACGGGCCTGTGATTTTATGTGGCCCCCCAAGTTTTCTGAGCAAGTTTTATTTTATTTTTTATATACAGTGCCTTCACAAAGTATTCATACCCATTGACTTATTCCACATTTTGTTGTGTTACAGCCTGAATTCAAAATGGATTCGATATATTTTTGTTCTCACCCATCTACACACAATACCCCATAATGTATGAAATTTTAGCAAATGTATTGAAAATGAAATAGAAATATCTAATTTACATAACTATTCTAACCCTTGAGTCAATATTGTGTAGAAGCACCTTTGGCAGCGATTACAGTTGTGAGTCTTTCTGGGGAAGTCTCCAAGAGCTTTCCACACCTGGATTGTGCAACATTTGCCCATTATTCTTTTCAGAATTCTTCAAGCTCTGTCAAATTGGTTGTTGATCATTGCTAGACAACCATTTACAGGTCTTGCCATAGATGTTCAAGCAGATTTAAGTCAAAACTGTTACTCGGCTAGGGCTGTTGTGGTGACCGTATTACTGCCACACCGGCGGTCATGAGTCATGAAGGCAGTCAAATTCCACGTTACTGTTTAGTCACGGTAATTAGGATTCTCCAAGCTCTGATGCTGCTGATGGTCATTAGTAGCCTACCAAACTTGCTAAATGCCTGGTACTCAGCACTCTATTGTTCCTCTAATCACTCTGACATCAATGCAAATGTTATCGAAAATCTAATCAAACACTTCATGAGAGCCCATGCTCATGTTGCGCAACATTTCTATAGGCTATGCAATTGCGCGAGAAAAGAGTGATGGCCTCTATTAAAAAGAGGAGAATTCCATCAGCTTTCTATAAGGTAGGCCTACTATATTTATTTCTCAACTTTCCTAATATTAAGCACATTGCTTATCTTTACAACAGGAGTATAGCCTACCTGGCTGGCATGAAACTTAACCACGGGAAAAGCGTCCTCCATTCGCTAGTTAAGTGCATAGATTACATTTATTTTTTCCCCTGCCCCTGTTTCGAGACAGGCGCATGATAATGGACCATTCTAAATCAAAACAAATTTCTCACATGTATTATTTAGTATACAGTACCAGTCAAAAGTTTGGACACACCTACTCATTCAAGGGTTTTTCTTTATTTTTACTATTTTCTACAATGTAGAATAATAGTGAAGACATCAGAATGATGAAATAACACATATGGAGTCATGTAGTAACCAAAAAAGTGTTAAACAAATCAAAATATATTTTTTATTCTTCAAAGTAGACACCCTTTGCCTTGATGACAGCTTTGCAAACTCTTGGCATTCTCTCAACCAGCTTCACCTGGAATGCTTTTCCAACAGTCTTGAAGGAGTTCCCACATATGCTGAGCACTTGTTGGCTGCTTTTCCTTCACTCTGCGGTCCAACACATCCCAAACCAGCTCAATTGGGATGAGGTCAGGTGATTGTGGAGGCCAGGTCATCTGTGTTCCAAGATGGCGTAGCAGTGCGGTCTGGTACTCTTGTGTGTCCGTGTAAATAGCCTGTTTTTCTCTTTTTTGTGTGTCTTTTGTTGTATATATTCCCCTATCACACTTTTCATCCTTCTACTAAATATACTTTCCTGCAACCCGCCTCACTCAATGTGGAACGGATTCTATTATTTACTTACCTTTTATCTAGACTCTCCAGTTGAAACTAGCTAGCCAGCTAACTAGCTACTTGCTATTAGCCACCGTTAGCGGTTTTCACCCAGAACATCGGATTTTCTGCCGGAATAACTGAATCACTGGACCTTAACACTGGATCGCTAGCACACAACAGCCAGGCTTCCTGCTCGCCTGTGCTGTAGCACCAATTCGAACTGCTCTCGGACTCACATATTGCTGTTCACTGGACCTTATGAACACTCAGCTGCACAGCTGATGCCTGCTGGTCTGTTCCTTTACACGGTACCCTGTCCTGTTTATCTGTTTTGCCTCAGCCCAAACTCTCATCGCCATTACCAGTTGTTGTCTTAGCTCTCTCAAATAACACCTGTGAATGCTTTATGCCTCTCTCCCATGTCAATATGCCTTGCCTATTGCTGTTCCAGTTAGTTCTTATTATACAATTTCACTGTAGAGGCCCAAGTCCCTCTCAAACTGCCTCAAATAGCTCCTTTGTTCCACCCCCCATACACGCAGAGACCGGCTCAATCGGTGCCTCCAGTGATGCTATCTCTTTCATTGTTACCCAATGCTTAGGTTTACCTCCACTGTACTCGTATCCTTCCATATCCTTGTCTGTACATAATGCCCTGAATCTATTCTACAACGCCCGGAAATCTGCCCCCTTTATTCTCTGTACCCAACACACTAGAAGACCAGTTCTTAAAGCCTTTAGCCATATCCTTATTCTAGTCCTCCTCTGTTCCTCTGGTGATGTAGAGGTTAACCCAGGCCCTGCATCCCCCAGTATCACTCCTACTCCCCAGGAGCTATCATTTGTTGACTTCTGTAACCGTAAAAGCATTGTTTTTTTTGCATGTTAACATCAGAAGCCTCCTCCCTAAGTTTGAGTTATTCACTGCGTTAGCACACTCCGCCAACCCTGATGTTCTAGCAGTGTCTAAATCCTGGCTTAGGAAGGCCACCAAAAATTCTGAAATTTCCATCCCCAACTACAACATTTTCCGTCTAGATAGAACTGCCAAAGGGGGTGGAGTTGCAATCTACTGTAGAGATAGAGCTCTGCAGTCTATCATACTATCCAGGTCTGTGCCCAAACAGTTTGAGCTCCTACTTCTAAAAATCCACCTTTCCAGAAATAAGTCTCTCACTGTTGCCGCTTGCTACAGACCCCCCTCAGCCCCCAGCTGTGCCCTGGACACCATATGAGAATTGATTGCCCCCCATCTATCTTCAGAGTTCGTACTGCTTGGTGACCTAAACTGGGATATGCTTAACACCTCGGCCATCCTACAATCCAAACTAGATGCCCTCAATCTTACACAAATTATCAAGGAACCTACCAGGTACAACCCTAAATCCGTAAACATGGGCACCCTTATAGATATCATCCTGACTAACTTACCCTCTAAATACACCTCCGCTGTCTTCAACCAGGATCTCAGCGATCACTGCCTCATTGCCTACGTCCGTAACGGGTCCGCAGTCAAACGACCACCCCTCATCACTGTCAAACGCTCCCTAAAACACTTTAGCAAGCATGCCTTCCTAATTGACCTGGCCCAGGTATCCTGGATGGATATCGATCTCATTCCGTCAGTAGAGGATGCCTGGTTGTTCTTTTAAAAGTGCTTTCCTCACAATCTTAAATAAGCATGCCCCATTCAAAGAATTCAGAACTAAGAACAGATATAGCCCCTGGTTCTCCTCAGACTTGACTACCGTTGACCAGCACAAAAACATCCTGTGGCGTACTGCATTAGCATTGAATGTCGCGGGGGCTATTATAATTTTTTTTTTTTCAGGGAAGTTAGGAACCATTATACACAATCAGTTAGGAACGCAAAGGCTAGCTTTTTCAAACAGAAATTTGCATCCTGTAGCACTAACTCCAAAAAGTTTTGGGACACTGTAAAGTCCATGGAGAATAAGAGCACCTCCTCCCAGCTGCCCACTGCACTGAGGCTAGGAAACACTATCACCACCGATAAATCTACAATAATCGAGAATTTCAACAAGCATTTTGCTACGGCTGGCCATGCTTTCCACCTGGCTACCACTACCCCGGCCACCAGCTCTGAACCCTCTGCTGCAACTTGCCCATGCCCCCCCTCTTCTTCTTCACACAAATTCAGAAAGCTGATGTTCTGAAAGAGCTGCAAAATCTGGGCTAGACAGTCTGGATCCTTTCTTTCTAAAATTAGCCACCGAAATTGTCGTAACCCCTATTACTAGCCTGTTCAATCTCTCTTTCGTAACGTCTGAGATCCCCAGAGATTGGAAAGCTGTCGCGGTCATCCCCCTCTTCAAAGGGGGTGACACTCTAGATCCAAACTGTTACAGACCTATATCCATCCTGCCCTTCAAAAGTTTTTGAAAGCCAAGTTAACAAATTGATCACCGACCATTTCGAATCACACCGTACCTTCTCCGCTATGCAATCCGGTTTCCGTGCTGGTCATGGGTGCACCTCAGCCACGCTCAAGGTCCTAAATTATATTGTAACCGCGATCGATAATAGACAGTACTGTGCAGCCGTCTTCATCGACCTGGTGAAGGCTTTCGACTCTGTCAACCGCCACATTCTTATTGGCAGACTAAATAGCCTTGGTTTCTCAAATTACTGCCTTGCCTGGTTCACCAACTACTTCTCAGATAGAGTTCAATGTGTCAAATCGGAGGGCCTGTTGTCTGGACCTATGGCATTCTCTATGGGGGTGCCACAGGGTTCAATTCTTGGGCCGACTCTTTTCTCTGTGTATATCAATGATTTCGCTCTTGCTGCTGGTGATTCTCAGATCCACCTCTACGCAGACGACACCATTTTATATACATCTGGCCCTTCATTGGACACTGTGTTAACAAACCTCCAAACGAGCTTCAATGCCATACAACACTCCTTCCGTAGCCTCCAACTGCTCTTAAACACAACTAAATGCATGCTCTTCAATCGAACGCTGCTGGCACCCGCCCACCCGACTAGAATCACTACTCTCGACGGGTCTGACCTAGAGTATGTGGACAACTACAAATACCTAGGTGTCTGGTTAGACTGTAAACTCTCCTTCCAGACTCACATTAAGCATCTCCAATCCAAATTTAAATCTAGAATCGGCTTCCTATTTCGCAACAAAGCCTCCTTTACTCATGCTGCCAAACATGCCCTCGTAAAACTGACTATCCTACCGATCCTTGACTTCGACGATGTAATTTACAAAATAGCCTTCAACACTCTACTCAGCAAATTGGATGTAGTCTATCACAGTGCCATCCGTTTTGTCACCTAAGCCCCATATACTACCCACCACTGTGACCTGTACGCTCTTGTTGGCTGGTCCTCACTACATATTCGTCGCCAAACCCACTGGCTCCAGGCCATCTATAAATCACTGCTAGGCAAATCCCTGCCTTATCTTAGCTCATTGGTCACCATAGCAACACCCACCCGTAGTATGTGCTCCAGCAGATATATCTCACTGGTCATCCCCAAAGCCAACACCTCCTTTGGCCGCCATTCCTTCCAGTTCTCTGCTGCCAATGACTGGAACAAACTGCAAAAATCTCTGAAGCTGGAGACACTTATCTCCCTCACTAACTTTAAGCATCAGTTGTCAGAGCACCTTACCGATCACTGCACCTGTACACAGCCCATCTGAAATTAGCCCACCCAACTACCTCATCCCCATATTGTTATCTATTTTGCTCATTTGCACACCAGTATCTCAATTTACACATCCTCTCTTGCACATCTATCATTCCAGTGTTAATACTAATTGTAATTATTTTGCACTATGGCCTATTTATTGCCTTACCTCCATAACTTGCTACATTTGCACACACTGTGTATATGTATATATATATATTCTGTTGTATTTTTGACTTTATGTTTTGTTTTACCCCATATGTAACTCTGTGATGTTGTTTTTATCGCACTGCTTTGCTTTATCTTGGCCAGGTCGCAGTTGTAAATGAGAACTTGTTCTCAACTGGCTTACCTGGTTAAATAAAAAACAGCTGTTACACTCTATAACTGTTTTAAAGTCATCTCTGGCCTCATGGTGAAATCCCTGAGTGGTTTCTTCCTTCTCCGGCAACAGAGTTAGGAATGAAGCCTGTATCTTTGTAGTTACAGGGTGTATTGATACAACGTCCAAAGTGTAATTAGTAGGCTTGGGGGTATACCGTATATACCGTATACTGGGGTATTTGGAAATAGCCACAAGATGGTTTTTCCAATACCGTCAATACTGTTGAAACAATACTTGTTTTTCAATACATTTTAATATTTGTAGCAATTTAAGTAAATACCTGCAGTCAACATGTGCAATGCGTTAGGAGATAAAGCAGATCACGTTCTTATTTCACCTGTCACATTATTTTACGTTATGAAGCTTACTTAGTTCCCTAGCACAGTTGAGCCAGTCACTTGTTTAAGTCATAATGCCCTCGAAGCCGGTGTTTGGAGGATATATTGGCACAGGTGTTGTTAGGCCTGAGATTAAGTCGTATCTGTGACCAACAGATGCATAGTCATGGGTGTACTCCCTGTTCACCCATGACTGCATGGCCAAGCACGCCTCCAACTCAATCATCAAGTTTGCAGACGACACAACGGTAGTAGGCTTGATTACCAACTATGACGAGACCGCCTACAGGGAGGAGTTGAGGGCTCTGGGAGTGTGGTGCCAGGAAAATAACCTCTCACTCAATGTCAACAAAACAAAGGTGATGATCGTGGACTTCAGGAAACAGCAGAGGGTGCACCCCCCCCTATCCATATAGACGGGACTGCAGTGGAGAAGGTGGAAAGCTTCAAGTTCCTTGGCGTACACATCACTGACAAACTGAAATGGTCCACCCACGCAGACAGTGTGGTGAAGAAGGTGCAACAGAGCCTCTTCAACCTCAGGAGGCTGTAGAAATTTGGCTTGGCACCTAAAACCCTCACATACTTTTACAGATGCACAATTGAGAGCATCCTGTCAGGCTGCGTCACCGCCTGGTACGGCAACTGCACCGCCCGCAACTGCAGGGCTCTCCAGAGGGTGGTGCGGTCTGCGGAACGCATTACCGGGGGCAAACTACCCGCTCTCCAAGACACCTACAGCACCCGATGTCACAGGAAGGCCAAAAAGATCATCAAGGACATCAACCACCCGAGCCACTGCCTGTTCACCCCGCTATCATCCAGAAGGTGCATCAAAACTGGGACTGAGAGAATGAAAAACAGCTTCTATCTCAAGGCCATCAGACTGTTAAATAGCCATCATTAGCACATTAGAGGCTGCTGCTGCCTATTGAAATCACTGGTCACTTTAAGAAATGGAACACGAGTCACTTTAATAATGTTTACATATCTTGCACTACTCATCTCATATGTATATACTGTATTCTATTCTATAATATTCTACTGTATCTTAGTCCATGCCGCTCTGTCATTGCTTGTCCATATGTATATATTCTTACTAGATTTTGGTGTATTTGGTATATGTTGTGAAATTGTTAGATATTACTGCAGTGTCGGAGCTAGAAGCACAAGCATTTCGCTACACCCGCAATAACATCTGCTAAACACGTGTATGTGACAAATACAATTTGATTTTATTTGATCTGTATTCCCAGTCATGTGAAATCCATAGATTAGGTCCTAATTTATTTATTTCAATTGACTGATTTCGTTAAATGAACGGTAACTCAGTAATATCTTAGAAATTGTTGCATGTTGCGTTTTATATTGTTGATCAGTGTAATAAGGTGACGGGCATCATATTGTGTAGCTTTCTGCTGTGTTTGAAAAGCCCTTTGGATTAGTTATTTGTACAGCTGCCACTGCTATCTTGATTTCCTAGCGTTTTTTTTCTCCTCTCCGTTCTCGCCCGTCTGCTCCTCCCCCCTCTCCTCCAATCATAGCAGGCAGGCCCGTTGCCCTAGCGACTCCAGACTCCACACAGACACAGCGCGCTACTGGAAAGCCGGTACTGCATCAAAACTTTGTTCATTTGCACACATTGTTCACAAAAATGACATTCAGTAGCTCCTACCTATATACAGTATCTCACAAAAGTGAGTACACCCCTCACATTTTTGTAAATATTTGAGTATATCTTTTCATGTGACAACACTGAATAAATGATACGTTGCTACAAGGCAAAGTAGTGAGTGTACAGCTTGTATAACAGTGTACATTTGCTGTCCCCTCAAAATAACACAACACACAGCCATTAATGTCTAAACCACTGGCAACAAAAGTGAGTACACCCCTAAGTGAAAATGTCGAAATTGGGGCCAAAGTGTCAATTTTGTGTGGCCACCATCATTTTCCAGCACTGCCTTAACCCTCTTGGGCATGGAGTTCACCAGAGCTTCACAGGTTGCCACTGTAGTCCTCTTCCACTCCTCCAAGACGACATCACGGAGCTGGTGGATGTTAGAGACCTTGCACTCATCCACCTTCCGTTTGAGGATGCCCCACAGATGCTCAATAGGGTTTAGGTCTGGAGACATGCTTGGCCAGTCCATCACCTTTACCCTCAGCTTCTTTAGCAAGGCAGTGGTCATCTTGGAGGTGTGTTTGGGGTCGTTATCATGTTGGAATACTGCCCTGCGGCCCAGTCTCCGAAGGGAGGGGATCATGCTCTGCTTCAGTATGTCACAGTACATGTTGGCATTCATGGTTCCCTCAATGAACTGTAGCTCCCCACTGCCGGCAGCACTTATGCAGCCCCAGACCATGACACTCCCACCACCATGCTTGACTGTACACAAGACACACTTGTCTTTGTACTCCTCACCTGGTTGCCACCACACACACTTGACACCATCTGAACCAAATAAGTTTATCTTGGTCTCATCAGACCACAGGACATGGTTCCAGTAATCCATGTCCTTAGTCTGCTTGTCTTCAGCAAACTGTTTGCGGGCTTTCTTGTGCATCATCTTTAGAAGAGGCTTCCTTCTGGGACGACAGCCATGCAGACCAATTTGATGCAGTGTGCAGCGTATGGTCTGAGCACTGACAGGCTGACCCCCCACCCATTCAACCTCTGCAGCAATGCTGGCAGCAATCATACGTCTATTTCCCAAAGACAACCTCTGGATATGACGCTGAGCACGTGCACTCAACTTCTTTGGTCGACCATGGCGAGGCCTGTTCTGAGAGGAACCTGTCCTGTTAAACCGCTGTATGGTCTTGGCCACCGTGCTGCAGCTCAGTTTCAGGGTCTTGGCAATCTTCTTATAGCCCAGGCCATCTTTTATGTAGAGCAACAATACTTTTTTTCAGATCCTCAGAGAGTTCTTTGCCACGAGGTGCCATGTTGAACTTCCAGTGACCAGTATGAGGGAGTGTGAGAGCGATGACACCAAATTTAACACACCTGCTCCCCATTCACACCTGAGACCTTGTAACACTAACGAGTCACATGACACTGGGGAGGGAAAATGGCTAATTGGGCCCAATTTGGACATTTTCACTTAGGGGTGTAGTCACTTTTGTTGCCAGCGGTTTAGGCATTAATGGCTGTGTGAGTTATTTTGAGGGGACAGCAAATTTACACTGTTATACAAGCTGTACACTCACTACTTTACATTGTAGCAAAGTGTCATTTCTTCAGTGTTGTCACATGAAAAGATATACTCAAATATTTACAAAAATGTGAGGGGTGTACTCACTTTTGTGAGATACTGTATGTACAGTTGAAGTCGGAAGTTTACATACACCTTAGCCAAATACATTTAAACTCAGTTTTTCACAATTCCTGACATTTGATCCTAGTAAAAATTCCCTGTCTTAGGTCAGTTAGGATCACCACTTTGTGAATGTGAAATGTCAGAATAATAGTGGAGAGAATTATTTATTTCAGCTTTTATTTATTTCATCACATTCCCAGTGGGTCTGAAGTTTACATACACTCAATTAGTATTTGGTAGCATTGCCTTTAAATTCTTTAACTTGGGTCAAATGTTTCGGGAAGCCTTCCACAAGCTTCCCACAATAAGTTGGGTGAATTTTGGCCCATTCCTCCTGACAGACCTGGTGTCACTGAGTCAGGTTTGTAGGCCTCCTTGCTCGCACACGCTTTTTCAGTTCTGCTCTCAGATTTTCTATAGGATTGAGGTCAGGGCTTTGTGATGGCCCTCCAATACCTTGACTTTGTTGTCCTTAAGCCATTTTGCCACAACTTTGGAAGTATGCTTGGGGTCATTGTCCATTTGGAAGACCCATTTGCGACCAAGCTTTAACTTCCTGACTGATGTCTTGAGATGTTGCTTCAATATATCCACATAATTTTCCTTCATGATGCAATCTATTTTATGAAGTGCACCAGTCCCTCCTGTAGCAAAGCACCCCCACAGCATGATGCTGCCACCCCCGTGCTTCACGGTTGGGATGATGTTCTTCGGCTTGCAAGCAACCCCCTTTTTCCTCCAAACATAACAATGGTCATTATGGCCAAACAGTTCTATTTTTGTTTCATCAGACCAGATCTTTGTCCCCATGTGCAGTTGCAAACCGTAGTCTGGCTTTTTTATGGCGGTTTTGGAGCAGTGGCTTCTTCCTTGCTGAGCGGCCTTTCAGGTTATGTCGATATATGACTCGTTTTACTGTGGATATAGATACTTTTGTACCTGTTTCCTCCAGCATCTTCACAAGGTCCTTTGTTGTTGTTCTGGGATTGATTTGCACTTTTCACACCAAAGTACGTTCATCTCTAGGAGACAGAACACGTCTCCTTCCTGAGCGGTATGATGGCTGCGTGGTCCCATGGTGTTCATACTTGCGTACTATTGTTTGTACAGATTAATATGGTACCTTCAGGCATTTGGAAATTGCTCCCAAGGATGAACCAGACTTGTGGAGGTCTACAATTTTTTTTTCTGAGGTTCTTGGCTGATTTCTTTTGATTTTCCAATGATGTCAATCAAAGAGGCACTGAGTTTGAAGGTAGGCCTTGAAATACATCCACAGGTACACCTCCAATTGACTCAAATGATGTCAATTAGCTTATCAGAAGCTTCTAAAGCCATGACATCATTTTCCAAGCTGTTTAAAGGCACAGTCTAACTCACTGGAATTGTGATACAGTGAAGTAATCTGTCTGTAAACAATTGTTGGAAAAATTACTTGTGTCATGCACAAAGTAGATGTCCTAACCGACTTGCCAAAACTATAGTTTGTTAACAAGAAATTTGTGGAGTGGTTGAAAAACGAGTTTTAATGACTCCAACCTAAGTGTATGTAACCTTCCGACTTCAATTATATAACTATGTGAGCTGGATTGCCTGTGTTTGCAATTAGTTTACTTTTGTTTGCGCTCGTTCGCATATTTAGCAGCCTCCATGCAAATATGCTATTACTTGCGCAAATCTTGTTAGCATTCTGGTAATAGATGCCCAATGGGCTTTTTAGCATTTGTTTGGCGCCCACTTGTGTACTAAACCGGTAATACCGTAAGTCCCGGTATGAGAGAAGGACGGTATGACTATATGAAAATCTGGATACCGCCCAACTCTAGTAAATAGTAACTTCTCCATGCTCAAAAGGATATTCATTGTCTGCTTTTTACCCATTTACCAATATGTGCCCTTAGTTGCAAGGCATTGGAAAACCTCCCTGGTCTTTTTGGTTGAATCTGTGTTTGAAATTCCCTGCTCGACTGAGGGACCTTACAGATAATTGTATGTGTGTGGTACAGAGATGAGGTAGTCATTAAAAAATCATGTTAAACACTATTATTGCACATAGAGTGAGTCCATGCAACTTATTATGTGACTTGTTAAGCAAATGTTTACTCCTGAAGTTATTTAGGCTTGCCATAACAAAGGGGTTGAATACTTAATGACTCAAGACATTTCAGCTTTTCATTTCTAATCAAGTTGTACAATTTTCGAAAAACATAATTCCACTTTGACATTATGGGGTATTGTGTGTAGGCAGTGGCGGCTCCTGGAAAAATTCTCAGGGGGGGCAATTTTTCTGATGATTTAGGTGACCTACACACATTTTTTAAAAGATATGTCCAGCAACAACATGAAGACAGGGGCAGCATATAAGTCAATACCAGAAGCATTTATTGACTGATCTCAAAAGTGTTGGCTTACAAAATCAAAATAAGTTATCACAGTAAAAATAATCAAGGGTGTTCTTTCACATTCCTCAACACTGCATAAACAATATGCATTTCCATAAACAAATGAAATATCAGCTGAAAATACAGCATCTTGGTATTTGTTCAGATTGCAGGATCAACAAGAGCTTTTACCACATTTTTTGCCTCATGGTTGAATTGGAAATATGTGCACCTGAGCATAATTCACAACAAGCAAGCAGGAGCTTTTGATAGAGGCTACTGAAAACATTGATGCAAGTTATTGGTAATAAGACATTTTTATAGACTTCCATATTCTGCCCTCTTGTATAGATTTGTGAAAATGAACAGTGATAGACATTTTGCCTGAAAACAGAATTTGAAAGTAATTTCTAGAAAAGGTAAACACAGCTATCTGTATGGCTTTGTAAAAATGAACAACCATATTCTGGCCAATTGTATAGATTTGTAAATATGAACAACCATATTCTGGCCAATTGTATAGATTTGTAAAAATGAACATGAACAGATTATTTTTTTGTATTACTTTTTTAAAAATGAAAAATAACTATTTTAAACAACATCAACTGTGAACTGATTTGGGCGTGTGTGTGTTAAAGAGACAGACAGGGAGGGACAAAGAGAGAGAGAGGCTACATTACTTGTACTGAAACTGTTCTCTTCTCTGTTTCAATACAGCAAAGCGTTCAATGACTTTCTCATTGAAATCAGGCATGCTGAGGACTAGTTCCCTCTCCATGGAAAGCATGGCCAGTGCATTCAGACGTTCCTGGCCCATTGAATTTCGCAGGAATGTCTTAACTCGTGTCAAAGTTGAGAAACATCTCTCAGCTTCAGCTGTTGTCATGGGAGTAGTTATGAGGATGTTCAACAGAGTCACAGTCTCAGAGAACGTCTCCTGGAGGTTGTAGCTCATGAGAACCTGGTACAGTGCCAGTGCACCACAGCATCCCTTGAATTCAGGATTCTCATAGATCAGAGATAGTTCTGTCTTGAGCTTTGCCTTGCTCAGCATGGGGTATGCATTCACAGTGGCATTCAGAGCATCATCAGGAAATGAATGGCAGTACCTTTCAAACATGTCTGCTTGCAGTAAGGTAGCACTCACAAGGTGGCCAGAGAAAGAGAACCTTTCTTTGGTGTGATCCAGGATGGTGTTGCAGACCTCTTCAGACAGCCTCTGCTTCTCCTCTTCTCTCAAAGCTGTTCTGGGTCTTTTGGCTCCTGTTGCTTCTTGCAGCTGCTGTTGAGAGGAGTCCCTGAAGGCAAACAGACCAATGTGTTTGTTGGCTTTGTACAGTATTGTTGTCTATGTGATGCACAGGTATATGCAATGTATCCATGTATAGTACAAATACTTCAGTTCCACTTAAAATGGGCAGGGATGCATAAAGTCTTTAGTGTTTAAGTTAGCCTTTGTGTCTCACATAGCCTGGATGTTCAGCACAGTATACAGTGGTGCTCATAAGCTTATGATCCCATGCTAAAGTTGACTAAAAAGAGGAATAAAAAAGAAAAGAAAATTGGTGTCCTTAAAGGTTGGATTTTCCAACTTTTTTAATTAAGTCATTAAGATCAATTTCCAAAAGATGATTTTTTTATTTTTGTATTCTTCTTTTTAGTCAACTTTAGAATGTGTTCATACACTTATGAGCACCACTGTACAGTACACATAGTATATAAAATAAGCTAGATTACACCACTGGCCATATATAATGAGAATAATGTAATTTCAAACACAAATGCAGTCTCCTTTCATGCATACATTTTCAAATAAAGCTCTGCTTTGAGAAAGATCGAATGATATTGTTTAATCTTACCTTATGGCCTGCACACTGCTTGTGAAGCTGTCGAGGGCACGTTTGATAAAGACAGCATCGATGTCCTTCTTCTGTAGCTTCTGGTACAGAATGTCGACGTGGGGCATGATTTTGTGAAAAAGCCGCAGGGAAAAAAATAAAATCTTCATCATGTAGCATCCTCACGTAGCCAGATGCCTCTCTCACGGTGGGCTGGTCAAGTGAACCCAATGAACCCGTCCGAATGGCTTCAAAACATTCTATGAGGTCGTCTCGATTCTCGTAGACAGTGTTCACGACTCTGCTTAGTAGAAACCTGTTGAATTATTAAATTTGGTCTGGGAGGTCCTAATTGTTTCGTTGCCAATTTATCTTGATTTGTTCGCCGACAAAAAGGAACTTCTTTCAAAGAGACAATCGAGTTGCACTGAAGGCTAGCCATTTTGACAGTAGTAGTGAATTGATTGATGAGGCTACCCGCTCTTTTCTTAGTTACGTTCATGGTTATGTTACGTATGACGAAAGCGCGTAAGTGCAAGCCCTCAGAAACCCATAGAGATTGTATTGAAAGCTCTGATATTTGAAAAAATTGATTTTACATTAGAGGCTATGAGAGACTTCTGGGCGATTTTCAACCTGACTGAAATCGCCCCAAAACGGGCGGGGACATTTGAAGCACGACTTTAGCCTGATTGGACATTTAGTGGCAGATCAGACGTCTAGATTAGAACACTGATAACTACTGTTGCCGTGATATAATTGATTAGAAAAAAAATCCCTTCCTTTTCCCGTTTGGCAGTGCGTCGCCCATATCGCCCTAATGAACACACCGCCCCTGTGTGTAGGCCAATGATGACACATTTTATCAATTTTAAATTCAAGTCAAGGGCTGTGAATACTTTCTGAAGGCACTGTATATAGTTTTTGTTGTTGGATATAAGAGTATAAAATCACCACGAAAACAGCTCAGTTTTATTTTAATTTAGGAAATCTGTTCCCAAGTATTTGCTCTCATAAATACAGAGGCATATGTGATCGTATCCCAACGTAATCAAGGTTTGAAATTTGTCAAATACTATATCTGTTTGAAATTATTGCGGTCAATTTGCAGTGTACAAATTATTTATAACTATGTTCCGGCCCCCCCGAACAGCCGCTCAAGGAAAAATCGGCCCACGCGAATGTAATTGGGGACCCGTGGTATTAGAATGTTTTGATTTCAAAGTAGCTAAATTCAAATTTTCATTGAAGTGTCTGCCTTTCTCAAACCTACATATTCCTACTGTGATTCTTAGCAAATGTGTACAGTCGCTCCTCCTCCCATACCCTCTCTTTCACCCCTCCCTACCTCTATCCATCCTCCCTGTTGGGGGTTGAACTTCTGCTTACATATCCCTGGCATTTATGTATTCAGAAACAGAAGGAGTGTTTAGCCCCTCCCGGCAGACACAGAATCACAATGTATATGGCAACTAATATCAGGGCGTTTGATTTATCACAGACACTAGAAAAATGCAAACCAGCGATTTTGTGTTTATGACATCCCATTGCGGCATGTGTTCCTATTGGTGGAGAAGTAGAGTTATGCGTGAAGGGAAGCCATGTAGTCGCTGTGTTGGAACTGATCTCAGGTGGATGTGACGGTACAATCAGAGTGAACATGATGCGTATTGTAAAAACTAAAGTAGAGAAGGCAATAGGCCTAGTGCAAGACTTGGGATTTATTGGCAAAAATGTGCCAGTGTGCCACTATTTCACGTAAAATTAAGATCACTGTATTTTGACTAATTTGGAATGAAATCAGATTGAAATAGAGAGAATCCACTGAAGGCTGACTGCTGTAATGCACAGCTCTAAAATAAAACATCCATCTAATTTTGTTCACCAGATTTTCTACTTGGGAATTTGTTTATTTGGGTGCCTTTTCAGGCACTGGTGATTTGTAGTTGCATTTAGATGCAGATGTTCCCAACGGATGAACCTAAAACACACCTAATAGGCGTGTAACACACTAAACATGTCTGGACATGGTGGTTGTGAATGTAATGATCTACTTAAAGAACAGTTGGTGTCTGAGAAGAGGGCGATTGTTCACAGCATATGTTGCAATCTGTAGACTGATCATTTGACATATTTTATGTCATTGTTATGATAGTGTTATGTAGGCTTCTTAATGTATGAAACACCTCAATACACACTTATTTTTCTTCAACAAATGATTGAATGTGTTGTCAGATTGATGTCCATTATACACATGTAACGTCAAGCCGTATTTGAACAGGATGCTATGCCGACAGGCATTTGAAGTCACACAATTGAGTGGCAAAGCAATTACAAATATGAATCATATACTTGCATCCTAATACTATTTTTAACGCATATTCATTTAAGTCTAGCTGAATCCACCAAGTGTTTCTCAAAGGCAAAAGCACAAACCTCTTTAGTAAGTTAACGTAGGAAGTCTTCTGATACCGTTTGACTACCCTGCGATTGTGAAATGCATTATGGAGAGGAGTTAATTGGTGTGAAGTTAAAATATACCATCTGCTTAGGGAGGACATTTATAGCCTGATGTCACACAGCTTTTCACAAATACTGTTCAAGGAGCTGTATCCCTCAAATAACGATTGATTTATGGTTAGATATAAAAACATCTACACTCTTATTGTTCAGGAGATGTGACTGTGGTATGCAATAGTGTGGTCGAAGACAGGGTTCCCCAAACTCAGCTGATTCAAATAACCAACTCATCATCAAGGTTTGATTATTTGAATCAGCTGTGTAGTGCAAGGGCTAGGGGAGGCAGGACCAAGTTTGGGAAACCCTGGTCTAATATATGGATTATATGATGAAAAGTATAGCAGGTTATTTTTGGAGAGATAATGGAATGAACGGGTGTTGTCATGGTGACCATGCTCATACAATGGTTATACACGGAGTGTACAAAACCTTAGGAATACCTGCTCTTTCCATGACATAGACTGACCAGCTGAATCCAGGTGAAAGCTATGATCCCTTATTGATGTCACTTGTTAAATCCAATTTAATCAGTGTAGATGAAGGGGAGGAGACAGGTTAAAGAAGGAATTTTAATCCTTGAGACAATTGAGACAATTAAAGTGCCTTTGAACTGGGTATGATAGTAGGTGCCAGGCGCACCGGTTTGTGTCAAGAACTGCAACGCTGCTGGGATTTTCACGCTCAACAGTTTCCTGTGTGTATCAAGAATGGTCCACAACCCAAAGGACATCCAGCCAACTTGACACCACTGTGGGAAGCATTGGAGCCAACATGGGCCAGCATCCCTGTGGAACACTTTTAACACCTTGTAGAGCCCCTACGAATTGAGGCTGTTCTGAGGGGGGGGGGGCTGTTCCTAATGTTTGGTGTATGGAAATGTATGCACTAACTGTAAGTCGCTCTGGATAAGAGCGTCTGCTAAATGACTGAAATGTAAAAATGGTGCACTCAGCGTATTTATTTTTTGGTTCAGAAAACCTGGGGGGCCAAATAAAACTTTGGGGGACTAATTTGGCCCCCTAATGTTTGGTGTATGGAAATGTATGCACTAACTGTAAGTCGCTCTGGATAAGAGCGTCTGCTAAATGACTGAAATGTAAAAATGGTGCACTCAGCGTATTTATTTTTTGGTTCAGAAAACCTGGGGGGCCAAATAAAACTTTGGGGGACTAATTTGGCCCGTGGGCCACGTATTGGGGAACGCTGGAATAGACTACCCTGCAGATTCCTGGTTCTGTATGCCTGTTGATAAGACCTATTTGCCAAGGTAAGTGGACCTGGTGCTGTGTTTGGGAGTGTGGGGGTTGGGGGTGGTCTTGTTTCCGGCATGGAGGAGAGCGGATTCAAGGAAAATACTTTTGAGATTCAACATCCCTGTGAGATGGAGAGCTCAGACAGCAGTGGGAGGCTTTTACAGCCTTCTCAGTGTATTACAGTAGGAGGATCAGCATGCCATGCCACTGGGCCTGGTAATGGCCTTCCACCTGGTGAAAAATGCTGCTCTGTAGATTTCCACTCCTCTCCTTAATGACATGTAATTTTAAGCTAAATGAGCACTCAATTGCTCTCAACATCATGGAGGCTTAGCCAAGGTTGGGTGAGTGGGGTCGCCAAGGAAAGTGTTATTGTAGGAGGAGATGGAGGTGAGAGGAGTTGTGTGTTGATTGATTATGCACAGAGAGGAGGAGTGAGGGAGACATTGTTATTCTAGTCAATATATAATATCAGGTCATGAAGCAAGCTCTTTTATTTTTGCTCCACAACTGTCTCTATCTATCTCTCACTCACTATCTATTTGTCTGTCTCTGTGTCTCATTGTCAAGCACACACACACACAAACTTAGTCACACAACCATATGTCCTACCAGCAGATGTGTGTGAAGCTTTTCCTTCTCTTTTCTTGCATGCTTTCTCGCTCTCTCCTTCCCTCACTTGGCAAAGTTAGTTCTTTCAAGACCTTTTATAGACTTTCATATACCATTGAGGATTAGGAATCAGTAGAAGCACAGCCATCCAACAACATCAAACAGTTTTTGGGTGTACAGTATGTGTGCTTTTGGGAGCACACAGACAAAGCGCCATCTGCACCCAGTGGGGTTCCTGACTGGCATGCTCTATGCAGGCAGGGAGAGGCTAACCATTAGCATTGCTATGAAACCACTGCTGCCCGCTACACAGACTGTAAAATAGAATGTAAAAGACCAGAGCACAAAGAAAGAGGCATCTGCTCAATGGCAGAGGGCTGTGCTGCTCTTTCCTGAATTTTGCTGTGCTGTATTGGGCAGTCTGGTATAGCTGTTCTGTTCTATGCTGTGTTAAAGGGAGTGTAGCACCTATTTCTCAATGCCAGAAACACATATAATAATAACATATAGCACCCCAAGAAATCAATTGTTATAATATTGTAATCTTGTTCTAAAAGTTGGGTTTGAGGTTTTCTCCAAATCAGCTCTAACTTCGGAAACAATCACACAACGCCCTGCGGTCAGCGTCACATAGTGAATGAAAAAGTGGATGCTGTCCCTACCATTAACGTAGCTTCTAAAGTATCTCAAACAGCCAGCAGCTCCAGCAGAGACCGAGCATGATCACTGGCATGGAAGTGAACCAGGTAAGTGAAAGATACTGATAAAACTAACCAAAGGTAAACATGTCTGCCAGCTGTTGTTAGCTAACTGCTGATGCTGTCATAGATAGTACAAGCCTATGGGAAAGATACGTTTTCAAGGTGTTTGTTCGGGCTGCGCGTTGTGGTAATTCAGTCTTTCTGTGGCTCTGGGGGAGTTTTCTATACGGCCTGCCGAGTGTGACGCCTCATCCATGGATCCGATCGTGGATCCAATCAGAGAAGCCCCAGAGCCATTTCAGAGAAGCCCCGGAGCCAGGCTTTCGTTGGAGGGGTGGATTGTGGAGTTTGTTCAATGGGAAAGTTTATATCTGGAGCTCGCCGTGAGTTGTGTTTTTGGAGTTGGCTGTCTGCACTCGGGCTGTGTGTGTGTGTGTGTGTGTGGATGGTTTGTCAGATGGATCCGCTCTGGTTGATGCGACACCTGCTATGGGATAGGGCAGGGATCATCAACTAGATTCAGCCGCGGGCCGATTTATTTATTGAGTAGATAGTCGGGGGGCTGGAACATAATTGAAAAATAGTTTTTTAATGAATTTGTATCTATTTCTTTCTAACTGGCAAAATAAGTGAGCTAGATTTTATTTGTGTACTACCATATGTCGATAACATAGCTAAGTTTGTTACTGGTACTGGCTAGAAAAGATCCTAAACCTAGCCAGTTAGACAGTGATAGCTACAAGCTAAAACCGGGGAGAGGGAGGAGAGAATTCACTTTCTGTTTAATCTGCTGCTGGCTTGCAAATGTTCACTCAATTATGTTTTTACATATGTAATTAATTAAATTGGATTTTTATTATATAAAGATTACCAATTGTGTCAATATGTTGTGAATACTGTAGAAAAATCCTCACCGATGTTTTTCATACTAAAAAGTGAAGGGCCACTTGGTGCGCACCAGCTTACCATGTACAGGAGGCTACAGGCAATATGTTCCTCCAGCTTGTGAGTCATAGAAATTACGATCTTCCGTTCGGGGCTTTCCAGTAGTCTTCGTGGTTTTTATATGCTGGAAGCCTAAATTGTACAATTGAAAAATGATTTGTTTGTTTACAAGTAAGAACCCATGTATATTAGTCAATATACACCACCAACTACATAAATATCTGATAAGGTCTATTATCTGCTATCTGGATTTTAAAGATGTGAGAGAGAAAATGGTCAAGAGAGAGATACCGAGAAGTGCGCTCCTCTCTAGTTATGCTGACAACAGCCTTCAACTTTGGTGGAAAAAAAACAGCCAATGACACAAGAATCACTGTCAATTCACCAAGAAGCAAAACAGGATTTTTGCCCCTTTTTTCTCTTTTATCTCCTCCCTCCTGTCTCAGCATCTCTGGAGTGAGTTGAAGCTAGGAGGAAGGGCTCCTTTGTGCCATAGCTGGGCCTCATTCAGTTCAGTCGACATGGAGTAGTGTCAGGAGGATGTTTCCTGCTGATGTAGGGACTAGTCAACTATGAGATAAAAGGCTGAGGTGTGTGGGAGGCTGAGGCGAAGGCAATGGCTCTATTTGCCAATTTTGCTGAGCTTCACTTCAAGAGAACTTGTGCTGACTGTGAGAAAAGAAAGGACTTACTCTAATTGTTTGTTAGTCATTCTTTGATACAGCACTATTTATTGTGGGAATTCAAATGCTTGGCATTTCTCTCCCAAAAAGTATGGTTTTAGAAAGATGTTTTGGTCCACTGTTTGAGGGAAAGCAATGCTGTCTGCCAGTGGTTACATCATGGTATCAACATAGCTGGTTGCTCATGCCAAGGCTAGTGCAAAGTGATTACATGCTTTATATACAATCATTCATTATATTTGTAGTGTCTACAATTTTGTAATTTAGTACATGAACTTGGCTAATGCTACAGATTTGGCCTAATGGTAATGATTGTAAATTAATAGCAAGCAAACAGTCCATCTTGGCAGAGAAGCAAAATACCCAGTGCAAATATCCTGTTGAGTTATTTGCAGAAAAGTAAAAGCTATTTCCTTTTACCTTACACTTCTCTCTTTTCTGTGCTGCCAATTGTAAAACCAGAGCGGTTGAACTAGCTATATGAAAGGCACATGAATATGCATGATAAGCCTTCTTTCCTTTTCTTTCTTGGAGTAGTTTTCCAAAAGACCTGTCAGTGTTAGATGGGACCTGACATTTGAAAAGGTCTTTGAATAAAAGGCTGTTTATGACAACTCCAGAACTTCTAGCAGCATGATATAAATTGTATTATGAAAGGATAACAGCTCCTGCATATTTAAATGCAAATTCATTTTTGTGAATGTGCAGTCTAATAAAATGATTCATTGTGAAGGAATAATACTGTGTTGGAGTGCTCTTAGAAATCATGGAAATCAGGTCTGTTGGCACCCATGTACTATATTATCTTGACAGTTACAGTGGTGTCTGGAATTATTGGATCTCTTGATAAAGATGAGCAAAGAAGACTATAAAATAAATAATACAAATACTGAGCTATATTTTATACTAATACAATTGCTCAGAGAAGTAATACAAATTAATTTAAAAAAGATAGGGTTCAAAATTATTGGACCCCCTATTTTCAATACTCCAGCACCCTCCACTTGCGAGGATAAAGACACTGAGCCTTTTTCGAAAATGTTTTATAAGATTGGAGAACACATTGGAAGGGATCTTAGAATATTGCTCCATACAGAATCTTGCCAGATACTTAATATACTTTGTCTGCGCTTATGGACTGCCCTCTTCAATTCAAACCACAGGTTTTCAATGGGGTTCAAGTCCGGAGACTGAGATGGCCATTGCAAAATGTTGATTTTGTAATCAATAAACCATTTATTTGTGGATTTTGATGTGTGCTTGGGGTTAAAAGGTTTTAGGCTAAAATGTCCTGGTACTTGTTAATGTCAACGGCATCATGAACTTTACCAAGGGCCCCAGGACCAGTGGAAGCGAAATAGCCCCATAACATCAAAGATCCACCACCATATTTTACAGTAGGGATGAAATATTATCGGCATATGCATGTTTCTTTTGAAGGCCAAGGATCTGGAAAGATTCTGTATGCAGGAATGGTCTAAGATCCCTCCCAATGTGTTCTCCAATTTCATACAACATTTTAGAAAAAGGCACAAGAAAGAGGATTTCAACACCCACCTTCTCAGATTGTTCTGAAATTGTTTCTGTTAGAAACATATGAGATTAGCATTTCTCCAACATAATTTTGTTGAAATATAATTTGACCTCTGAGAAATTAAGCTATCGATACCCAAATTGGCCTTTTTAAATTATAGTATTCATATAATATTCAATAAATATAGTACCTAACATTCGATTTGGACAAACCTGTTTTCTAACAATGAGTTAGACATGAGGAATCCAAAGAAATGATCAAAAGCTACTCAAGGACCCCCCATGCCAATCCCACCCCAACAACGAGTATATAGTATCAGTTCTCTATGTTTGAAAAAAAGTATGGAGCTGCGGCTCGGAGTATGGTTTTTTCATCCTATGTAATGTATTCTCAGTGAATTTGGTGATGGTTTTCAGTGGTGGAAAAAGTACCAAATTGTCATACTTGAGTAAAAGTAAAGATACACTACATGACCAAAAGTATGTGGACTCCTGCTCGTCGAACATGTCATACCAAAATCATGGGCATTGAAATGGAGTTGGTCCCCCCTTTGCTGCTATAACAGCCTCCACTCTTCTGGGAAGGCTTTCCACTAGATGTTGGAACATTGCTGCGGGGACTTGCATGGGGTATTGTGTGTAGATTGATGAGGGGTTAAAACTATTTGATCCATTTTAGGATAAGGCTGTAACGTAACAAAGTTAAGAGAATTAGTGAGGTCGGGCACTAATGTTGGGTGATTAGGCCTGGCTCGCAGTAGGTCATTCCAATTCATCCCAAAGGTGTTCAGTGGGGTTAAGATCAAGGCTCTGTGCAGGAGAGTCAAGTTCTTACACATCGATCTCGACAAACCATTTCTGCATGGACCTCACTTTGTGCACTGGGGCATTGTCCTGCTGAAACAGGAAAGGGCCTTCCACAAAGTTGGAAGCACCATTATTCCTCCTCCACCAAACTTGACAGGTGGCACTATGCATTCGGGCAGGTAGCATTCTCCTGGCATCTGCCAAACCCAGGTTCATCCGTCGAACTACTATATGGGAAAGCGTGATTCATCACTCCAGAGAACGCGTTTCCAGAGTCCAATGGCGGCGAGCTTTACACCACTCCAGCCGACGCTTGGCATTGCGCATGGTGATCTTAGGCTTGTGTGCGGCTGCTCGGCCATGGAAACCCATTTCATGAAGGTCCCGACGAACAGTTCTTGTGCTGATGTTGCTTCCAGAGGCAGTTTAGAACTCGGTAGTGAGTGTTGCAACCGAGGACAGACGATTTTTAGAACTCTGTGTTACTCCTAGACGTTTCTACTTCACAATAACAGCACTTACAGTTGACTGGGGCAGCTCTATCAGGGCAGAAATATGACATACTAACTTGGTGGAAAGGTGGCATCCTATGATGGTGCCACATTGAAGGTCACTGAGCTTTTCAGTAAGACCGTTCTACTGCCAATGTTTGTCTACGGAGATTGCATGGCTGTGTGATCGATTTTATACACTTGTCAGAACGGGTGTGACTGAAATAGCCAAATCCACTCATTTGAAGGGGTGTCCACATACAGTCGGGGGAAATCAAATAAATACATATTCCACTCTGCCAGATCTGACTTCCTCTCTATAGGCTGTCTCATCAATGTTGGTGATCAGGCCTACCACCATTTGTCGTCAGTAAACTTAATGATGGTGTTGGAGTCGTGCTTAGCCACGCAGTCGTGGGTGAACAGGGAGGACAGGAGGGGACTAAGCACGCACCCCTGAGGGGGCCCCCGTGTTGAGTATCAGCGTAGCAAATGTGTTGTTGCCTACCCTTACCACCTGGGCACAGCCTGTCAGGAAGTCCAGGATCCAGTTGCAGAGAAAGGTGTTTAGTCCCAGGATCCTTAGCTTAGTGATGCGCTTTGTGGGCACTATTGTGTTGAACGCTGAGCTGTAGTTCATGAACAGCATTCTCACATAGGTGTTCCTTTTGTCCAGGTGGGAAAGGGCAGTGTGGAGTGCAATTGACATTGCGTCATCTGTGGCTCTGTTGGGGCGGTATGCGAATTGGAGTTGGTCTAGGGATTCCGGCCTTTCAAAGCACTTCATGGCTACCGACGTGAGTGCTACCGGGCGGTAGTCATTAAGGCAGGTTACCTTGGCATTCTTGGGCACAGGGACTATGGTGGTCTGCTTGAATCATGTAGGTATTACAGACTCTGTCAGGGAGAGTTTGAAAATGTCAGTGAAGGCACTTGCCAGTTGGTCCGCTCATGCTCTGAGTACACATCCTGGTAATCCATCTGGCCCCGCGGCCTTGTGAAGGTTGACTTGTTTAAAGGTCTTGCGCACATCGGCTACGGAGAACGTGATCACACAGTCGTCCGGAACAGCTGGTGCTCTCATGCGTGCTTCAGAGTTGCTTGCCTCGAAGCGAGCATAAAAGGTATTTAGCCCGTCTGGTAGGCTTGCATCACTGCTCAGCTCATGGCTGGGTTTCCCTTTGTAGTCCATAATAGTTTGCAAGCCCTGTCCCATCCGATGAGCGTCAAAGCCGGTGTAGTAGGATTCAGTCTTACAGGGAACATCCGCTCGGTGCGGATGTTCCCTGTAATCCATGGCTTCTGGTTGGGATATGTACGTACGGTCACTGTGTGGACGACGTCATCGATGCACTTATTGATGAAGCCGGTGACTGAGGGGGTATACTCCTCAATGCCATCGGATGAATCTTAGAACATATTCCAGTCTGTGCTAGCAAAACAGTCCTGTTGCTTAGTATCCACGTCATCTGACCACTTCCGTATTGAGCGAGTTACTGGTACTTCCTGCTTTAGTTTTTGCTTGTAAGCTGGAATTAGGAAGATAGAATTATGGTCAGATTTGCCAAATGGAGAGTGAGGGATAGCTTTGTATGCATCTCTGTGTGTGGATTAAAGGTGATCTAAAGGTTTTTTTTTGCACATGTGACATGCCGGTAGAAATTAGGAAAAGCAGATTTAATTTTGCCTGCATTAAAGAAAAATATAGATTGAAAACTCTCTTGGTAGATAGTGTGGTCTACAGCTTATCATGAGGTACAATACCTCAGGCGAGAAAACCTAGAGACTTACGGAGCTCATCCAGTTTATTCTCCAGTGATTGCACGTTGGCCAATAGGACGGATGGTAGAGGCGGGTTACCCACTCGTCGAAGAATTCTCACAAGGCAACCGGATCTGCGGCCCCTGTATCTCCGTCTTCTCTTAATGCGAATGATGGGGATTTTGGCCTGGTCCGGGAGCAGCAGTATATCCTTTGTGTCAGACTCATTAAATAAAAAATCTTTGTCCAGTTCGAGGTGAGTAATCACTGTTCTTGTATCCAGAAGCTCTTTTCGTTCATAAGAGACGGTAGCAGAAACATTATGTATTAAGTAAGTTACAAACAATGCAACACACAAAATAGCACAATTGGTTAGGAGCCCGTAAAACGGCAGCCATCCCCTCCAGCGCCATTTTTATATCATTTTTATAGGCTGATTTAATTAACAAGTATTGCATATCCAGCAAGCTTGCTAGCTAAATTTACTAGCAAACAGTGAGGAGAAACAATAATACAACAATTTACTGTTGTAAGTTTCTACAACTGAAGCTGGTTTTACTATAAAAATGTTTTCCTAAACATGCCTGATAGCCTACATACCTAGGTTAATTTGTATGGTCTGGTCACTGTGCAAAGGTTGAGGGTTATGGCATATTTCTTTCTATTAGGCTAGATATTGTTGTAAATGTAATCTCTGTGCCTGTGCACATGCATGCATATTCAACTAGTCTACCCTAATGTTGATGTTATGCTGGTACGGTTCAACTGTTGTTCAAACTGTACAATAGTGTGTATGTGTGTGTGTATGAAAAAAAAAATGTATGCACAATGTAAGTCGCTCTGGATAAGAGCGTCTGCAAAATGACTTAAATGTATGTATATATGTATGTGTATGTATGTGTGTGTATGTATGTGTGTATATATATATATATATATATATATATATATATATATATATATATATATATATATATATATATATATATATATATATATATATATATATATATATATATATATACATATATACATATATATACATATATACATATATACATACATACATACATACATACATACATACACAGTGAGGGAAAAAAGTATTTGATCCCCTGCTGATTTTGTACGTTTGCTCACTGACAAAGACATGATCAGTCTATAATTTTAATGGTAGGTTTATTTGAACAGTGAGAGACAGAATAACAACAAAAAAATCCATAAAAAAACGCATGTCAAAAATGTTATAAATTGATTTGCATTTTAATGAGGGAAATAAGTATTTGACCCCTCTGCAAAACATGACTTAGTACTTGGTGGCAAAACCCATGTTGGCAATCACAGAGGTCAGACGTTTCTTGTAGTTGGCCACCAGGTTTGCACACATCTCAGGAGGGATTTTGTCCCACTCCTCTTTGCAGATCTTCTCCAAGTCATTAAGGTTTTCGAGGCTGACGTTTGGCAACTCGAACCTTCAGCTCCCTCCACGGATTTTCTATGGGATTAAGGTCTGGAGACTGGCTAGGCCACTCCAGGACCTTAATGTGCTTCTTCTTGAGCCACTCCTTTGTTGCCTTGGCCGTGTGTTTTGGGTCATTGTCATGCTGGAATACCCATCCACAACCCATTTTCAATGCCCTGGCTGAGGGAAGGAGGTTCTCACCCAAGATTTGACAGTACATGGCCCCGTCCATCGTCCCTTTGATGCGGTGAAGTTGTCCTGTCCCCTTAGCAGAGAAACACCCCCAAAGCATAATGTTTCCACCTCCATGTTTGACGGTGGGGATGGTGTTCTTGGGGTCATAGGCAGCATTCCTCCTCCTCCAAACACGGCGAGTTGAGTTGATGCCAAAGAGCTCCATTTTGGTCTCATCTGACCACAACACTTTCACCCAGTTCTCCTCTGAATCATTCAGATGTTCATTGGCAAACTTCAGATGGGCCTGTATATGTGCGAGGGAGATTGACATTTCTTTTGTGTTTCTTCTATTTGCGAATAATCGCACCAACTGTTGTCACCTTCTCACCAAGCTGCTTGGCGATGGTCTTGTAGCCCATTCCAGCCTTGTGTAGGTCTACAATCTTGTCCCTGACATCCTTGGAGAGCTCTTTGGTCTTGGCCATGGTGGAGAGTTTGGAATCTGATTGATTGATTGCTTCTGTGGACAGGTGTCTTTTATACAGGTAACAAGCTGAGATTAGGAGCACTCCCTTTAAGAGTGTGCTCCTAATCTCAGCTCGTTACCTGTATAAAAGACACCTGGGAGCCAGAAATGTTTCTGATTGAGAGGGGGTCAAATACTTATTTCCCTCATTAAAATGCTAATCAATTTATAACATTTTTGACATACATTTTTCTGGATTTTTTTGTTGTTATTCTGTCTCTCATTGTTCAAATAAACCTACCATTAAAATTATAGACTGATCATTTCTTTGTCAGTGGGCAAACATACAAAATCAGCTGGGGATCAAATACTTTTTTCCCTCACTGTGTGTGTTTGTGTGTGTATATATATATATATTTTTTTTCCACAGCTGTGTATATATATGTGTATATATATATATATATATATATATATATATACACAGCTGTGGAAAAAATTTAGAGACCACTGCAAATGTTTCTTAAATCAGCATCTCTACATGTATGACTTCCATTCCAGTGTCTGTTGAATTCCAACACAGGCACACCTCATTCTACTGAATTAGGTATTGATTAGGTGATCACCTGAACCAAATCTTATTTAATTAGGAAAAGTATAAAAACACTGCTGTGGTCATTACTATCCTCTTGCAATAGGACCAGCTGGATGGTAAAAACAGTGCTAATGGTACCTCAAAAGTAATATTAATCAAAAAATAACTATTGACCATGCCAAAAAGAGTTGAAAAGGAACGTTTTGAGTGAGGAAAAGAAGGGTTCAATTCTGGCTTTACTGGCAGAGGGATACAGTGAGCGTCAGGTTGCTTCCATCCTTAAAATTTCAAAGACGGCGGTTCATAAGAACAAGGTCAAGCAGCAGACATTGGGGACAACAAAGCTACAGACCGGCAGAGGGCGAAAACGACTCTCTACTGACCGGGATGACCGCCAACTCATTTGAATGTCACTCAACAACTGTAGGATGACATCAAGTGACCTACAAAAATAATGGCAAACGGCAGCTGGGGTGAAGTGCACGGCGAGGACGGTTCGAAACAAGCTCCTAGGGGCAGGGCTGAAGTCATGCAAAGCTAGAAAAAAGCCCTTCATCAATGAGAAGCAAAGAAGAGCTAGGCTGAGGTTTGCAAAAGACCATAAGGATTGGACCGTGGAGGACTGGAGTAAAGTAATCTTCTCTGATGAGTCCAATTTTCAGCTTTACCCAACACCTGGTCGTCTAATGGTTAGACGGAGACCTGGAGAGGCCTACAAGCCACAGCGTCTCGCACCCACTGTGAAATTTGGTGGAGGATCGGTGATGATCTGGGGGTGCTTCAGCAAGGCTGGAATCGGGCAGATTTGTCTTCGTGAAGGATGCATGAATCAAGCCACGTACAATGTTGTCCTGGAAGAAAACTTGCTTCCTTTTGCTCTGACATTGTTCCCCAACTCTGAGGATTGGTTTTTCCAGCAGGACAATGCGCCATGCCACACAGCCAGGTCAATCAAGGTGTGGATGGAGGACCACCAGATCAAGACCCTGTCATGGCCAGCCCAATCTCCAGACCTGAACCCCATTGAAAACTTCTGGAATGTGATCAAGAGGAAGATGGATGGTCACAAGCCATCAAACAAAGCCGAGCTGCTTGAATTGTTGCGCCATGAGTGGCATAAAGTCACCCAACATCAATGTGAAAGACTGGTGGAGAGCATGCCAAGACGTATGAAAACTGTGATTGAGAATCTGGGTTATTCCACCAAATATTGATTTCTGAACTCTTCCTAAATTAAAACATTAGTATTGTGTTGTTTAAAAATTAACATTAACTTATTTTCTTTGCATTATTCGAGGTCTGACAACACTGCATCTTTTTTGTTATTTTGACCAGTTGTCATTTTCTGCAAATAAATGCTCTAAATGACAATATTTTTATTTGGAATTTGGGAGAAATGTTGTCAGTAGTTTATAGAATAAAACAAACATTTTATTTTTACCCAAACACATACCTATAAATGGTAAAACCAGAGAAACTGATAATTTTGCAGTGGTCTCTTAATTGTTTCCAGAGCTGTATATGTGTGTGTGTGTGTGTGTGTGTGTATGTACAGTGAGGGAAAAAACGCTGATTTTGTACGTTTGCCCACTGACAAAGAAATGATCAGTCTATAATTTTAATGGTAGGTTTATTTGAACAGTGAGAGACAGAATAACAACAAAAAATCCAGAAAAAACGCATTTCAAAAATGTTATAAATTGATTTGCATTTTAATGAGGGAAATAAGTATTTGACCCCCCTCAATCAGAAAGATTTCTGGCTTCCAGGTGTCTTTTATACAGGAAACGAGCTGAGATTAGGAGCACACTCTTAAAGGGAGTGCTCCAAATCTCAGCTTGTTACCTGTATAAAAGACACCTGTCCACAGAAGCAATCAATCAATCAGATTCCAAACTCTCCACCATGGCCAAGACCAAAGAGCTCTCCAAGGATGTCAGGGACAAGATTGTAGACCTACACAAGGCTGGAATGGGCTACAAGACCATCGCCAAGCAGCTTGGTGAGAAGGTGACAACGGTGCGATTATTCGCAAATGGAAGAAACACAAAAGACTGTCAATCTCCCTCGGCCTGGGGCTCCATGCAAGATCTCACCTTGTGGAGTTGCAATGATCATGAGAACGGGGAGGAATCAGCCCAGAATTACATGGGAGGATCTTGTCAATGATCTCAAGGCAGCTGGGACCATAGTCACCAAGAAAACAATTGGTAACACACTATGCCGTGAAGGACTGAAATCCTGCAGCTCCCGCAAGGTCCCCCTGCTCAAGAAAGCACATATACAGGCCCGTCTGAAGTTTGCCAATGAACATCTGAATGATTCAGAGGAGAGAACTGGGTGAAAGTGTTGTGGTCAGATGAGACCAAAATCAAGCTCTTTGGCATCAACTCAACTCGCCGTGTTTGGAGGAGGAGGAATGCTGCCTATGTCCCCAAGAACACCATCCCCACCGTCAAACATGGAGGTGGAAACATTATGCTTTGGGGGACAACTTCACCGCATCAAAGGGACGATGGACGGGGCCATGTACTGTCAAATCTTAGGTGAGAACCTCCTTCCCTCAGCCAGGGCATTGAAAATGGGTCGTGGATGGGTATTCCAGCATGACAATGACCCAAAACACACGGCCAAGGCAACAAAGGAGTGGCTCAAGAAGAAGCACATTAAGGTCCTGGAGTGGCCTAGCCAGTCTCCAGACCTTAATCCCATAGAAAATCTGTGGAGGGAGCTGAAGGTTCGAGTTGCCAAACGTCAGCCTCGAAACCTTAATGACTTGGAGAAGATCTGCAAAGAGGAGTGGAACAAAATCCCTCCTGAGATGTGTGCAAACCTGGTGGCCAACTACAAGAATTGTCTGACCTCTGTGATTGCCAACAAGGGTGTTTCCACCAAGTACTAAGTCATGTTTTGCAGAGGGGTCATACTTATTTCCCTCATTAAAATGCAAATGAATTTATAACATTTTTGACACGCGTTTTTCTGGATTTTTTTGTTGTTATTCTGTCTCTCACTGTTCAAATAAACCTACCATTAAAATTATCGACTGATCATTTCTTTGTCAGTGGGCAAACGTACAAAATCAGAAGGGGATCAAATACTTTTTTCCCTCACTGTATTTCCGGTTAAATCTCAGGATGGATGTAAACTTCCGGTTATCGTAGAATGCTGTGCTACCGTATGCTAGCATTGAATGCTTGTCGTCAAAAACATCCGAAACAGCTAATTTTCGTTGTTGTTGTTTATCTTAATGTTAATGTTTTTACTTGTAATACTTCGTCTTGACTTATAACACGATGACGTGTAAACGTACGAAAGTGTCCTTTCAAAAACGGGATGACAGCTCTTCCAGCCATCACTGCTGTGTGCCGCAATGTACAGTGTCTGCCAGATGCAATTCTTCTGTTAGTTTTTTTACTTTTCCCAAAGACAGTGACGGTGGGTGATTAACATTCGACGAGTCAACTTACTTACAACAAACACACGAGTCTGCAGCCGACACTTTCTAAGTGAAGATGTGATAGGGCGGCAGGTAGCTTAGTGGTTAAGAGCGTTGTGCCAGTAACCGAAAGGTTGCTGGTTCTAATCCCCGAGCTGACTAGGTGAAAAATCTGTCGATGTGCCCTTGAGCAAGGCACTTAACCCTAATTGCTCCTGTAAGTCGCTCTGGATAAGAGCGTCTGCTAAATGACAAAAAATATATATATATATATATTTTTTTTAAATTAAAAAGAGCCTCCGACTCCAGCTTGGCGCAGACGTCTGAAGAAGGGAGCTGTTCCATGCCTGTGATTAGTAACTGTCCCTGGACTTGCCAATAATAACAATGGCTTTCCTTCAATTTGTGTAGGCCATGGTCAAATCTTAGGAACTTGCAGTCTATGTAGCTGGCTACATTTGGGCATTTCATTTCAACTAGACCAAATGATGGTCGCTCAAGTGGGTCATATACCAGCCCATCAGGCGATGCACCCAGCCAAGGTGCGTCCGGATGCACGACTAGCCCACACTTTGTCAGATTAAGATTTTTTTGAACTGCATAGTCCTTCAATGCACCTGCTTCCATTTACAGCCCCCTTTTTATTAGTGGTGTTTGTCTTGTCCCTCTGATAATTCTTTCTGCAAGTTTTTCTGCTGTGCTTGTACCTCTAACATGGCTTACCTCCCGGAAATGTGAAGCAGTCACTCTCTCCTTCCTCAGTGAATGCCACTCAGGTGTTTCACTTTGGCATCTGGTTGCTTCCTCAATCAGGTGTGACTGTGACAAAGTCACAGACAGAGAACTGAGGTGAAGCTTTTCTTGATCCGTCATGATCTCGTATGAACAGTCTGTTGGTTGTAAATGGTAACCGTCCAGTGGCACTTTTGGGAACGGTGGTGCATCCTCATGGATGACAACACTGTCAGGTGGAGGTGGTGGGTGTTGATATGACAGGATACTGCCAGTTATTACCTTGCCAAAAATGGAGTCCATGAGTTGTTTTTCAGATGTGATGTTCATTCTGCAGATAAGGGGAAGAGAGTCTGGTTCCATGTCAGCATAGGCAGGTAGTGGGTTGAGGGTTGATGGGTCTGGTAGCTCACTGCTGTAGCCCATGTAAAGTGTAGCTCTGGAATAACAATATCAGGAAAAGTAAAGGGTTCACTAGGAAATACACCAGAATCTAACAGCGATTAATAACATTTATTTCGCAACACATTGTAGTCTGCCTATTTAATTGGACTCTGCATACCTAATTCCGCTTGCCGGAGTAGCATCTGGTTTGGGCTTCACTACAACCATGGCATCGACAGGTCCTGGTTTCACTCCCTATTTATTTATGAGATGGTATTAGGAGAGATGCTAGTATGCATGTGACACAACTGTCTGGTATTGAAATGATACAAACCATTGTTCGTGGTTTATGCCACTTCTGCTCAGTTTCAGTGCACGAAAGTGCAGGAGGGACGACAGACATGCCACATTGAGTAATGGGCAGTCTGATATAGTAATGCAACCAAATGATTGCATATCCCACACCCAGCCACACAGGAACAGTAGCTTTTAACAAGCACAACTGGCTGTGAATCACGCAATGTCATCTGAAATACACAGAAGCATCATTTAATGGGTTTTGAAAGACGAGGGTCTACAGCAGCAGGAGTAGGAGCAAAACCTGTTCTTTCTACTTTTTACTGGTGTAAGCAACTTATCTACTGTCTCGTGTCACTTTTGTGCTTTCTGCATCTCTTTCCTACTGTCTTGCACCACTTGGCTATACTGTCTCCCACCACTTACCTATTGTCTTGTGCAATTTACCTACCTTCAAACAGTATTGGCAGAGCAGTAGGTGAGTGGTGCAACATTGTAGCCTAGTACCAATAACGTAGAGTGAAGGTTTTGCTCCTAATTCCTCTTGAAAAGTAGAAACATCAAGTACAAAAGCAAGGAAGTTGGGCCATATGTTTATAAAGAAAGAGGTAAAGATGACAGGACAGTTTTGAGTAGAACATCAGCAGTTTGAATAATAGCTGAGTGGAATATGTTACTGTCATTGCAGTCATCAAGTCAGGAAAAAGTAGTAATCTCATTATTGTTTACATTTCAAACCAAACTCCAATTTGTTTACAACAGACCCAACAACAAAGCATGGCAATTCCCACTCAGCTACCCTGGTCTGTATTAGGCTACCACTGTTCAGCTATCGTGAAAACGCAATGGCAATGGCAATCAAAGCTGTGGTAACATTAAACGAGTAAAACGTGTTGAACGGAACCTTGAACAAGTTCAACAGAACTTTGAACGTGTCACTTAATCTAGTCCTACTCTCAGCTGGTGTGGTGGCTTTAGTTTCGTCATTGAGCGGTAGCAGTGGGCTCTCACAGAGATCTCATTTGTAGCCCTGTTTTTACCTGATACTTTCATAAAAGTACAAACACATGAAGTGAGAGGTATATACACATGATTAAACTTTATTTAAAGCATGATTAACCTGAAGCAGGACGGAGTCATGACTTAAAACACCAAAGCAAGGCTTCTAGCTCAGGCTAGCTAGCGTTAGCATATTACCTTCAAAGTTGCAAAGAAAAGAAGAAACGTAAAATTTGAAGCCTTTATCCAGTTTGCTACGTGGTGTCGTACTGGATGTCCGGACGACCCTCCGTATATAATTAACAGATACTTTAGGCAACTCCAGCAAACACCTTGTGAACTTAATCTCTGCCATCATAACGGTCTACTGTCACTGTCTGTTTTTTTCCGGTAACCGGAAATGCCCAAGCATCCTTACGCCAATGCGGAAGTGATGCGTGCATAGAGCCTATTCCAGCATGACAATGACCCAAAACACACGGCCAAGGCAACAAAGGAGTGGCTCAAGAAGAAGCACATTTAAGGTCCTGGAGTGGCCTAGCCAGTCTCCAGACCTTAATCCCATAGAAAATCTGTGGAGGGATCTGAAGGTTTGAGTTGCCAAATGTCAGCCTCGAAACATTAATGACTTGGAGAAGATCTGCAAAGAGGAGTGGGACAAAATCCCTCCTGAGATGTGTACAAACCTGGTGGCCAACTACAAGAAACGTCTGACCTCTGTGATTGCCAACAAGGGTTTTGCCACCAAGTACTAAGTCATGTTTTGCAGAGGGGTCAAATACTTATTTCCCTCATTAAAATGCAAATCAATTTATAACATTTTTGACATGCGTTTTTCTGGATTTTTGTTGTTGTTATTCTGTCTCTCACTAGGCACATGCCACCCACTCATACCAACAACGATGTCTGTAGGCCATGCAACACACGGTGTACACCACGGCCCAAACAGTTTACCTTGTTGCACTCGTTCTGCACGTGCATTTACCTCTTCCTCTTAGACCCACACATACCCCAGGTTACACCACAGAATCAAATAGAACATGGGTATCATATATTTATTATTATTATTATTATTATTATTATTATTATACATACATACATACATACATACATACATACATACATACATACATACATACATACATACATACATACATACATACATACATACATACAGTGCCTTGCAAAAGTATTCACCCCCCTTGGCATTTTTCCTATTTTTTTGCCTTACAACCTGAAATTAAAATGGATTTTTTGGGGGTTTGTATCATTTGATTTACACAACATGCCTACCACTTTGAAGATGCAAAATATGTTTTATTGTGAAACAAGCAAGAAATAAGACAAAAAAACAGAACTTGAGCGTGCATAACTATTCACCCCCCCCAAAGTCAATGCTTTGTAGAGCCACCTTTTGCAGCAATTACAGCTGCAAGTCTCTTGGGGTATGTCTCTATAAGCTTGGCACATCTAGCCACTGGGATTTTTGCCCATTCTTCAATGCAAAACTGCTCCAGCTCCTTCAAGTTGGATGGGTTCCGCTGGTGTACAGCAATCTTTAAGTCATACCACAGATTCTCAATTGGATTGAGGTCTGGGCTTTGACTAGGCCATTCCAAGACATTTAAATGTTTCCCCTTAAACCACTCAGGTGTTGCTTTAGCGGTATGCTTAGGGTCATTGTCCTGCTGGAAGGTGAACCTCCGTCCCAGTCCCAAATCTCTGGAAGACTGAAACAGGTTTCCCTCAAAAATGTCCCTGTATTTAGCGCCATCCATCATTCCTTCAATTCTGACCAGATTCCCAGTCCCTGCCAATGAAAAACATCCCCACAGCATGATGCTGCCACCACCATGCTTTACTGTGGGGATGGTGTTCTCGGGGTGATGAGAGGTGTTGGGTTTGCGCCAGACATGGGGTTTTCCTTGATGGCCAAAAAGTTCAATTTTAGTCTCACCTGACCAGAGTACCTCGTTCCATATGTTTAGGGAGTCTCCCAGATGCCTTTTGGCGAACTCCAAACGTGTTTGCTTATTTTTTTCTTTAAGCAATGGCTTTTTTCAGGCCACTCTTCTGTAAAGCCCAGCTCTGTGGAGTGTATGGCTTAAAGTGGTCCTATGGACAGATACTCCAATCTCCACTGTGGAGCTTTGCAGCTCCTTCAGGGTTATCTTTGGTCTCTTTGTTGACTCTCTGATTAATGCCCTCCTTGCCTGGTCTGTGAGTTTTGGTGGGCGGCCCTCTCTTGGTAGGTTTGATGTGGTGCCATATTCTTTCAATTTTGTAATAATGGATTTAATGGTGCTCCGTGGGATGTTCAAAGTTTCGGATAGTTTTTTATAACCCAATCCTGATCTGTACTTCTCCACAACTTTGTCCCTGACCTGTTTGGAGAGCTCCTTGGTCTTCATGGTGCCGCTTGCTTAGTGGTGTTGCAGACTCTGGGGTCTTTCAGAACAGGTGTAAACATACTGAGATCATGTGACAGATCATATGACACTTAGATTGCACACGGGTGGACTTTATTTAACTAATTATGTGACTGCTGAAGGTAATTTGTTGCACCAGATCTTATTTAGGGGAATCATAGCAAAGGGGGTGAATACACATGCACACACCACTTTTCCGTTATTTATGTTTTTGAATTTTTTGAAACAAGTATTTTTTTTCATTTCACTTCACCAATTTGGACTATTTTGTGTATGTCCATTACATGAAATCCAAATAAAAATGAATTTAAATTACAGGTTGTAATGCAACAAAATAGGAAAAACGCCAAGGGGGGGTGAATACTTTTGCAAGGCACTGTACAAGCTTGGCACACCTGTATTTGAGGAGTTTCTCCCATTCTTCTCTGCAGATCCTCTCAAGCTCTGTCAGGTTGGATGGGGAGCGTCGCTGCACAGCGATTTTCAGGTCTCTCTAGAAATGTTACATCAGGTTCAAGTCTGGGCTCTGGCTGGGCCACTCAAGGACATTCAGAGACTTGTCCCGAAGCCACTCCTGTGTTGTCTTTCCTGTGTGCTTAGAATCGCTGTCCTGTTGAAGGTGAACCTTCACACCAGTCTGAGGTCCTGAGTGCTCTGGAACAGGTTTTCATTAAGGATCACTCTGTACTTTGCTCCGTTCATCTTTCCCTCGATCCTGACTAGTCTCCCAGTCCCTGCCGCTGAAAAACATCCCCACCGCATGATGCTGCCATCACCATGCTTCACCGTAGGGATGGTGCCAGGTTTCCTCCAGATGTGACGCTCAGGCCAAAGAGTTCAATCTTGGTTTCATCAGACCAGAGAATATTGTTTCTCATGGTCTGAGAGTCCTTTAGTTGCCTTTTGGCAATCTCCAAGCGGTCTGTCATGTGCCTTTTACTGAGTAGTGGGTTCCGTCTGGCCACTCTACCATAAAGGCCTGATTTGGTGGAGTACTGCAGAGATGGTTGTCCTTCTGGATGGTTCTTCCATCTCCACAGAGGAACTCTGGTGCTCTGTCAGAGTGACCGTCGGATTCTTGGTCACCTCCCTGACCAAGGCTCTTCTCCCCCGATTGCTCAGTTTGGCCTGGCGGACAGCTCTAGGAAGAGTCTTGGTGGTTCCAAACTTCTTCCATTTAAGAATGATGGAGGCCACTGTTTTCTTGGGGACCTTCAATGTTTACCCAATTCATGTTTATACCATGCTTACTGTAAATTGAGCTATCTTAGCTGTTAGCTTGTAAATTTTTTCGCCAACTTACCTCCACCTTGTGCAGATCTAGGGCTTGGAAGCGCATGTTGGTAGAATCAGATTATGTACTACCTAAAGAAAATACAGAACAATACACAATTTAACCACCCCACTAATTGTATTGATCTCTATTAGACTGGCTAGCTAACCATACCTAACATGGATATTTCAATATTGTCAGCTTGCTGTTGGCTAACTAGCATAACTAAATTGACAGCAAGATTGCTAGCCAGCTGAGACTGTCTGAGAACCAGCCAACCAACCATAGATGATTTATACACATTCATCATTCCTACCAACACACAAGCAGAGAGTGAGTTAGCTATATCGACAATTCCATTTTTTGTAACCGAGTGTTTTCCAGACAAGGGTGGAATAGATGGCTACAAAATTGAGATACCAAATAAGAGTAACATTAGCTAGCTTACATTAGCTAATGTCAGTCAAAGATAGAATGAACAAACAAACATGTTTAATCTGCTGTCTAGCAGTGACTACCAGTAATGTGGCGTAAGCAAAATTGATTGACAGTGTGTATACCAAAAGATAGCTATATGATTTAGCTGATGGCTTTCAGAGTTCAATACAGGACTGTAACGTTAGCTAGCTAGCTAACTTACCCAGCTAGTCCAGCTAGGCTAGCAAGCTAGCTAACGTTAGGTTACCTCTAATTGAGAATCTAACGTTTTGTTGTAAAAGGGAAAAAAATGATCGCATCACTTCTAAGCAGTCATCGAAATGGCTTCCCAATCAGTTCAGCCTGAAAATCTCTCTGATAATCTTTGGTCACTGCATCATTCTTGATAGCCGCAAGTCACTAGCAAAATCGGGGTGACTCTCTGGTAGGTAGAACGGTGAAAGGTAACTAATTTTCGCTCTTGTTTGTAATTATTACAGAACACCACACGGGAATGATGACAAACAGTTGTGAAAAACAAATATTTTAAAAAAATATCTTGCCTAGAGAAGTTCTGAGATTACTGTGTGTTCGTCATTCAAAGTAAACATTGGCATTAATTCACGTTTGTGGGCACGCCCCTGCTACCTAGTGGGCGGTATCAGCTTTCTCTATGAATGCAGACTTTGTCTTTCACTATGAGCAGACGAATACACAGGGAATCGAAACTTCCCGATTCTCCCAGTGAAATGAAAATGTGCGAGCTCTAGGTTGTGGTTTGGATAATTGTAATGTAATATAATAAATAATATAATATGCCATTTAGCAGACGCTTTTATCCAAAGCGACTTACAAGTCATGCGTGCATACATTTTTGTGTATGGTTTATGATAAAAAACGTAATGTTGTTAATATAGTAATGTGACTATCTGCCGTGGCAGAGCCAGGGTGAAATTCCCCTTTAAATATACTTAAGTATCAAAAGTGAAAGTATAAATCATTTCAAATTCCTTATATTAAGCAAACCAGACGGCACAATTTTCTTGTTTTTTAAATGTACAGATAGCCAGGGGCACACTGCAACACTCAGACATAATTTACAAACAAAGCATTTGTGTTTAGTGGCAGAACTGGCAGAACGCCCAGAATATGTTATTTTAAGTTAAGATAGGAGACACATGCCGGAACCAACCCTATGAGCTATGCCTATGTAATGTACATGTAACCATTTTATAAGGAAACTTACGGGACTGCCCCTGGAGAGCTCCTGATCGACATGTGTACATGGTGCATTGAGTTGGTTGGAACCTCTTCAGTGCGCTGATAATAAAGAATGATTCCTTTAAGATTGACTTCAGGTGTCCCTGTGTAAACATTTCCACGATATCCCTTCCATGCATCTAGATACCATCTGTGATCACCTTCAACATAACATCGAGAAAGGACAGACCAGAACAACAGTTTAGTTTAGGGCATTTCTGATTCATGAAATCCAGACAAATTATTTACTGTATAACAAATGACAAATTATTCACTGTATGACAAATTATTACTACTACCAATATTCTAAATACAAATGTCTGATTAAAAAAGGTCAAAGAGAATAACAACACACAGTTGAAACCAATTTCCTCCCCCAAATTGTCTTATACTCCCCTATCATCTTTGCGATCTCACCGCAGAGTTACAGGGTCAGGGAGTTAGAGGGCTAATCCTTAGGGAGAAATCCAGACCATCCAGCAGACCCAATCTGGTGAGATTTGTTATTGAAGCAAGACAAAAACAAAAAAGAAAACAACAACAGCAATACACATATATCACTCGAGGTGGGGAAAACTTCAATCCATTTGGCGTAATTGTCAACCATTACCAACATATATTTCTTCCTTTTATAGGCAGACGCGAATAAAATAAATGTGCATATTTGCCAAAGGGCCAGGGCCCACCCAAGGGCCAGGGCCCAAGGGGACTGGTAATTCCCCCTTTGGACACATGACTCACATTGTGACAAAAAAACACTGCCTGTTAAATCAAAATAACAAATACAATTAGAATGACAACCCTTGATGACTCCATCTTAATTTAATTGTATCCCATAAGGTAATGGTAAAATAGACTAGAGACAGGTGTCCCTCATTCAGGGTTAGCGCTCTCTTCGGGTGTCCCTGTGTAAGAATTTCCACGACAATGGGAAAGTTATGCATATTTGAAATGTGATAAACTTGTTATTCCACCTTGTAGACAAGCACCAGAAAATCCACTTGAAAGTTTTTCACACTTGCTCAAGAGCTCTTTTTTTAGTACGCCTATTCAGCATCATTCACACGCTTCATGTCCAAATCATCTTAAAGTATCTACAAATTGATTGCGTAACTCAATTATGTTAAATAAAGATGATTTGGATATGATGCCCGAAAAGTCTAATATTGGTACCATTGACTTGCATTTGATTTGTGCCACACATTCAGAAAACTTTCAACTCACTGCATTTGAAATAGTGGCCAGGTAAACAAAACTAAAGCATGGATTACTGTCATACATGGTCCATAGACTGTTGACAGGATAAGAAACCAAAATGTAATTTTGTAATTTGGTTGAACTATCCCTTTAACAAATAATCACCTAATAGCAGGAACAGCACCATCTATTTGTCAGAACCTGGTAAAATCAAGATGTAGGATAGGAAGGGTGCTGGAGTATTGAAAACAGGCGAACCAATCATTTTGACCCTTAGATTAAAAAAAATATATATATTACTTGTTAAACAAAATCTCTTTCTCTGAGCAACTGTGTTTGTATAAAATAGTATAACTTTTCAAATTTGATGGCATACCATAAAGCTCAGGATTTGTATTATTTATTTTATATAGTCATTTTTGCTAATCTTTATCAAGGGATCCAATCATTCCGGAACCCACTGTATGTCGTAGTTCAAGTTTTACAGCTTGTTTTACTAGTCTGCTGTTGCTGTGTGGCACATTGAGCAGACTCCCAGCAGGCCCCTAGGGTTTTGGGAGCGCAATCCTGTAGTGAAACACTAGGTTCTGGCTGTTTAATGGCCTAGATGGGGTAACGCCAAGGGAAACCAGAGCCCAGAATCTGTGGACTTTGACCTGGTGGTGGAATACTTTCTTGAGAAACTCTCCATTACTTGAACTGTTTACCATTCACAGAAGAATACAAACAAAAGATGCAACAGAAACATTCTAGATAATATCCTATATGCTGACACTAATACAGACATTGATAACCAGATACTATTATCTAAACTTCAGGGACTTATTACTGTATTTGTTCTGTCTATATTCTTTACTGCCTCAGCTGCTTTGTATACACTCGATCCTGGCATGAGTCCAGAGGCCAGTGACCACTAATCGCTGTGTGGTAAAATACTCTATTTCCTACTATGTGAACATCATTGTATTGCTGACAGGGAGCAAGCATCAGTGCACACTGCATATATGTCTGTCAAACATCTTTACAGAGCACTAGTTATCTATGTATTGCTTGTTGCCGAGAAGTATGAAAGACTAGAAAACTGCCACTCGCAAAATGTTTCATCTCCCCTCTGAAAGCATAGCATATCTCCTTGTCAACAAAGTGACAGAAGTGCTGCCAGAGTGGTTGATGTGACAGAATGGATGGATCTTATTGCCCCGTTTCCTGCATGAATATGGATAGACAGGAGTATTTGGCATGCCTACAGGGTAATCCTTTGATACTTAGCTTTGGACAGCACAGTGGGATGGTTGACTTTTAACTTGTCTGCTTGTCCATATGGCAATGTTTGATTTCCCTGAAATAGATATGTTTGATTTATAATCTTGAACAAACGTGTAGGGAATGTGTTTCTGAGCTAGTGTAGCAAGGAGCTAAGGCCCCACAGACTCACCCTCTAGTACCTCCTACTCAACTGTCTTGGCTTATCTAAAAGTTTCTATTTTGATTATTAGGGATCATACCAAAATGTATTTCAAGAGTTTGTTTTACAGTGTGCCAGAACTAAGATAAGATGCTTGCCTGTATGGTATAATTTTTTTCCTACCCATCATTTACTGCTCTTTTTTTATGAAGTGGGATGAGTTGTCCACATTTTATGAAAACAGATATAGCTATCCTTTCTATTTTTGACAATATAGGTAGTACTCTCCAGTCTCCACAATTACAAAATATAGGCCTACAGTACTGTAGCTCAATAGACTCACTGTATGACCCCTTTCTATGTTGTTCTCAAAGTAAACTCCATTAACTATAGGATGATGTGAGACAGAGGAGTCCATTAGTATCCATGATAGCCATGCTCTCTGTATGTGGTCTGTGTTTGCAGGAATCTGCTGATGAGGCATATAATATTATTAGGTTACACCCCTACTGACCCCTACCCCTACTGACAGTTACAAAGTATGGTAGCTGAGTTTGTCGCCTGCTTGAAGGCAGCAGCCTCAGCCATTGTAACATGGCCTATAATGTCAATCACATTGTTAGTCATTAGCTTTAAAGCACAAGGTTGTTAGTGTCTTTAGCTAGGTCGTTAATCATAGTCAAAAACACTTTCTGATTGGGGAAAAGTTTTCTAGAGTGCTGTTATTGCAGGAGTAATATCATTTACATTTTAGTCATTTAGCAGACGCTCTTATCCAGAGCGACTTACAGTTAGTGAGTGCATACATTTTTTCATACTGGTCCCCCGTGGGAATCGAACCCACAACCCTGGCGTTGCAAGCGCCATGCTCTAACAACTGAGCTACACGGGACTACCATGAGGTGTAAGTCGCTCTGGATAAGAGCGTCTGCTAAATGATGTAAATGTATGGAGGAGTGCCACTTTGCTGGGGCATTTGATAAGCACAAAGGAAGAGAAACATAGCCGATTCAGCAGATCTTGTTGGAAATGGAGACTAAAGAATACCACTTACTCTTATTTGAATTTATCATGTATTTTTATTTTTCAACTTTGTCAGTCTTTCTATTTCTCACTCCTACTTGGAAATGAAGGTGTTCTTCTCTTTTTCTCTTTGTTTCTGTCCCCTCCTCGACCCCCTTTCCCAAGTATGTGTTATTGTTTGCTCTTTTGTCTGTTTCACTCCTACTTTCTCTCTGTTGCTGTTTATCCCTGTCTGTTTGTTGTTTGCAGGTGGTTGAAGGTCACCTTGTCCTTCCCAGTCATTCTATGTGGCATTCTTTGTGGTATCTGTTGAATTTATCCCCTGTTGCTGGTCAGAGAAGCATTCCAGTGTAATTAACCTGCCTGCTACATAACATACATCCTCCACGAGGGTTCATTAATCCGCTCACACTGAGTGGGCACTGTGCCCTGACACTCCACCACACATACACACACACACACACACACACACACACACACACACACACATACACATACACACAAACAGCCATTCTCACAGCCCAGCTGAACCTGACAGAGTAATTTCACACAAAGAAAACAGGAAATCAGAGTGTGGAGAGTCGTCGTGGCAATGTCTGGTTGGTTGGTATTAATCTAGGTTGGTGGCGAACAGTTCTCTCCTCATCTGGCCTTCCATTTAACGTAAACAGGCCCCTTGGGTCGAGTCGACTGCCTTTATACTAAGGATTCTACTAAGGCTTCTAAGAATTGCACTTCTCCTCCTATCCCCTGGTGACTTTTAGGAGATTTGGGCTTGAATATCTCCTCTACTCAGGCTTTAACCAGGCACTGGTAGTATCCATTAATGTGCTGGGCTGTAGATTTATCCCCCTGATGTTCCTCTCTACAAGCATTTCATTACACCCGCAATAACATCTGCTAAATATGTGTATGCGACCAATGTGATTTTGAGCAGCACAGTGTGCACTGTGCAGGGAGAAGAAATTGGATTTCTAAGTGAGGAAAATATTTGAGAGGAAAATTGCCCAAAAAGGTTTATAACTGTAATAAAGTCATCATCAACAGCACAGCCTCTCCTACATGGTCCTCTGTAGCTCAGCTGGTAGAGCACGGCGCTTGTAACGCCAAGGTAGTGGGTTCGATCCCCGGGACCACCCATACACAAAAAAATGTATGCACGCACGACTGTAAGTCGCTTTGGATAAAAGCGTCTGCTAAATGGCATATTATATATTATATATTATATTATATTATATTATTATATATTATATACATGTCAGCTAGCAGTGTGTGTGTGTGTGTGTGTGTGTGTGTGTGTGTGTGTGTGTGTGTGTGTGTGTGTGTGTGTGTGTGTGTGTGTGTGTGTGTGTGTGTGTGTGTGTGTGTGTGTGTGTGTGTGTGTGTGTGTGTGTGTGTGTGTGTGTGTGTGTGTGTGTGTGTGTGTGCAAGCAAGCACACAAGTGCACAAATTCATGATGCTGATCAACACTTTCTCATTAGGTGTGTCATTCCTTCGTCAGCTCCATCCATGTTTAGGGCTCCATGAAGACTGTGTGCTTGACTTTTGTTATCAGTTAAAGGTGTAAAAGCCATACATCATCCCTCTATCAGGTTTCTGAGTAGAACCAATTGTGAATACCCCTAGTTAACATAGAACATAACCACTTTGTGTTGGCTGGAGGGTGTTCATGTAACAGTTTATTTGAGTTTATCAGTTGCACTGAGGAAAAACAGGCACATCTAATGACACAAGTGATTTATTGGCCTGACAGGCTGCACAAAGTATTGCCGCCTTTATGCATTTCCTGTGTGACTTAAACGAATAGGCATTATTAGAAAATTGTGCATTAGCCCAAGTCAGCAGTTTTGTATGCTGCAGTCCCATTACGTTAGAATAGTGAGGGGGGCGAGACGGGGATGGAGAGAATAAGAGAGTGATGGCGAGAAAGCACTCTGTTAAACCAAGAGAAATAATGAAATGAGAACATTTCAGAAAAAAAAAGATAGAGGGGGGATGAAAGAAGGGAGGAATACAAAAAGGAAATAAAAGGAAGAGACGTGGCCAGATGCTGACAGGACAATGAGAAGAGAGAAAAAGAGGGTGATGAAGAGAGCAACAGAGTATAGCAGTAATTGGCGGCGTATACATTTACATTTACGTCACTTAGCAGACGCTCTTATCCAGAGCGACTTACAGTTAGTGAATAATTTTTTATTTTTTTATACTGGCCCCCCGTGGGAAACGAACCCACAACCCTGGCATTGCAAACGCCATGCTCTATCAACTGAGCTACATCCCTGCCGGCCATTCCCTCCCCTACCCTGGACGACGCTGGGCCAATTGTGCGCCGCCCATGAGTCTCCCGGTCGCGGCCAGCTGCGACAGAGCCTGGATTTGAACCAGGATCTCTAGTGGCACAGTTAGCACTGCGATGCAGTGCCTTAGACCACTGCGCCACTCAGGAGTACTCTATAGTGGTTGGGATAGGAGGCAGGAGAGAGAGGTTTAAATCACTGGTCTGAATGACAGCTTTACATGGCCCTCAGAGCCTCAACTGCCACCATTTAATGAGACCAGATAGAAACCTTAACTGCATTTTTCTTTTCTCTCTACTATTTATGCTTTTCCTGCCATCTTGCACTTTCAGGAATATACTCACTACTAACTAGGCTGATATATCAAAGCAGAAAAGGATTGGTCTTTGCGTACATGAGCTCCACTACAAAGTTAGTTGTAGTAGTTTTATTTAATTCTTCAACTCCCTCCTGATGTGTTCACTGACTTAGTCAAAACCCACAGACATTCTAGAGGTTTCCTATGGAGAACTAGTCCCATGAGATTCTACCCTCCCCTCCATCTACGTAGTTCCCTCGCGCACGCTCTGTCTCGCTCTCTTGCTCCTCTCATTCACGCTCTCTGAGTCTGGTGCCGTGTTGAGCTAATATCGCTCACACGGACTAGGCCTCTTGGGTAGTCTAGCTTTCACAGGTTTCTTTCTCTCCTTCTTAACCTCTTTTTTGATATTCACAAAGACTTCTTTCTGTGCCTGGTCTCCCCTGACATTGGGCAGATGGCTTTCATCTTAAGTCTCTCAGAAAAAGAAAGAGAGAGAGAGCGAGAGAGTGTAAGAAAGAGAGGCAGAGATCAGACATGCAAAATTGTATGTTTTAGTGTGTAGTAGTTTGAGGAAAACTTGACATCACCCTTTTGATACCAACATGAAATGGGAGATTGAAATGTTTCTCCCAGAGTTGGTGTCTCCCTGTTAAACATATTCTCTGGGAAAAATTCAGATTAAAAGTGAATAAATGTTGCTCCATTAGTTCTGGTGTCCTACCTACTAATTATTATTATCACAAGTTAACAGCCAGCTCAATTGCTTGTAGTGGTCACAATGACGCATCTGCGACACTACACACGCTGTGTATGTATGTATGTATGTATGTAAAAAAAACAGAAGCATGTCCAGAAAAGTACCTCATACCTACGGTAAAATACTTTACCAAGTTCCAGGACATTTTAGCCACAAACCTGGTTGCCGCAACTGGCTCTTCCAGCAAGACAATAACCCCACGCACACATCAAAATCCACAAAGAAATTGTTAATTGACCACAAAATCAACATTTTGTCTCTGGACTTCAACCTCTCAGTGACATTATCTTCGCAAGGGGAGGGTGCCGAAGTATTGACAACAGGGGTGGCAATAATTTTGTTTTCTCTCTTTCTCTGAGAAATTGTATTAGTAAGTATAAAATAAGAGAATTTTCAAATTTTTTGGAGCATACAATATAGCTCAGTATTTGTATTATTTATTTTATACATTATTTTTTGCTCATCTTTATCAAGGGTGCCAATAATTATGGATGTGTGTGTGTGAGAGACTTTGCACCACTGCTTAGGACCTCTCCATCCATTTATATAAGTTTTATGCTTGTGTGTCAACTTCCCCTATGATGACAGACATGTTTGTGTAAATGTGTGCGTTATGTGTGGTTGATTTTACATGACCTTACATCCACATGCTCAGTACCTCCCTGGTTAAAGAAACCGTCCATTCCTTCCTAATAACTGTGGAAACACTTATTGGCAGGACAACACTGGCAGGACAACGTGTGCGATCTGACATGTCAAATGTTTAATGGTGAAGGTGCCAAAACAAATGACTGCACCTCTAGGAACTCCAACATGCTGTGGTGTGTGTGTGTGCGTACGTGTGTGTACATGTGTGTATTGTCTTATTGCTCAGTTCTTTGCTGTTCTTCTATCCCTGCCATGTTGTTCTTGGCTCGCTGTATTGGGGGTACTGTGAGACGTAGTTAGTGGTATGTTAGTTAAAAGGGACTAGGGAGTGCTGAAAGAACAGAAACAACCAAAATGGTGAGGTAGTGAGTGAGTGTGTGTGTGTGAGTGTAGGTGAGTGAGAGACCCGTGGGACCAGCTTTTTAGCTGGCTTTTGTCCCCCCCCCCCCAAAAAATAAAAAAATAAATTATAAGCTGATAAATAAAATTGCAGTGTGTTTAAAAAAAAATCACATTGTGAAATAATGCATTTTAGCTTATTCATTGATTGAAATACCAGTCGATGTAGCGCGAGAGATGCTGCTACAGCTCATCAAACAGCTGTTTGTTGCTTCTAGAGTGAAACGTGCTTTAATAAGCCAAGTCATTGCACAACAATTCTAATGGCAATTTTGTGTAAAGAAAAACCAAACAGAAAACATGGCCACGATTAAAAAGCGCTAGGCCTAAATATATATTTTTCTCAACTGGTAAATTGAAGCGTTCTTCCCATTCGCCATTCAAGTGCATAGGCAACTAGGCAGGCTTCAGTGCGTCACACACCACTTTGCAATGATCTGGAGGTAGTACGCATTTTGAAAACATATACTTAATTGTTTGAAACCTGAACGTTTTACTACATATTTTGAGGCATGTTTTACCTTGCTTCAAAGTAGCCTAACAAATCTAACCAAACGTGCAGGCAATTATTTTATAAAGACTTCCATATGCCATTGAAACAAGTAGCATTTTTCTCACAATCCTAGACTATTGCTTTGTGCGCATTGCTGCCCTTATAATGTGAAGAAATAATAGTTGATCAACATTGTAAGCTAAACGGTCTGATCTGGTGCATCAGCCTCATCGCTTTTTAACGTGTTTTGGATGTAGCCTAGGCTACCGGTTGGATGAATTTGGGAACTATCATCCCACAACTGTCCCAGAGTCTGTTTGGAATAGGCTTCTCGCACAGAATGACAAGCTGACCAATAGAATAGGTACACTTCTACAATGTGGGTAAATAGATTGAAATAGGCTAGTGATTCTGCTGTTCGTTACTCATCTTATTGGCTGAGGAAAGTAAATGTGGACAGTTATTCTAACATAGGCAGGGAAGCTAATTTTCACCATAAAGATTCACCATTATAATAAAGCATTCCATGCATCCTCACATTTGCAGACTTATGTAAGATAGACTATTATTCCTAATGTGATGATTAGATTGGATGGTCATAATTTAGGCTAATATAATAATAACAATAATAATAATAATATGCCATTTAGCAGACGCTTTTATCCAAAGCGACTTACAGTCATGCGTGCATAATTTTTTTTGTGTATGGTGGTCCCGGGGTTCGAACCCACTACCTTGGCATTACAAGCGCCGTGCTCTACCAGCTGAGCTACAGAGAACCATATAACTCAATCACTGTTCGCAAAAAAGACTGTTCAATGCAGTGCGTAGTGGCGTAGAGTAGACAGGCTATAGGCTATATCACAGGAAGATGTTGGCCTTTCATAAACACATTTCATGCAATTCTACTATATTTTATATGACTGGAGACATTAGCAGAATATTTTTTTATACAACAAAAATTACACGGTAGCCTACTCTGGGCCTACAAAAAGTGGAGACACAAATACAATATGACGTCTGTGTAACCTGGAGGAGGAAATTATTGTCCAAAAACAAACAAAAGTGTCACTGACACAATGATAAAGACAGTGAATATGTACACTCACCGGGGATATGGCCAATGTTCTCCGCTGCTGCCAATATGATACCTTTCGCTCAATTAAGTTGAGAATTTTGATAATTAAAAGACAGATTGGAGTCCTGTAGGCTATGCGATTTTAAAGCAATCTACCGCTTCTTTTTTTAAGAAGCTAATGATCCTCTGGCCAAATCATGCTTTCTGGTGTAGTAGCCTATTTTGAATTACTTTATTTCTATATAGACAGGAGTAAGCTAATAATGCTGTATAATTTTGGCAATTTAATTACATGTACTTTAGGGACAGTTTAGCGTCCCCTAGCCTTATGGATGTGCCGTCTATGTATTCTAACATCTTCAAATTGCTCATCGGAATTCGGTAAGAATGACACATGTTCTGTTAAGATGAATTACCATTAACTAAATGTGATTTCTGGCATTCTGAGCACCGTGGGTGGACACCCTAATCGAGTTGCAACCAATGCATATGGATCCAGTAAATGTATTAAATGTCTGGTAAATTAAAATGCTGCTGGTCAAATGTCCGGCACCACCTTTTCCTAATGGAAACCCTAGTGTGTGTGTGTGTGTGTGTTTTCATGGGCCAGAAACCAGTGTTGTTCCTGAATCATGTTCTCAGGTCTTTTAAAGGAGCGCTTCCTGTGAGCACACACAGGAAATTGTTGCTGAACGCTTGGCTGTGGAGTCTGACAACCCCTGAGGCTGTGTGCATTTTTGTGTACTGTATGTGCTTGCTTGGACACTTCTGTATGACTTGTTGTGTGTTTGTGTGTGTGCTTGGGCACTTGTGTATTTGTGGAGGGGTTTCAAGGGGGGTCAACACACTATTTTCCCAGACTGCACCTCTGTGTATTCCTGTCAGAACAAGCCCCTGTAATTGTTTAGTTAAAGTACCCAAGTTCACTTAGTTACAACTCACCAGTGTATCCAGTAAGGGCCTCTTGAGTGACTGTTGCCTCTTGCACTCTCCTGGTTATTTCTCCACTCAAATGTTGTTGATGTTTACTTTTCAACCTTCTCAACGGAGTTGACATTTCAGCTTTTTCTGTAGTGGGTGTAACATTATGTCAATGAAAGGGGTAGTTTCATGATTTTTCATCCATTCGCCATATAATAAAGTGTGTGTACAGCATCACCTCCTCTGCACTGCTGTGACCCCAGGGAAGGCTCATGACCACCACTGTCACCTGATACACTGTCTATAGTCTCTATGGGACTACACCTTTTGGCTTCCTTCCTTCTCTCTCTCTCTCTCTCTCTCTCATTCTCATTTTTTCTTGCTCTCTCGGTTTCTTCTCTCTCTCTCTCTCTCTCTCTCTCTCTCTCTCTCGGTTTCTCTCTCTCTCTCTTGGGTTTCTCTCTCGGGTTTCTCTCTCTCTCTCTCTCGGTTTCTCTCTCTCTCACTCCTTCCCTCTTTCTCTTTTTTGTTTTGACCAACTGCTGAAAGATTTACTAGATGACAGAGAACAGAGCAGAATTTGTTCCATTGTCAACTTTTTTTAGCTAAACAGTTTTTGTAAGGGAAGCCAGGAAAGCTTGACCTGTCAGCATTAGACGCCAATATTTCACTATGGCTTCTCTGGGAGACCTCAGATATAACATACACAATGCCTCAACACAAAACCACTGGTCAGTTAGGACACATGGTTGAAGGTTATTATCCTAGACAACACTTTAGATGTGAAGGAGATGAGCTGGGTGATTAGAGAGATGACGATATGGAGTGATTAATGAGACAGTAATTAGGATAAAGGGAAGAGAAAGGCGGTGAAGTGGTGGGAATGAGAAAATATTGGAGGAGAATGTGTGTGCGCAGGGTTTAAATGTCAAACCTAATCACTGTAGAGAGATCGATTAACTTTACACGTCACACACCTACCTGGCTGGCTGATGCTGTTAGTTGCCCTCTACTTTTTTTCATTTAGCTTTTCAAAGTGTAGTTTAGCACATCTCTTTCTCTTTCTCACTTGGCCACTCTCTCTGCCTCCCTCTGTCTATTTTTCGCTAAGACAGTCCCAATGTCTACTGACTATAACTGACCCACATTTCACACAGTGTGACTGGATGCCCTTAGGGGAAGTGCTTCTAAGTGTGTGAGAGGGTGAGAGCACATGGTTGCATGTCTGTATCTTTGTGTGTGCGGTGTGGTGTCTGTGTTCAGCCTAAGGGTTTAGAGGGGAAACTGCAGTATCTCTGAATTGGGAAATATCTGACCAATGAGAGATAATTGGTGTTTCACTCATCTGGGTACGCCTGTGTTTTTTTGTTTGCTTTTGGTGTCTGGCTGGGACAGTAAGATTTTTGCACAGCGCTCCGAGATAGCACTCCCTCTACTGATCACCATATGTCCTTGCAGGGTACTATCATTTGGAATATTTCTTATGAAAGAAAAGCAAAAAAAATGTACAATAAAGAGAATAATCCCAAATTCACCTCAGCTCTTTTCTTTACCCTTTTTATAATGAAAAAATTTAATATGGGCTTGCTGTGGTCCCTTCATTGTGAATTTTGAAGGTGAAAATTCTAATAAATTAATAGCTCCGGAGATCTGAAAATCTTTTTTCCCTCAGTGTTTTAATTTCTTGTTCCACATTTAGTGTCCACATGTTTGAATGTTTTTTGGATGGATCTGATGATGATTGGTGTGTTTGTAGCCTTTGCGGAGTTGCCAACAACCGGATGTTCTGGGTTTTAGGGATATAGCCTTTTTCAACCTAGCTTCCTTTTCTGCTGAAAACCGAATGTGGGAACCGAATTTCTCTTATGCCTGCTACGTTAGGTTAGTGTTTGTGTAACCTTCTCTCTTTTTCCTCTGTGTGTTTACAGGTGTGTGGTGTGGCGGCATGTATCGTGGGGCATTCTGGGTAGCGTGCTAGCTTCCTGAAGATTGGCTGACAGCAGGAAAAGAGAACAGAGGAGAATAGGAGGAGAGGAGTGCCAGCATGGCTCTGCCTGACAAACACAAAGTGAAACGCCAACGACTAGACAGGATCTGTGAAGGTAAGAGACACTTCTCTTTTCCTAGCTACTTTCCCCCTTTTTCCTTCTCTGTCATACTGCTGAAATTGAATCACCCAGTAATGAGACAAAGGTGTTCTTAGCCTGAGGCATATCTGTTCCACTGGAAGAAGTATATTACATGTGCAAAAGTACATCTCATTCCACAATCATGGGCATTAATATGGAGTTGGTCCCCCCTTTGCTGCTGTAACAGCCTCCACTTGTCTGGGAAGGCTTTCCACTAGATGTTGGAACATTGCTGTTCGATGGGGTTGAGGTCAGGGCTCTGTGCAGGCTGCAGGCCAGTCAAGTTCTTCCACAATGATCTCGACAAACTATTTCTGTATGCACTGTCATGCTGAAACAGGAAAGGGCCTTCCCCAAACTGTTGCCACAAAGTTGGAAGCACAGAATCATCTAGAACGTCATTGTATGCTGTAGCATTAAGATTTCCCTTTACTGGAACTAAGGGGCCTAGCCCGAACCATGAAAAACAGCCCCAGACCATCATTCCTCTTCCACCAAGCGTTCTCCTGGCATCCGCCAAACCCAGATTTGTCCGTCGGACTGCCAGATGGTGAAGCGTGATTCATCACTCCAGAGAATGCGTTTCCACTGCTCCAGAGTCCAATGGCGGCGAGCTTTACACCACTCCAACCGATGCTTGGCATTGCGCATAGTGATCTTAGGCTTGTGTGCGGCTGCTCGGCCATGGAAACCCATTTCATGAAGCTCCCGACGAACAGTTATTGTGCTGACGTTGCTTCCAGAGGCAGTTTGGAACTTGGTAGTGAGTGCTGCAACCGAGGACAGATGATTTTTACGCGCTACGCGCTTCAGCACTTGGTGGTCCCGTTCTGTGAGCCTGTGTGGCCTACCATTTCGCGGCTGAGCCGTTGTTTCTCTTAGATGTTTTCACTTCACAATAACAGCACTTACAGTTGACCGGGGCAGGTTTAGCAGGGCAGAAATTTGGTGCCACGTTGAAAGTCACTGAGCTCTTCAGTATGGTGCATTCTACTGCCAGTGTTTGTCTTTGGACATTGCATAGCTGTGTGCTCGATTTTATACACCTGTCAGCAACGGGTGTGGCAGAAATAGACGAATCCACTAATTTGAAGGGGTGTCCACATACTTTGGGCCATGTAGTGTATTTGCTGCAGTGTGCAGGGCATATAGGCCTAGTGGTTGAGAAGATCTCTCGCTCTCTCTCTCTTCCCCCACTCTCTCTCACACTACAAGTCGATGAGAGAGATGGTTAGTCACAACAGGGCGTGACTGTGACGTTTATCTTTAGGAATGAGTTATCCAGGCCAATAGCAGAATTTCCCGGGAAAGCCAGAGGGAGTATCTGTTCCTAGCATAGTATTTGTGGGTGAGCGGGATTGGAAGGAAGCTTTGATACTTTTCCACCTCATGTGATAGGGATTTGTAGTACCTTCATAAGGGTTATTCAGGCTGGTGATTGGGTTACTATTGTTTAGCCTGGCTGAGCTTTTGGAGGAACATCCACACACACTCTTTCACTGACAGGAACCATTATTGGATATGTGTACTGAAACAGCTATGTTATACATACACACCACTTCCACCCCCCCTTTACTGTACTGTAGCTTTCCAGAGCCTCAGCCTGCCATGCCCTACTCAGCCCACATAATCTTTAACTGCCTTTTGTGTGTGTGTGTGTGGTGTGAGAGAGAGACCCTTGGGACCAACGGACCTGCCAGCCCTCCAAACCACAGCTTTGATGGTTGTCTTACAGGGCCTGGGAGAGTGGGTAAGGAGCCTCAGGCCTGGCTAAGGAGAGAGGGAGGGAGGGAAGCAAGGGGGAGAGAGGGGGTATAGGAGGTTGGAAGTGGGTTGGCGAGAGACTCTTAAAATCTAGTTTGATGTTTCCAGATTGCTGTTTGCTGCTGAGCTGAAGTAGGGAGTTTGTAATAAAGGGATTATGTGTGTCAGTGTGTGCATATCTGTGTGTGTTTGTGTGTGTATGAGAGCAAGAGAAAGAGAGGATGGATTTCTCTCAGCGCTCGGCTCTGACAGTCATTTTCTGTTTCATGAGAGGCACTGGGTGTGTATGAGCGAAGCACTGCCACAACTGGTAATATTTTACCACGAACACTGCAGCAGAAGCAAACTCTTTCTCCGCTACTCCTTCGTACACGCGTGAGGCTACAATACATCGAGTTTCCCAGGGAAGCTGTGAAACCAGCTGTAGCCTATTGCATGATTGTGTTTATGTGTCTGTTATTAAAGAAACAATGTGAAACAATTTTCTGTATGTTAACTGTTGCTAACTATGATTGTTTTCATGAGTCTATTAAATGTGTATTTTGACTCCTTTTTATTAAATCATGTATGGCTACAAATATTGTCATGGCCTAAAATAAATGTTTTTCATATGAGCAGAATATCGTAGCCTAGGCCTATATAAATTAGTTAATATGGGTATATAAAGTGTGGCGCCTTGAAAGTGCCTTGGCTACGTCATGTTTGTTTGTCTGAAAGGGTACACTACGGCTTTTTAAATGCCCCCACGAAACCTTCCCTGGAGATAGTTTGGAAGTGCCACTGAATGGGCATTTAACATGTTTGTAAAGGAATGCCGCTTCTGAAGCGGGACTGAAGTCCATCACTAGGCAACCAGAACTGTCAATTATCTTAAGCTGCCTGTCTGCAGACCACTCACTCCTAAGAAAAGTACTTTGAAGTTTGTTAAATACAATGACGTACCAATACATTTAGTAGAAAGAAAACACATCTATCTACCTTACCATAAAAAACAGCAGAAACACAACACAACAGCACATCAATCAGCAACGTTTATTGTTGTCAGAGAAACAATACTGAACATTCTATGCCAGAGCAGAATTCTACTGTCTGAAAAGGTACAGACGGTTCTGATGCGACCCTTTTTTAAATTGTCTGGAAGTTTATCAATTGTCGCTATCGACCCGTTACAGTAACGCCGTCCTATGTATGAAAATTGGTCGGTTTCATCCTGGGTCTCCAGGCTTATCTCCTTCAGACCATTCATCACCTTTTGGATCCGAATCCGATCATTGTCCGGGTTATGGTTGTGTTCTCCAGATAACTTTGAGATAACCCCTTCAGTGAGGGTTATGCGACCTCAGCATTTGAAAGCATCATATTCGGTGCACTTCCAGGAGGACTTATTTGTGGTCTGTCGTTCTCGTTTGTAGGTGTAGCCTTCATGTGCCAGGATATTTTTTGTACACACAGAGAGGATACATTTGGGTTCCATTGCTTGCTCGGCTCCTCTGAGAATAATGAATGCTGAGGGAAGCAGTGTAAGATCTTTTTAAGCAGAATATTTGGATTATTTGCATATGAACGACTTGCAATTCGATTGCTGGACTATTGAAGCCATCCATACAGTGTTTTTAATTGAAATGTTGGCCTTTTACCAGATCAATTTTTATCTTAACTGATAGGTTCTGTATGCTATAACCTATAGATAATATTCTGCCCATATGAACACATTAATTTTAGGACATATAAAGAAAAGCTATGCATGATTTAATGAAAAGGATCAAACAGAAACAACATTGTATCACAGTCTTTAATAAAAAACTCAAACAGAAATAGGTTGTATAGCTGGCTTCACAGTTTCCCTGCCAAATAGGCCAACAAGAAAACTCGACGTATCTCGACGACGTTGAGTGCACGAGGGGGTCTGTGTGCGTTGTAGTACCTTCCACAAAAAGTTTTGCTCTACAAAAAGACACGTATGCATGTGTGAGTGTATGCTTATTCGTATGCGTGTGCTTGTGCATGGCGGGAAAGTCAAATGAAACCAGCACTACAGTACTATTTGAAAAGCTTATTTCATGCAATCCCATGCATTTTGTCATGTAATGGAGATTTTCTGTTGTAATTTTAAAGCACATTTCCTGCAATTCTACACATTTTGTCATGGGGTGCAGAGACAATTCAGCAGTTTTAAAGCTAATTTCCTACAATTCTACACATGTTGTCATGTCTTGTGTGTGTTCATGTGATATTTGAGTGACACAAACATTACAACAAAATCAATGGGATAAAAAACCTACCTAAAAAACATTAGCTGACGTAGGCATTTATGACATTCATTAAAAGTTATAAATAGCTCTCTTGTGCATTTCACTATTACAACTTTCAGGAGTAAGTTGAAAGCCGGACTGAGTTCCTTAAAAAAAATACATAATGCATCTCTCTCCGCCAGTCAGAAATGAGAGCCACATGTGCATCCCTGGCCTGTCCAAGCCACTAACCCTCCACCCTGGGAAATGCTTTTCCAGCCTGTCTTTTACAGAAGCATAATGGTTTCAACTCACTTTATTGGTTGATATAATAAACATATATAACTGTACTTTTGGTGTTTTGCTTCGTGGCCATTGGATGATTTGGAAAAGCAGTGTTTCCTCTGTTTACAAACAATTAGGTCATTCTATCAGATACAGTATTCATACCCCTTGACTTATTCCACATTTTGTTGTGTTACAGCCTGAATTCAAAATGGATGACATAGATTTTTTTTCTCACCCATCTACACACAATGCCCCATAATGACAAAGTGAAAACATGTTTTAGAATTTATTTTTTGCACATTTATTGAAAATTAAATACAGAAATATCTAATTTACATAAGGATTCACACCCCTGAGTCAATATTTTGTAGAAGCACCTTTTGGCAGCGAATACAGCTGTGAGTCTTTCTGGGTAAATCTCTAAGAGCTTTCCACCCCTGGATTGTGCAACATTGGCCCATTTTATTATTTTGAAAATTCTTCAAGCACTGTCAAATTGGTTGTTGATCATTGCTAGACAACCATTTTCGGGTCTTGCCATACATTTTCAAGTAGATTTAAGTCACAACTGTAACTCGGCCACTCAGGATCATTCAATGTTATCTTGGTAAGCAACTCCAGTGTATATTTGGCCTTGTGTTTTCAGTTATTGTCCTGCTGAAAGGTAAATTAATCTCCCAGTGTCTGGTGGAAAGCAGGCTGAACCAGGTTTCCTCTACATTTACATTTACGTCATTTAGCAGACGCTCTTATCCAGAGCGACTTACAAATAGGTTCATTCACCTTATAGCCAGTGGGATAACCACTTTACAATGTTTGTTTGTTGTTGTTTTTTTTTTTGGGGGGTAGAAGGATTACTTTATCCTATCCCAGGTATTCCTTAAAGAGGTGGTGTTTCAAATGTCTCCGGAAGGTGGTGAGTGACTCCGCTGTCCTGGCGTCGTGAGGGAGCTTGTTCCACCATTGGGGTGCCAGAGCAGCGAACAGTTTTGACTGGGCTGAGCGGGAACTATGCTTCTACAAAGGTAGGGGAGCCAGCAGGCCAGAGGTGGATGAACGCAATGCCCTCGTTTGGGTGTAGGGACTGATCAGAGCCTGAAGGTACGGAGGTGCCGTTCCCCTCACAGCTCCGTAGGCAAGCACCATGGTCTTGTAGCAGATGCGAACTTCAACTGGAAGCCAGTGGAGTGTGCGGAGGAGCGGGGTGACGTGAGAGAACTTGGGAAGGTTGAACACCAGACGGGCTGCGGCATTCTGGATGAGTTGTAGGGGTTTAATGGCACAGGCAGGGAGCCCAGCCAACAGCGAGTTGCAGTAATCCAGACGGGAGATGACAAGTGCCTGGATTAGGACCTATGCCGCTTCCTGTGTAAGGCAGGGTCGTACTCTCCGAATGTTGTAGAGCATGAACCTACAGGATCGGGTCACCGCCTTGATGTTAGCGGAGAACGACAGGGTGTTGTCCAGGGTCACGCCAAGGCTCTTCGCACTCTGGGAGGAGGACACAACGGAGTTGTCAACCGTGATGGTGAGATCATGGAACAGGCAGTCCTTCCCCGGGAGGAAGAGCAGCTCCGTCTTGCCAAGGTTCAGCTTGAGGTGGTGATCCGTCATCCATACTGATATGTCTGCCAGACATGCAGAGATGCGATTCGCCACCTGGTTATCAGAAGGGGGAAAGGAGAAGATTAGTTGTGTGTCGTCAGCGTAGCAATGATAGGAGAGGCCATGTGAGGATATGACAGAGCCAAGTGACTTGGTGTATAGCGAGAATAGGAGAGGGCCTAGAACTGAGCCCTGGGGGACACCAGTGGTGAGAGCACGTGGTGCGGAGACAGCTTCTCGCCACGCCACTTGGTAGGAGCGACCGGTCAGGTAGGACGCAATCCAAGAGTGAGCCGCGCCGGAGATGCCCAGCTCGGATTTTGCTTGTGCTTAGCTCCATTCTGTTTGTTTTTTTTTTATCCTGAAAAACTCCCCAGTCCTTAGCGATTACAAGCATACCCATAACAAGATGCAGCAACCACTATGCTTAAAAATATGGAGTGTGGTACTCCATGATGTGTTGCATTGGATTTGACAGTATTACTTTAGTGCCTTGTTGCAGACAAGATGCATGTTTTGGAATATTTTTATTCTATATAGGCTTCCTTCTTTTCACTCTGTCAATTAGGTTAGTATTGTGGAGTAACTACAATGTTGTTGATCCATCCTCAGTTTTCTCCTGTCACAGCCATTAAACTCTGTAACTGTTTTAAAGTCACCATTGGCCTCATGGTGAAATCCCTGAGCGGTTTCCTTCCTCTCTGGCAACCGAGTTAGGAAGGATGCCTGTATCTTTGTAGTGACTGGGTGTCTACCAATAGGTGCCCTTCTTCGCAAAGCATTGGAAAACCTCCCTGGTCTTTGTGGTTGAATCTGTGTTTGAAATTCACTGCTCGACTGAGGGACCTTACAATTATCTGTATGTGTGGGGTACAGAGTTGAGGTAGTCATTCAAAAATCATGTTAAACACTATTATTGTGCAACTTATTATGTGACTTGTTAAGCACATTTTTACTCCTGAACTTATTTAGACTTGCAATAAGGGGTTGAATACTTACTAAGACAAGACATTCATTTTTTATTAATTTATAAAAATTACAAAAACGTAAGTCCACTTTGACATTATGGGGTATTGTGTGTAGGCCAGTGACAATAAAGCTAAATTGAATCCATTATAAATTCAGGCTGTAACACAACAATATGTGGAAAAAGTCAAGCAGTGTGAATACCTTTTGAAGGCACTGTATAATGGGTCTGTTCTGCTGCACTGCCACTCTGAATCTAACTGTGTGGTAAATTATGCTTATTCATGACCTTCACACATTGTGGATGGGTCAATCAGGTTTTTAACATGCGATGCAAAACCATGTGAAGTAGGCCGTGGGTCATACAGTACATGGCCTTTATGGACATGATGTTAATTAGTGATATAATGCAGTTCCGGTCTATTTGATAGACACATTTTGTGAGATCATATGAACCATCAAGTATATTTTTGTTACGAAATGCTTTAGACTATCATGCTATGTAAATAATTCCACACAACCATGCTTGCAAAGTACTTGAATGAGTAGTGCGTTCATCTCTAGAAAAATGATGATATGGCCATTTTAAGAGACTGCATTTCCCTAGTCCAAGAGGATCATTTAAAATAATAATAATACATGGGACTTAAATGGCGCTTTTTAAGGACCCAAAGTCGCTTTACAATTTATATATTTTTAAGTCTAAATGAAACAGACTAAACAAGACATGAATAAAGAGAGGGGTGGGCTCAAAGAAGGAAAAGAGTGATGTATCAGTGTATGGGGAGGGTTGGGATTTACAGTAGATTTGAACCCGGTTTAGGGTAAGGGGTAGGTGCTGCTCAGTATGGTGAAGAGAGGAGTGTCTTATTAGTGTATTTCTTTGCTTGGATGTATGTGGGGAACAAGTCTGAAGCAAGAAATGTTCTGTGCACACACATTTTATTTCCTTCATTAGAACAAGCTTGACAAGGTAAACAAACCAGCTGCTTGAATCTATTACCAGAACCATTACCATGAAAGTTACAGAATTGACCTTTAACCCCTTACACTCGTGGGAATTGGCCTATATGGGTAGGGCTAAATTGATATGTTTCTTACAGAATAAATATGGAAAGCATATGCATAACCATGGTAGCAATTTAAAAGGATAGTTTGGAGATTATAATAATAATTGAAAACATTTCTATAGTGCTTTTCATAACGATCTCAAAGTGCTTCAAAAGCAAAAAACAAACAAGCAGTACATCATGAGTAGCCTAACTATAGATAGGCCAACCAATAGAGGGCAAGTCTTTGAGTGCATGCATCCTTCAAAGATGGAGAGGGACAGTTCATGGCTTGATCAGAGGAAGGTGGTCAAGGAGATGGTTGATGAAGTGTCTGGTGACAATCATGTAGAGGACTAGTCTGGGAACCAGCTTGAGTCATGTAGCTACTGGACTTCTCCTCCTTCACAATGTATGACACCCACTTGGATGATGCCTCAGCAGCTCTGGGCGCTATAAAGCTCACCACACACAGTTCAGAGTAGTAGCCAGTCGTCCTCATTACGAGCCCTCTGCCTCAGCACCTCATTCCTTTATTGCATCTCCCATTCCTCTCAAGCTTCAGGTGAAACAAAAAAGCTGGTACAGTGTCAAGATACATCATTCGAACAAAAACGATTAGCCAGCTAGCTAGCTAGCCAAGCCAAAAAGAGTTGACCTGCGAGTTCATCTGCAAATCTGTGGGTCAGAACCACCAGACATATGCAATAAAACTCAATGTTATCAAAAACAAAACAGCTGATAAAAAAAAAAAAAAAAAAAAAACACTTTCAATTATTTAAATATGTAGCTACATATTTAAAGGAGCTCTCTGCTTAGGCTGCTACTAGGGCGCCATGGCAACTACAGAATATGAAAAAGTGATTAGACTAAAGGTGAGGACACATCAGTTCACCTGATTTGTATGTGCATTTTACATTTACTGTACTTTTTGTCACATTTGTTGATAATGAAATCTGAAAATACACTGGATACATTCAGTAACATGATAAGAATATTATTGGAAATTTGGGGTAGTTGCAACATAAGACAAATTACTGGTGTTTCCAAGTTGCCACACACCTCTCCAAAATGTGCACAGTTCCTAGGTAATTTCAATGCACTTTTATGACTGAGTCTTCAACTATAAGGTGCTTTTTTGAGCTCTCCTAGCTGTGCCGTTGAGGAACTCGAGCAAGGAAAACAGCCCTACACAATTACTGTTGTTGTTTATACAATCCAAAAAATGGTCCATTATATATCGCAATCTGGGTCAGGTGGGCATAGCTTGAAAGGTTGTTGTATTGCCAACATGACTAGCTGTACTGAACAAAAATATAAGTGCAACATGTAAAGTGTTGATCCCATGTTTCATGAGCTGAAATGAAAGATCCCAGCAATTTTCCATATGCACAAAAAGCTTATTTCTCTAAAATGTTGTGCACAAATTTCTTTACATTCCTGTTAGTGAGTATTTCTCCTTTGCCAAGATAATCCATCCACCTGACAGGTGTGCATATCAAGAAGCTGATTAAACAGCATGGTCATTACACAGGTGTACCTTGTGCTGGGGTCAATAAAAGGCCACTCTAAAATGTGCAGTTTTGTCACACAACACAATGCCACAGATGTCTCAAGTTTTGAGGGAGCATGCAATTGGCATGCTGACAGCAGGAATATCCACCAGAGCTGTTGCCAGAGAATGTAATGTTAATTTCTCTACCATAAGCCACCTCCAACGTCGTTATAGAGAATTTGGCAGTACATCCAACCGGCCTCACAACCGCAGACCACGTGTAACCCTGCCAGCCCAGGACTTCAACATCCGGCTTCTTCACCTGTGGGATCGTCTGAGACCAGCCACATGGACAGCTGATGAAACTGAGGAGTATTTATGTCTGTAATAAAGCCCTTATGTGGAAAAAATTATAATCATTTTGCTCAGTACAATCGTTGAAATTGTTGCATGTTGTTTATATTTTTGTTCAGTATAAATTATAAAATACGATCTTACAGTGTTAAGCTTTCATAAGGCAATTCAGAGAAGCAGATACACATTTTGAGACGCATAGAATTAAGTCATGAGTGCATTCAGAAGCGTGGTCCGCGGCCAATTTTCTTCACAATAAAACAAACAGGCTCATTCTGTTCAGGACAACCCAGAGTATAACGCCATGTCATCTTGTAACTGTACATCAAACATAATGATTATGAACGTTGACACTGTATATTACATGATATGCAAATGTGAAGTGCACATTTGGACTCACGGGTGTTTGGTTTATCTCATCTTTCAAAATACATTGAGTCCTCGTAATTTACAACATTTCCCTCACTCAGACAACAAACAATTTGCTAAAGTTGCCCAATTAGTGGGAGGGATGGGGGCAACTTCTTGTCGCGCTTGGTGCTCATATTCAGAACGGCTGTCAGTCAAAACCCATACAGAGCTGTGAAGCGGAGACCCTGAGCTCTGACGTCATGTATAGCATGTTACTGTACAGCCACTGCGTTCCAATTTAGGCGCTTATCAGTGTCCAAATCTGCCATTTTCAACCCGTATGCGGGTACGAGTATAAAGTGTTAATGAGGAGATGGTTAGAAATGTTAGTTGTCATCTGCGTATGACAAGTGACTGCATCATCCTATTCTTGGCCCAGCTGCAGCGGCTTGTTGCCCGACCTCGCCCTCTACCCCACCTTCCCCAACACTTGAGCGCCCCCTCCCTCGCCCCCTTGTCTCGTCTGTCTTCCCCATCTGTGTACCCAGCATGCTCTGGCTTTGCTACTTCTATGGCTGCTGGGTAGCACTCCAGAACATAGTGCCACAATATTTAGTCAGACCTAAGTGACGTTGTAGGCTGAAGGGGTGAAGGTGAGGGCAGAGGGGGGTGGGTGAGGGTGATGGTACAAACTAGTTGGTGAATGTGGTTCTTTTCAAATACTTGTACATGAAAAGAATCACCACAAATGTTTTGTTTCAAAACCTCTTAACAATGTTAGTGGGTCACTTAAAACATTTACTACCAATTTGCAGCAACTGCCTGGGTAATGCATGGCATTACATTTACACCAGATGTTAAACCATTAATTGGCTATTGCAGTGGAGAGGTGAGGGGTATTTGTGCCAACAGCCATGATAACATTTTTAGAGAGATAGAGAAAAGGAGAGATTTATCCTTATGTATTCTTCCCTAATAGAGGAGCCTTCTACCCAGACTGTAAGCACAGCCTAAGCCCCTGATACTTCCAACCCCCTGCTCCTGGCATCCAGTCAGGCTATGAACTCATCTCAACCAACAATCTTTGGGTTTGCCCCCCCCCAGGATCCCAGCCAAGCCCCACAGCCCCTTTATGGGCTTATGGAGACAGTCAAGGAGGACTGTATGTTGGGGGAGTAGGAGGAAAACTCATCTGGGGTCCATAATCTCACAAAACCCAGGGTAGGATGACCATAGTTTAAGTGGCCAGGCTGGAAGAAAGCTGAGGTGTGTGTGTGTGTGTGTGTGCGCACACATTCTACAGTATTTGTGGGAGCTAGCTTGTATGTGTGGTAGTGCTCAAGACTTGGAAATTAGTTCTCGGAAAGACAAATCTACTGCAAAGAGAAAACAGTAGGCTGTTTTAAAAGAGCTGTGTCTGGGCTGGAAGGAGGAGGGACTAATGGGAGATTGTGACCGTGGATAGATGAGCATTGTGGGATGCAGGATCTGACAGTTGGAACAGGGCTGACTCAGAGGAAATCATTACCATCAGGTTTAGTTTCTGTTTCTTTTCCGTTTCAAGCTGCCCCCCTCTGAGCACTGTAGGAATCTTGGAGAGATGTTGTTGAAACATTAATACCATAGTAACTAACATGATATGACTTTAGCTAAGACCAACCACAATTAGCATGAGTATCCACATGCTCTGTTACAATCTGATCAATCTCCATTGGATTCAGTCACAAGGCAGTCATAGTATTGCTATCAGAGTCGCATAGCAACATACAATGCATTGAGGTCAATCCGTCCTGTGTAATTGAATCCCTCTTCTATCTCTCCCTTACAGCCCCAGCTCATGCATATGTCAATGTGTGTTTAACATTATAATCATGCAATGAGTGAACCGATATAGATGAATATTAACATGCTGACTACACCAGGCGTGCACCATCGCGCGCATGTTGATTTTGTCCATCCGCACCAGACGCGATCAGGACACCAGGTTGAAATATCATAACTAACTCTGAACCAACTATATTAATTTGGAGACAGGTGGAAACACATGGAACATTCATGGAAATGTAACTAGCTAGCTTGACGTTGCTAACTAATTTGTCCTGGGATATAAACATTGGGTTCTTATTTTACCTGAAATGCACAAGGTCCTTTTTTTCCTGGATCTTTGTAGAATTTGTACCAATTTTGAGTCACACAAAATCGTGTTTTCTCTACTCTGACAATTAATCCACAGATAAAAGGGGAAACTTAGTTTCTAGTAATCTCTCCTTCTTCAGTCGTCTTCTTCTTCTTCCTTTATTTGGTGGTTGGCAACCAACTTTAAGGCGCATTACCACCACCAACTGGACTGGAGTGTGGACCGCAGTTCAGCTTTCAATCACCCATGTGTGTATATGCTCCTAAAAACCAATGAGGAGATGGGAGAGGCAGGACTTGCAGCACGTCAAAAATAGAACCAAGTTCTATTTTAAGCGCCTGGGTACGCAGACACTCATTGACTCGCGTGAGCAGTTTGGATTAAATGATTGAAAAACATGTATGTGTATATTTATTTTGCAACGCTCACACATGTTATGCTAGCCAAGCCACAGTTGAATAGGAAGACCTATATTGTTCAAGTGGCAGAACAATGAGAATAGCAGTTACAATACCAAGGTGTACCAAGAAATATTGTGCTACCTCCACGTATGTGGTGACAGGTATTTCTGCTTTGTATAGATTTTTTTTTTTCACCTTCCACTTGTAACGTATAATACTGGGTTTGTACAAGTGGCTCACTTTTGTGTCTTCTCTCACATAATGGTGTATGTGCCTCCACAAGTATTTGCATTTGAATGTCACACTGTGTTTTAAAGGGAGAGTTCACAAAAATAAAAAAATTACATTTTGTTTTCTTTAGCCTGTAAGCAGTCTATGTACAAGGTATGACAGCAATCCATGCTTTGGTTTTGTTTACCTGGCTACTGTTTCAAATGCAGAGTGACTTACAGTTAGCATTTCAGTTACTTACAGCATACTGAAATCGAATCGATTTGTAGATCGAACCAATGTAATTTTGTAATTTGGGTGACGACCTACACAACCTACACAACTTGGGACTCAACACCACACCAGCATCGGACCTGGCCCAGAATAGGACAGCGTGGAGATCCATTTGTCGAGGTGCTATGCTCCAAGGAGCGTGCAAAGATGAGTGAGTGAACGATCCCATTGATGTCCTGTGTATACTCAGGCGTATAGGGATACTTCATCCTTGGTTTGTCGACAGAATCTTTGCCTCGTGTTACTGTATGATTTGATCTACAAACCCAGAACACACATACTCTATAGAACTGTTTCACCCTGACTGTTTGATAAAGATGTGTAGTCTAGGCTAACACACTCTTGGGAACCAGATCACAGAAGGAAATCAATCAAAGAGGGGAATAGCTCTGTTTAGGTTATCCCAGATGGAGTTGAAAAACGGGTTGTTGTACACAGTCTACGTGAGTGTGTGTTGGTGGCAGGACAAGGGCTTCCGGTGACCAATATTATTGTTAGTTTTTTGCAAAGAGAACTTAATCCTATTCCCACAATGCATATGCTATATAGATAACTATGTGTGCATGCTTCTACGTATGTGCATGACTTTTGGTTTCCCCAAAGTCCCCAAAGACTTAATTAGTTTACTTTTCACCCTGCTATTCATTCAAGCATGAAACTGAATTGAGAAACTCTCACTCTCATTTTAATATCAGTGCCCCCAGCTGCCTTCTGTCTCTCGCTCTCTCATCCATCCATTTCCCTCTCTCTCTATCTCACTTGCCTTATTTCCTTCTGTCAACTATGGTTTCCTGGAACTATATAGTATAAAAACACAAAGGGAAAACGTCAGTTGGTCTGAAGTCAATTCCACTATCAATGATAATGCCCCTTTTCCTCTCAACCCATAATGCAACAGCAGTGGGCGCTTTAGCATTTCCTCTGACATCTTGTCCAGTGTAATTGCTTCTCTTCCTAATTACGCAACACTGATTAAAGAACGATAGCACGATCCACCACTGCAATCCAGCAGCCAATCTGGATCTTCACGATGGTCTAAAAACCGAATGCAGGGTAAACCCTAGTTTGTCAACGTGGTGGGATATTTGAAGGGTCCCCTAGCTGTCATAGCAACAGAAAACATGAGGCCCCAGCACTGATCCCAGGACAGGGTTAATGAAAATGGAGGCGTCCTCTCCGCCTTAACATCTGTTCTCATGCATTAGTTAACAGGAGCAACGGGGATCAAGTGTCAGATGGCCAGGCAGGTAGGTAGGCCTAAGAATGATGTGCCAAAGGGGGACTGGGAGGATAGGAAGGATTCACAGAGGGTTTTAGGGATTGCTTAGGGAAGTGCGTGTGTAGTGACACAAAGTGCATTCTCCCCCCAGGTCTCTCTGACAAGGGGCAACATCCAGATTAGAGCTTCGCTTGGTAAAGGGGATCAACAAGGCTTTGGGTGAAGTGCTGTGGTAACAGCAGGTAGACAGAATGTGGTTGGAACAAATGGCTTTAGTCCAACAATTGTACATTTTAAATTGTTGCTTTGAGGACAAGCCTTGCTTTTGTCAGTTTCTTTCACGCTTATTATTTGTAAAGGGTGGCAGGTTCTAATAATGTTTTCAAAGTGTGTATGTTTTTAGCAGTCAGTTTCCCATGGCCCCCTGTGGGTTCTGTGTCTCAGAGTCCCAGTCGTCTCGTGACATTTAACAGGTCGTCTCAGTGAGGGGGGAGAGTGTGACAGGAGTTTCATAGCAGTTGCGTGGTCACTCTGTCAGCGTCGGCCCAGGCAACGTATTAGTGTCCAATCAGAGTGGATATGATGTTTCCTGACAGCACATGAGACTTAGCAGGGAGATCTGTATTCATTTCAATCACCCGCCTGCCTGCCTTCCCCTCCCTGAGGACTACTAGCGGTGTAGTGTAAATCTCTCCTGCTCAATGAACGAGACCCAGCCGGCCCTGCAACTCGTTGACAACAAAATCAAGTGATCAGACCCAGGTAAGTGTCCCGGGCCACGGATTTAGATGGAGGTGTGCCCTCGTGTAAATGGACAGAATCCTCAGAGATACTTTTTATTTGGTTCACGTAACATCACGATGGGCAGCAGAATTAAGCGGTCTTTATTTAGACTGTAATCCCTCAGCAATCGCCGGAGTGAGTAAAATGTCCCAGAGTAGGGGAAGGATAAACCCTACTGGATTAGTACAAGCCCCTGCCTACTACCCCATCCCATCCCCTCCAATATTCCCTCCTTTCAAGTTTTTTTCCTCTCACCGCATCGGGTAGCCTACATGGTTGGTGGCCAGCACAAGCACGGACCCTGTCATTGTGGTTCAATGGAGTAGTTGGGGCTGCCTTTGCAACATTTGCACAGTGTGGTGTCCTCTTTACCTTCTCACAACCAGCAACAATATTTCCATAGATTAATTATTCAAGGATTGCCTGTCAAGGGGGAGCCACTGAATAGAAAGGACTTCAGGAGAGCCAAAAAAATTACAGCTGGATATCAGGTGAAACGATATACCCCACTGCTTCATCTCTTTTTGCTCCTCCTCCTCTGTCCTCCCTCCCTCCTTTCCACTATTTTGATGTAAATTGTAACTGAAGACTTGAAAGAAAACACCAACTACTCCCTGCTTTTTTTTTCCCTGTGTAAAGCTGTCTTCAGTTTTTTTCTCTCCAAATGCTCGTCGCCAGCAAGCAGTTGAGGATCGGTCGTTCCCACAGTTGGGACACCCTGGGAGGGAATGAGGGTCAGTGGGCCGGGGGAGAAAATGTTTACGACCAACAAGGCAGGATAGCGGGCCGACGAAACTCGCTGTCTTACGGGGGAGAAGGAGGAGGTTACTACGAGCCTACCCCTGGGATGTGTCCTCCGGACCTGGATCTGAAACGAGACACCTACTCCTACCAGGACTCTTTGTACAGCCAGCAGGGCTACGCTACTGATCCCTGGGGAATGAGAAAGGGCTCAGTCCCTGAGCTAAACCACTACGACTGTCCACCAATGCCTCACAGTCACAGAGGATCCATCGTCTCCCAGGACTATTATCCCCATGACCCTGCTATGGTTCCCCGACCACCAGAGGACCCCCTGGGCTTCTACCGGGTGGAGCAGCAGCCTCAGCAGCAGCCTCACCCGCTCAACAGATCCCCGTCCCACTACGGGATGAACCCAGTGGGATGGCCACCATGGGACCAGGGACATGGAGGGAGGCCCGGACCTCCGGGTCCTTCATCTGCTTCTCCTCTTCCTCCTCCGCCAACTGCCCATGGCATTAACCAGGTTTACAGTCAGCCTGCAGCTGTAGCTGCTACCGCTGCTGCCAAGATGATGCCAGATGGCCAACACTCTCCTGCTCACTACGGGATGGAACAACCCTCTTCACCTCGTTACGCATCTGAGCCACCCCCTCTAGCCGGCCAGCCGGTCTACACTGACGTCAACGGCCATCCCCTGGTCCCTCGGCGGCAGCAGCCTGCAGCCACCTGCCTGGTGGTGGACCCTAACACTCAGGGGCTGGATGGGAGCATGCAGCAGCGAGGTATGATGATAAGGCAGGAGTGCACTTTGCCCTACAGCGTTCAACAACAAGTTCCGCAGCCCAACATGCAGGTCTACAACCCCAACCCTCCTCTCTCCTCCCCTGTTCCTGCACCTGCTCCTGCCCCTCTTCCTCTCCCACCAGCCCCTGTAGCCCTCCCCCCTCCACCTCCTACAGCCAACCAGACGCCTGCAGCCTCAGTGGATCCCAAGAGGAACGCTGACCCAGAGTTCCTGGCTCTGCTTCGTAATGAGGGTCTCTCAGAGAGTACCATCTCCTCACTTATCAAGCAGGGCTTTGACACAACAGGCATGCTGGCAGTCATGGAGGAGAATGACGTGCGCTCTGTGGCTCCCAACCTAGGGCAGGCGCGGGTGCTGTCACGGGTAGCCATCAGCGTCAAGAGGCCCTTAGAGCCCCCTCCCACGCCCCAGCAACAGGACCCCATGCGGGGCCGCTCCAACAGCTTCAGCCACCGCTCTGACATGTACCTCCAGCAGCAGCAGCACCAGCAGGCCATGGGCATGGACCCCCGGCTGATGCCACCACAGACCCCTGGTGCCATGCAGACCATCTCCCCCACGATAGCCGAGGCCATGGCCAGGAGGCCCAACAGTGCTCCCTCTCAGCACCTTCTAGAAACCACACAGGGCTACCCAGGACCTCGTACACCAGGGACCTACAATGGCGCCATGGTCCCTGTCCAGTCCCGGCCCATGTCTGCATTCTCCCAACACCCGGGTGTCCCCATGCCGCCGGGCATGCAGATGATGGCTGCCATGCCCCAGCAGATGCAAGCCATGCAACAACAGCAAATGCCAGTGTCCATGCCTGCCCAGCCGTCACCTCAGCAGGCCCCGAAGGCATACTCCACCAACTACACAGTGCCTATGGAGCTGATGAAACGGGGCCGCAGCCTGCAACCCATGTCACCCATGCACAGCGCCCACCCCAACCCTCAGATGATACGCAAGGCTGGGGGCACCCCGTCCGATGGAGCCATGATGCCCGTGGGTACCACCATGCAGAACCAGAGTGCTATGGCCACCAACCAGAAGCTTAGCCGCCGTACCGGCCCACCTGTCATCGTCTCCACCATGGCATCACCAGATACAAGTAAAGCATACTTTTATCCCCCCGTCCATTCCCTCCTCTTCCTCCTCTCTCCTAGTCCTCCTGTATAGAATGTATCTTGGCTGTAGTGTATTTGTTGGCTACTGAAGGAGTATGGTTACTGAAGGAGTATGGTTTCTCTTGGGTTATATAAACATTTTTGTAGTTATAGATTTTTTCTATTTGAAATGAAAGCTCTGCTTAGATAACCATTCACTCCGCACTGTAAGACAATGATTAGGTATTGTGATTGTGCAATAAAATGTATTCTTCTTTTATACCCTTCCTTGTCAGGAATAACCCCTTTCTCAAATAACGATTGAATATTTAAGGCTATGAAACTTATGCTGTGCTCTTAAACCAAGTGCCCAAAAAGGGCCATTTATATGGTGTTTTGAGATACTTTTTCGGTAGATTGGGATGAATTTATCTCTTTGCTGCTTTCACATCATTTCAATCTACCTTTTGGCTGTGTGGAGCTATGCTTGTTGTTAACCTGTGTATGTGTCTTTGTATTGTATTGACAATGGATAAACATCTCAACTTAAGACTACCATATCTTCTGTGAATGGCTTTAGTTACAGTATATACATATTTTAGATAATGTTTTTTTTTTTGGTGACTGGCTTAATGGCCTAAAAGGATAACTTTTTAACAATGTCAGCCTTTAATCCTCCCCATGCCCTAGATATTTATAGTCAGCTGTTGTCAGAGTTGAAAAGCTCTGAGTAGGCCTACCTACCTCTTTCTGAATTAAGTGTTTTAGACACTCATGTGTACTGTCAATCATCTTTGAGATGCATGCTGTTCTCTGTATTGTTTTTTTTGCCACACATAATGGTTGTGATGACCAAGATGGAGGTTTGGAGTGGGGCAAGGACAGTGTGATGTGGTAGGGTGTGAGCTGTCATCTGAGGTAACGCTGCTTTTAAAGCAGAAACAGCCTGTCAGTAGCTGTCTTTGTCCAACCAATCTGGGTGGCCAGTATTCCATGGTCACTGTTAAACGTGGGAGACAGTGGGAGAATTGGAGCCATGAGTTTGTGTGCCTGCGTGCGTTGCATTGTTTGTGTGTGTGTGGGAGAGAGAAAGAGAGAGAGAGAGAGCTGTTTTTGCTGTATTCCCTGCCCGTCACCTCATCTGTAGGCATTTGAAGCTTGTCCACACAGAGCAAAGGCATAATTGTCCACACAGAGCATAATCTTCAGGGCTGGTGGCCTGGTGGGAAGGGTTAGTGGTTGCAGCATCATTCTGCTTATAGTGCATTGGAGTAGCCTGGAGCAGTAGGTTGGGTGTAGTGTTGCATACACTGTTATTTTCTCTGTTCAGGTGCAGCAGTGACCGTTGTAGGGAATGAAAATGAATTATGTGGAAAATGTTGAAATGAACTATATTGTTTACTGTAGCTCTCTAATAATGTTGGCGCTACATAAATGTGGAAGATGTGCACTAGCTATGATTTCAACAAGTCTGATTCATCATCAAAGTTGTTCAATAAAAAATGCATATGAAGAGAGAGCTGCTGCTATTGGACAGCATCCATCGGGTTGGACGGCATCCTAGCTGTGCTGCTGAAATCAAATTAATGTGATGATCAGCAAATGTGTCTTTTCTCTGAGTTACTGTAATGAGAAGCGAAAGGGGTTTAATCCTTTAGATCCTCGTTTTACAATACTGCTAATCCACAGATCCACTCCATAATTTCTGGACTAGGCTGGCATCTTTGGATTCCCCAGTACTAGAGCTACAGTTGAAGTCGGATGTTTACATAAATTTAGGTTGGAGTCATTAAAACTTGTTTTTCAACCACTCCACAAATTTCTTGTTAACAAACTATAGTTTTGGCAAGTCGGTTAGGACATCTACTTTGTGCATGACACATGTAATTTTTCCAACAATTGTTTACAGACAGATTATTTCACTTATTATTCACTGTATCACAATTCCAGTGGGTCAGAAGTTTACATACACTAAGTTGACTGTGCCTTTAAACAGCTTGGAAAATTCCAGAAAATTATGTCTTGGCTTTAGAAGCTTCTGATAGGCTAATTGACATCATTTGAGTCAATTGGAGGTGTACCTGTGGATGTATTTCAAGGCCTACCTTCAAATTCAGTGTCTCTTTGCTTGACATCATGGGAAAATCAAAAGAAATCAGCCAAGACCTCAGAAAAAATATTGTAGACCTCCACAAGTCTGGTTCATCCTTGGGAGCAAACGCCTGAAGGTACCACGTTCATCTGTACAAACAATAGTAAGCAAGTATAAACACCATGGGACCACAGAGCTGTCATACCGCTCAGGAAGGAGACACGTTCTGTCTCCTAGAGATTAACTTACTTTGGTGCGGAAAGTGCAAATCAATCCCAGAACAACAGCAAAGGACCTTGTGAAGATGCTGGAGGAAACAGGTACAAAAGTATCTATATCCACAGTAAAACGAGTCATATATCGACATAATCTGAAAGGCCGCTCAGCAAGGAAGAAGCCACTTCTCCAAAACCGCCATAAAAAAGCCAGACTACGGTTTGTAACTGCACATGGGGACAAAGATTGTACTTTTTTTAGAAATGTCCTCTGGTCTGATGAAACAAAAATATAACTGTTTGGCCATAATGACCATCGTTATGTTTGGAGGAAAAAGGGGGTTGCTTGCAACCCGAAGAACACCATCCCAACCGTGAAGCACGGGGGTGGCAGCATCATGCTTGGGGGGTGCTTTGCTGCAGGAGGGACTGGTGCACTTCACAAAATAGATGGCATCATGAGGAAGGAAAATTATGTGGATATATTGAAGCAACATTACATTTACATTTACGTCATTTAGCAGACGCTCTTATCCAGAGCGACTTACAAATAGGTGCATTCACCTTATAGCCAGTGGGATAACCACTTTACAATGTGTTTTTTTGTTGTTTTTTTTGGGGGGGGGGGGGTGGGTTGGGGTAAGGGGGGGGTAGAAGGATTACTTTATCCTATCCCAGGTATTCCTTAAAGAGGTGGGGTTTCAAATGTCTCCGGAAGGTGGTGAGTGACTCCGCTGTCCTGGCGTCGTGAGGGAGCTTGTTCCACCATTGGGGTGCCAGAGCAGCGAACAGTTTTGACTGGGCTGAGCGGGAACTATGCTTCCGCAGAGGTAGGGGAGCCAGCAGGCCAGAGGTGGATGAACGCAATGCCCTCGTTTGGGTGTAGGGACTGATCAGAGCCTGAAGGTACTGAGGTGCCGTTCCCCTCACAGCTCCGTAGGCAAGCACCATGGTCTTGTAGCAGATGCGAGCTTCAACTGGAAGCCAGTGGAGTGTGCGGAGGAGCGGGGTGAAGTGAGAGAACTTGGGAAGGTTGAACACCAGACGGGCTGCGGCATTCTGGATGAGTTGTAGGGGTTTAATGGCACAGGCAGGGAGCCCAGCCAACAGCGAGTTGCAGTAATCCAGACGGGGAGATGACAAGTGCCTGGATTAGGACCTGTGCCGCTTCCTGTGTAAGGCAGGGTCGTACTCTCCGAATGTTGTAGAGCATGAACCTACAGGATCGGGTCACCGCCTTGATGTTAGCGGAGAACGACAGGGTGTTGTCCAGGGTCACGCCAAGGCTCTTCGCACTCTGGGAGGAGGACACAACGGAGTTGTCAACCGTGATGGCGAGATCATGGAACAGGCAGTCCTTCCCCGGGAGGAAGAGCAGCTCCGTCTTGCCAAGGTTCAGCTTGAGGTGGTGATCCGTCATCCATACTGATATGTCTGCCAGACATGCAGAGATGCGATTCGCCACCTGGTTATCAGAAGGGGGAAAGGAGAAGATTAGTTGTGTGTCGTCAGCGTAGCAATGATAGGAGAGGCCATGTGAGGATATGACAGAGCCAAGTGACTTGGTGTATAGCGAGAATAGGAGAGGGCCTAGAACTGAGCCCTGGGGGACACCAGTGGTGAGAGCACGTGGTGCGGAGACAGCTTCTCGCCACGCCACTTGGTAGGAGCGACCGGTCAGGTAGGACGCAATCCAAGAGTGAGCCGCGCCGGAGATGCCCAGCTCGGAGAGGGTGGAGAGGAGGATCTGATTTTTCACAGTATCAAAGGCAGCAGACAGGTCTAGAAGGACAAGAGCAGAGGAGAGAGAGTTAGCTTTAGCAGTGCGGAGAGCCTCCGTGACACAGAGAAGAGCAGTCTCAGTTGAATGACCAGTCTTGAAACCTGACTGGTTTGGATCAAGAAGGTCATTCTGAGAGAGATAGCAAGAGAGTTGGCTAAAGACGGCACGCTCAATAGTTTTGGAGAGAAAAGAAAGAAGGGATACTGGTCTGTAGTTGTTGACATCAGAGGGATCGAGTTGGTTTTTTGAGAAGGGGTGCAACTCTCGCTCTCTTGAAGACGGAAGGGACATAGCCAGCGGTCAAGGATGAGTTGATCAGCGAGGTGAGGTAAGGGAGAAGGTCACCGGAGATGGTCTGGAGAAGAGAGGAGGGGATAGGGTCAAGCGGGCAGGTTGTTGGGCGGCCTGCCGTCACAAGTCGCAAGATTTTATCTGGAGAGAAAGGGGAGAAAGAAGTCAAAGCATAGGGTAGGGCAGTGTGAGCAGGACCAGCAGTGTCATTTGACTTAACAAACGAGGATCGGATGTCGTCAACCTTCTTTTCAAAATGGTTGACGAAGTCATCCACAGAGAGGGAGGAGGGGGGGGGGGGATTCAGCAGGGAGGAGAATGTGGCAAAGAGCTTCCTAGGGTTAGAGGCAGATGCTTGGAATTTAGAGTTGTAGAAAGTGGCCTTAGCAGCAGAAACAGATGAAGAAAATGTAGAGAGGAGGGAGTGAAAAGATGCCAGGTCCGCAGGGAGTCTAATTTTCTTCCATTTCCGCTCAGCTGCCCGGAGCTCTGTTCTGTGAGCTCGCAATGAGTCATCAAGCCACGGAGCTGGAGGGGAGGACCGAGCCGGCCGGGAGGATAGGGGACATAGAGAGTCAAAGGATGCAGAACGGGAGGAGAGGAGGGTTGAGGAGGCAGAATCAGGAGATTGGAGGGAGAAGGATTGAGCAGAGGGAAGAGATGATAGGATGGAAGAGGAGAGAGTAGCGGGAGAGAGAGAGCGAAGGTTGCGATGGCGCATTACCATCTGTGTAGGGGCAGAGTGAGTAGTGTTGGATGAGAGGGAGAGAGAAAAGGATACAAAGTAGTGGTCGGAGACATGGAGGGGAGTTGCAGTGAGATTAGTAGAACAACAGCATCTAGTAAAGATGAGGTCAAGCGTATTGCCTGCCTTGTGAGTACGGGGGGACGGGGAGAGGGTGAGGTCAAAAGAGGAGAGGAGTGGAAAGAAGGAGGCAGAGAGAAATGAGTCAAATGTAGACGTAGGGAGGTTGAAATCCCCCAGAACTGTGAGGGGTGAGCCATCCTCAGGAAAGGAACTTATCAAGGCGTCAAGCTCATTGATGAACTCTCCATGGGAACCTGGAGGGTGATAGATGACAAGGATATTAAGCTTAAATGGGCTAGTGACTGTGACAGCATGGAATTCAAATGAGGAGATAGACAGATGGGTCAGGGGAAAAATTGAGAATGTCCACTTGGGAGAGATGAGGATTCCTGTGCCACCACCCCGCTGACCAGATGCTCTCGGGGGATGCGAGAACACATGGTCAGACGAGGAGAGAGCAGTAGGAGTAGCAGTGTTTTCAGTGGTAATCCATGTTTCCGTCAGCGCCAAGAAGTCGAGGGACTGGAGGGTAGCATAGGCTGAGATGAACTCTGCCTTGTTGGCAGCAGAACGGCAGTTCCAGAGGCTGCCTGAGACCTGGAACTCCACGTGGGTGGTGCGTGCAGGGACCACCAGGTTAGAGAGGCAGCAGCCACGCGGTGTGAGGCGTTTGTGTAGCCTGTGCGGAGAGGAGAGAACAGGGATAGGCAGAGGCATAGTTGACAGGCTGCAGCAGATGGCTACAATAATGCAGAGGAGATCGGAATGAAATGAACTAAACATCTGGGAAAGGAGAGAGCGGGGCCTCCCTCACCACAACTCCCAAATATAACTCTCCCAACTTCCACCTCAGAAACTATAATTGTTCTAAACTACAGCGGTTCAATGTTTTCTAGGAATAGACTAATTTAGTTTATTCAGCTAGCTAACTAGGTGCAGTATTATTCCGTGAAAATCGTCCGGGCACCTAGTCATAAGACGCCAGAGCCAGCTAGCATGCCGGACTCCAACAACACGGTTTAGCGCCAATACTCGGCCACAACAAACCACCAGTGTATCAACACGCAAGCAGATCGTTCGTGTCCGTGTCTAACATTGTGGGTTAGTCCCGACAGCTTGAGCGAGTCCGTCGTCAACTTATTCAGCCAGTTAGTTTGCTAGAATAGTGAGCAAACTAGCTAGCCATTGCTTTCAGACAAAGATGAACCCCTCCTTTCACGGCACGAACACACAGAGAGCCAAACTAACGTTAACTAGTCACCCATGTCCTGAATTCCTTGAACGACTCGGGCTATCAATATGAAAAAAACAAAACACAAATGTAGGTTATGACTTACCCCTAGCAGCTACTGTTAGCTAGCCAAGTGCAAAGCTAGCCACTGAATTGACTCAGCCAGTTCGCGTCTGTTCGCTCGGTTGTTCCAGCTATTGTTTACTAGTAGCTATCCAGGTAGCAACAAGCTAGCTAAATTTCAAGCACAGTAGCCACTTGCTACCTAATGTTAACGGTTCAGACAATGAGGTTAGAAAACAGCTGAATGGTAGGCAATTATTGTATGTAATTATTGTAGGCAGCCAGCTGGCGTAATTACAGGCACTCTCAGGTGTGAAAAAACTATACCGTTGCTAATAGCTACTCGCCAGCTAGTCCAGGTGGTGGGTTAGTTAGCTAGCTTCGTGCTACACCGGGCACAGCCGAATACAATACTAACCTACAATAATTACATACAACAACCCACGATAACTACCTACAATACCTAACTACAATCTAAATACATAGTTTAAGCCTTACTCGACAAAGCCCAAGCTGTGTATAAAGCCAAGTTTACCCGACGCCAAGCTTACCCGACGTAACATCTCAAGACATCAGAAAAAAAGCTTGGTCGCAAATGGGTCTTCCAAATGGACAATGACCCCAAGCATACTTCCAAAGTTGTGGCAAAATGGCTTAAGGACAACAAAGTCAAGGTATTGGAGTGGCCATCACAAAGCCCTGACCTTAATCCTATAGAACATTTGTGGGCAGAACTGAAAAAGTGTGTGCGAGCAAGGAGGCCTACAAACCTGGGAATGTGATGAAAGAAATAAAAGCTGAAATAAATAATTCTCTCTACTATTATTCTGACATTTCACATTCTTAAAATAAAGTGGTGATCCTAACTGACCTAAGAAAGGGAATTTTTACTAGGATTAAATGTCAGGAATTGTGAACAACTGAGATTACATTTATTTGGATATGGTGTATGTAAACTTCCGACTTCAACTGTATAACCATGGGCTCCGACAGCTCCCCTACAGATTGAGAACAAATTGATTCATGAAGTCTGTCTAGTCTCATGAAAAAAAAGATGGTACTTCTGTTTATGTCCAAAGGACCCTTTCTCTTTAGCTATCTTTCTCTGCTGTAAAAAATATGCAGCCATGACACTAGCTCACCCTAGTTCGCTTTTGCAGACAAGGGTTTCCTCATGTTAAACACACACTCAGTACAACAAAATCATGTGCATGTGGCTGACATTTGTTGCTTAGGTAATTTCATCTGTTAATGGACACCCACAAAGCGCCTCTGAAAGCATATTCCTTAATTATGTGTTGCTAGGCAACAGGGGTTTGGTCGTAATCACAAAGATTATCTTCTCTTTTAAGGAGCGGGGGAAAGGTTTCACTGGAGTGGGGACTGGTGGAAATGGCTCAGAATTAGCATTTTATGCCAATGTGTTGAAAAAAGGGTGCTTGAGTTAATACTGTGAGAAAGAGGAAAGTCATAATTATGAGATTTTTGTCACCTCGTACTGAAATATGACCACAGAACAGTAATGGCGTTTGCCCTTTTTGAGAGCGGGAGGTAATACATTTTGCATTGTAGAAATTATCAGGGTCAACCGTTATTTTGGTTGCATAGAGTATGTCTGAGTATAATTTCTGACATTTGACAACATGATATAGGGAATATCTCAACCATTTGAGCTGGTAGAGCACGGCGCTTGTAACGCCAAGGTAGTGGGTTCGATCCCCGGGACCACCCATACACAAAAATGTATGCACGCGTGACTGTAAGTCGCTTTGGATAAAAGCGTCTGCTAAATGGCATATTATATTATTATTATTATATTCCTCTATACCATCTTCATAATCCATAATAAGTAAGCCTATATAAATATTTAGGTATGATATGCCAATAGCCTCAATATGTTCATTAGTAACACCTAGGGCTACACGATTTGGACAAAATATCTCATTGCGATTTTATGGCAATACATTCTAATTGCGATTATGAAAAGTGATTTTCAGACACTTGGGTGAAAAATTGGTAATTCAATCAGACATGGTTAAAACAAGTGTCAGGGTAGAGAACATCACTTCTAAAATGAGATCATATGAATTAATACATACTGCGCTAACTGAATACAAAACCAAATTGAACAAATATTTTCCAACATTGTTATACATCAAATCAAATCAAATGTATTGGTCACATACAGTGCCTTGCAAAAGTATTCATCCCCCTTGGCATTTTTTCCTATTTTGTTGCATTACAATCTGTAATTTAAATGGATATTATTTGGATTTCATGTAATGGACATACACAAAATAGGCCAAATTGGTGAAGTGAAATGAAAAAAATAACTTGTTTCAATAAAATTCTAAAAAATAAGTAACGGAAAAGTGGTGCGTGCATATGTATTCACCCCCTTTGCTATGATGCCCCTAAATAAGATCTGGTGCAACAAATTACCTTCAGAAATCACATAATTAGTTAAATAAAGTCCACCTGTGTGCAATCTAAGTGTCACATGATCTCAGTGTATATATACACCTGTTCTGAAAGGCCCCAGAGTCTGCAACACCACTAAGCAAGGGGCACCACCAAGCAAGCGGCACCATGAAGACCAAGGAGCTCTCCAAACAATTCAGGGACAAAGTTGTGGAGAAGTACAGATCAGGGTTGGGTTATAAAAAATATCAGAAACTTTGAACATCCCATTTTTTATTAAAACATTTAAAGAATATGGCACCACAACAAACCTCTCAAGAAAGGGCCGCCCACCAAAACTCACGGACCAGACAAGGAGGGCATTAATCAGAGGCAACAAAGAGACCAAAGATAACACTGAGGGAGCTGCAAAGCTCCACAGCGGAGATTGGAGTATCTGTCCATAGGACCACTTTAAGCCGTACACTCCACAGAGCTGGGCTTTACGGAAGAGTGGCCAGAAAAAAGCCATTGCTTCAAGAAAAAAATAAGCAAACACGTTTGGTGTTCGCCAAAAAGCATGTGGGAGACTCACCAAACATATGGAAGAAGGTACTCTGGTCAGATGAGACTAAAATTGAGCTCTTTGGCCATCAAGTAAAACGCTATGTCTCGTGCAAACCCAACACCTCTCATCACCCCGAGAACACCATCCCCACAGTGAAGCATGGTGGTGGCAGCATCATGCTGTGGGAATGTTTTTCATCGGCAGGGACTGGGAAACTGGTCAGAATTGAAGGAATGATGGATGGCGCTAAAGACAGGGAAATTCTTGAGGGAAACCCGTTTGTCTTCCAGAGATTTGAGACTGGGACGGAGGTTCACCTTCCAGCAGGACAATGACCCTAAGCATACAGCTAAAGCAACACTCGAGTGGTTTAAGGGGAACATTTAAATGTCTTGGAATGGCCTAGTCAAAGCCCAGACCTCAATCCAATTGAGAATCTGTGGTATGACTTAAAGATTGCTGTACACCAGCGGAACACATCCAACTTGCAGTTTTGCCTTGAAGAATGGGCAAAAATCCCAGTGGATAGATGTGCCAAGCTTATAGAGACATACCCCAAGAGACTTGCAGCTATAATTGCTGCAAAAGGTGGCTCTACAAAGTATTGACTTTGGAGGGGTGAATAGTTATGCACGCTCAAGTTTTCTGTTTTTTTGTCTTATTTCATGTTTGTTTCACCCCAAAAAATATTTTGCATCTTCAAAGTGGTAGGCATGTAGTGTAAATCAAATGATACAAACAAAATCAAATTTAATTCGAGGTTGTAAGGCAACAAAATAGGAAAAATGCCAAGGGGTGTGAATACCTTCGCAAGCCACTGTACACATGGTTAGCAGATGTTATTGCGAGTGTAGTGAAATGTTTGTGCTTCTAATTCAGACAGTGCAGCAATATCTAGCAAGTCATATCTAACAGTTCCACAACAAAAACCTAATACACACAATCTAAGTAAAGGAATTGCATAAGAATATATAAATATATGGATGAGCAATGTCATTATCAGTGTGGCATAGGCTAAGATGCAATAGCTAGTATAGAATACAGTATATACATATGAGATGGGTAATGCAAGATATGTAAACATTATTAAAGTGGCATTAATAAAGTGGCCAGTGATTGTCAAGTCTGTATGTATGCAGCAGCCTCTCTGTGCTAGTGATGGCTGTTTAACAGTCTGATGGCCTTGAGATAGAAGCTGTTTTTCAGTCTCTCGGTCCCAGCTTTGATGCACCTGTACTGACCTCGCCTTCTGGATGATAGCGGGGTGAACAGGCAGTGGCTCGGTTGGTAGTTGTCCTTGATTATCTTTTTGGCCTTCCTGTGACATCGGGTGCTGTAGGTGTCCTGGAGGGCAGGTAGTTTGCCCCCGGTGATGCGTTGTGCAGACCACACCACCCTCTGGAGAGCCCTGCGGTTGTGGGCGGTGCAGTTGCCGTACCAGGCGGTGATACAGCCTGACAGGATGCTCTCAATTTGTAGTAGTTTGTGAGGGTTTTAGGTAACAGACCAAATTTCTTCAGCCTCCTGAGGTTGAAGAGACGCTGTTGCGCCTTCTTCACCACGCTGTCTGTGTGGGTGGACCATTTCAGTTTGTCAGTGATATGTACGCTGAGGAACTTTCCACCTTCTCCACTGCTGTCCCGTCAATGTGGATAGTGGGGTACACCCTCTGCTGTTTCCTGAAGTCCACGATCATCTCCTTTGTTTTTTTGACATTGAGTGAGAGGTTATTTTCCTGACACCACACTCCGAGAGCCCTCACCTCCTCCCTGTAGGCTGTCTCATCATTGTTGGTAATCAAGTCTACTACTGTTGTGTCGTCTGCAAACTTGATGATCGAGTTGGAGGCGTGCATGGCTACGCAGTCATGGGTGAACAGGGAGTACAGGAGGGGGCTGAGCACACACCCTTGTGGGGCCCCTGTGTTGAGGATCAGTGAAGTGGAGATGTTGTTTCCTACCTTCACCACCTGGGGGCGGCCCGTCAGGAAGTCCAGGACCCAATTACACAGGGCGGGGTTGAGACCCAGGGCCTCAAGCTTGATGATGAGCTTGAAGGGTACTATGGTGTTGAATGCTGAGCAATAATCAATTAACAGCATTCTTACATAGGTATTCCTCTTGTCCAGATGGGATAGGGCAGTGTGATGGCAATTGCATTGTCTGTGGACCTATTGGGGCGGTAAGCAAATTGAAGTGGGTCTAGGGTGACAGGTAAGGTAGAGGTGATATGATCCTTGACTAGTCTCTCAAAGCACTTCATGATGACAGAGGTGAGTGCTATGGGGCGATAGTCATTTAGTTCAGTTACCTTTGCATTCTTGGGTACAGGAACAATGGTGGCCATCTTGAAGCATGTGTGGACAGCAGACTGGGATAGGGAGAGATTGAATATGTCCGTAAACACACCAGCCAGCTGGTCTGTGCATGCTCTGAGGACGCGGCTAGGAATGCCGTCTGGGCTAGCAGCCTTGCGAGGGTTAACACTTTTAAATGTCTTAGTCACATTGGCCACGGGAAGGAGAGCCCACAGTCCTTGGTAGCTGGCCGCATCGGTGGTACTGTGTTAACCTCAAAGCGGGCAAAGAACTTGTTTAGCTTGTCTGGCAGCAAGACGTTGGTGTCCGCGACGTGGCTGGTTTTCCTATTGTAGTCCGTGATTGTCTGTAAGCCCTTCCACATATGTCTTGTGTCTGAGCAGTTGAATTGCGACTCCACTTTGTCTCGATATTGACGTTTTGCCTGTTTGATTGCCTTGTGGAGGGAACGACCACTCTGTTTGTATTCTGCCAAATTCCCTGTCACCTTGCCATGGTTAAATGCGGTGGTTCGTGCTTTCAGTTTTTTGTGAATGCTGCCATCTATCCACGGTTTCTAGTTAGGGTAGGTCTTAATAGTCACAGTGGGTACGACATCTTCTATACACTTCCTTATAAACCCACTTACCGAATCAGCGTATAAGTCTATATTATTCTCAGAGGCTACCCGGAACATATCCCAGTCTGCGTGATCAAAACAATCTTGAAACGTAGATTCCGGTTGGTCAGACCAGCGTTTAATAGTCCTAAGCACGGGTGCTTCCTGTTTGAGTTTCTGCCTATAGGAAGGGAGGAGCAAAATGGAGTCATGGTCAGATTTGCTGAAAGGAGTGCGGGGGAGGGCCTTGTATGCATCGCAGAAATTAGTATAACAATGGTCTTAGTGTTTTTCCAGCACGAGTTCTAAAGTCAATATGCTGATAGAATTTAGGTAGCCTTTTTCTCAAATTTGCTTTGTTAAAGTCCCAGCTACAATAAATGCAGCCTCAGGACATATGGTTTCCAGTTTGCATAAAGTCCAGTGAAGTTCCTTGAGGGCCGACGTGGTATCGGCTTGAGGGGGGATATACACGGCTGTAACAATAACCGAAGAGAATTCTCTTGGGAGATAATACAGTCGGCATTTGATTGTGAGGAATTCTAGGTCAGGTGAACAAAATTATAATAGGTAGGATTATTACACCTATATACTGTATTAACAAACATTCAATTTTAACATGATCATCAAAATATACAGTACCAGTCAAAAGTTTGGACACACCTACTCATTCGAGGGTTTTTCTTTATTTTTACATTGTAGAGTAGTGAAGACATCAAAACTATGAAATAACACATATGGAATCATGTAGTAACCAAAAAAAGTGTTCAACAAATCAAAATATATTTTATATTTGAGATTCTTCAAAGTAGCCACCCTTTGCGTTGATGACAGCTTTGTATACTTTTGGCATTCTCTCAACCACGCTCAACAGAATACTGTGTGTATCAAGAATGGTCCACCACCCAAAGGACATCCAGCCAACTTGACACAACTGTGTGAAGCATTTGAGTCAACATGGGCCATTTTTGCAAATGTAAAAAAAAAAAAAAAAAATGCATTTGTATTCAGACCCTTTACTCAGTACTTTGTTGAAGCAACTTTGGCAGCGATTACAGCCTTGAGTCTTCTTTCTTGGGTATGACGCTACAAGCTTGGCACACCTGTATTTGGGGAGTTTCTCCCATTCTTCTCTACTGATCCTCTCAAGCTCTGTCTGGTTGGATGGGGAGCGTTGCTGCACAGCTATTTTCAGGTCTCTCCAGAGATGTTCGATCGGGTTCAAGTCCGGGCTCTGGCTGGGCCACTCAAGGACATTCAGAGACTTGTCCCATAGCCACTCCTGCATTGTCCTGGCTGTGTGCTTAGGGTCGTTGTCCTGTTGGAAGGTGAACCTTTACCCCAGCCTGAGGATCTCTCTGTACTTTGCTACATTCATCTTTCCCTCGATCCTGACTAGTCTCCCAGTCCCTGCTGCTGAAAAACATCCGAACAGCATGATGCTGCCACCACCATGCTTCACCGTAGGGATGGTGCCAGATTTTCTACAGACGTGACGCTTGGAATTCAGGCCAAAGAGTTAAATCTTGGTTTCATCAGACCAGATAATCTTGTTTCTCATAGTTTGAGAGTCCTGTAGGTGCCTTTTGGCAAACTGCAAGTGGGCTGTCATGTGCCTTTTACTGAGGAGTGGCTTCCGTCTGGCCACTCTACCATAAAAGCCTGATTGGTGGAGGGCTGCAGAGATGGTTGTCCTTCTGGAAGGTTCTCCCATCTCCACAGAGGAACTCTGGAGCTCTGTCAGAGTGACCTTCGGGTTGTTGGTCACCTCCCTGACCAAGGCCCTTCTCCCCCGATTGCTCAGTTTTCCAGGCGGCCAGCTCTAGGAAGAGTCTTGGTGGTTCAAAACGTCTTCCATTTAAGAATGATGGAGGCCACTGTGTTCTTGGGGACCTTAAATGCTGCAGAAATGTTTTGGTACCCTTGTGCCTCGACACAATCCTGTCTCTGAGCTCTACAGACAATCCCTTCGACCTCATAGCTTGGTTTTTGCTCTGACATGCACTGTCAACTGTGGGACCTTATATAGACAGGTATGTGCCTTTCCAAATCATGTCCAATCAATTGAATTTACCACAGGTGGACTCCAGTCAAGTTGTAGAATCATCTCAAGGATGATCAATGGAAACAGGATGCACCTGAGCTGAATTTCAAGTCTCATAGCAAAGGGTCTGAATACTTTAAATTTTTTATAAATTTGCACACAAACAAAAAACATGTTTTCGCGTCGTCATTATGGGGTATTGTGTGTAGATTTGAGGATAATTTTTTATTTAATCCATTTTAGAATAAGGCTGTAACGTAACAATGTGGAAAAGGGGAAGGGGTCTGAATACTTTCCGAATGTACTGTGCACAATCCTTGTCTCTGTTGACTCAAGTCTTAAAAATCCTTCTTTAGCCTGTCTCCTCCCCTTCATCTACACTGATTTGAAGTGGATTTAACAAGTGACATCAATAAGGGATTCACCTAGTCAGTCTATGGCAGGGATCATCAACTAGATTCATCCATGGGCCGATTTCTTTCTTGAGTGACTGGTCAGGGGGCCGGAACATAAATACAAATCATTTGTAGTCTGCAAATTGACCACAAGAAGCCCAAACAGATACTGTATAATATTTGAATAAAACATAATTTGTGTCTCTCTATTATGTTTGGGAATACTTGGGAACAGATTTCCTAAATTAAAATCACTTGGAGACGATTTCCTGTTGTGGAACCTCGGTTGGGGAACCCTGGTCTATGGCATGGATCTCAAAAGAGCACAGCACAAATTAATTAATTAATTATTTAATAACATTGAGTTCCTATTTTCTATTTTACCATGATGAGTTCTTAAATAACCTAAGTTAGTTATTTATTCAGGCAGTCATAGGCTGCAGTTGGAATAGGAAGCTTATGATTGTGTAATTATGTACAAGTAGGCTCAATCATTATTATAATAGAAATTAAGTCAAAGTGCCTTAAAAACATGTAACACGTAGCCTACCGATTACAAGGTGCAGCCTGTGTCCAAAACATTGGAGTCTGGTCCAGTCATTCAACGCGATGGCCTTTACCACGTTTGCGCCGTTACAGTTATGCACACTTGCTGCTCCTCATTCAGGCCCCAGGTGGCTAAGGGTGTTTTCACACTTGGTCACTTTCAGCAAATCTTTGCAGTGTGAGCACATTCCAAAGGAACTCAGAACCCTCAAAAGAGCCCCCGAAGTGAACCAAACTGAGACCACACACTAGATTACTGCAACACCGTTTCCCCTGTCATAACCCCTCACATTGGTGCCACAAAAGAGAGACAATTATGATGTGCAGTGGCGTATTCATTACGCCGATTCTGTTGCAAAACGTTTCTTAAAACGGAAGCAGATGGAGCGAAAAGCGGAGGAACCTACCTGAATTTCTCCAATAGGAACTCTTGTTTTAGTTGACTGTTTGGATAATGATTGCACCCCAGGTTTGCGGAACAAAACGTGTGCTGGTTTTGGATATTGATTAGCGATTGTCAAAATGTGTGTGTGGAGTTTTTAGTTCAGATTATTTGTTTGCAGTATGTGATCTATAGGCTTAGAGAGCTTCATAAGATGTTTATTCAATTGTGGGGTTTGATTAGTGTTAGAAGACAACATACAGTGAGGGAAAAAAGTATTTGATCCCCTGCTGATTTTGAAGACCAAGGCCCTTCTCCACCGATTGCTCAGTTTGGCCAGGCTGCCAGCTCTAGGAAGAGTCTTGGTGGTTCCAAACTTCTTCCATTTAAGAATGATGGAGGCCACTGTGTTCTTGGGGACCTTCAATGCTGCAGACGTTTTTTGGTACCCTTCCCCAGATCTGTGCCGCAACACAATCCTGTCTCGGAGCTCTACGGACAATTCCTTCGACCTCATGGCTTGGTTTTTGCTCTGATATGCACTGTCAACTGTGGGACCTTATATAGACAGGTGTGTGCCTTTCCAAATCATGTCCAATCAATAGGATCTAACACAGGTGGACTCCAATCAAGTTGTAGAAACATATCAACGATGATAAATGGAAACAGGATGCACCTGAGCTAGATTTCGAGTCTCATAGTAAAGGGTCTGAATACTTATGTAAATAAGGTATTTTGCAAAAATGTCTAAAAACTTGTTTTCACTTTGTCATTCTAGGGTATTGTGTGTAGATTGAACCACTTTTTATTGCGTTCCCATCATTGATCAACGCTTGGAAGGCTTCTTGATCAGAGTTCTAATCGCGTCTACATTTTAAACATTTTAGTCATTTAGCAGACGCTCTTATCCAGAGCGTGCATACATGTTTTTTTCATACTGGTCCCCCGTGGGAAATGAACCAACTACCCTGGCGTTGCAAACGCCATGCTCTACTAACTGAGCTACAGTATGAAAAAAATGTATGCACTCACTAACTGTAAGTCCCTCTGGATAAGAGCATCTGCTAAATGACAAAAAAAAAATATATATATTCATTCACCACTCTGCCCAATGGGAAACTCGCCCACGACATAGGCCGAGAGGTGAAACTACCTTAGCCTAGACCTACAGTGTTAAGTAGCAGAGAGACGCTGCTGACAGTGGGAATTTCTTAAATGCAGTTTCAACAGACATCCCCCAAACAAAAAACTCCTGACTCTCGGAAAATGAGTGTACAACTAGTAAATATTAGCTGATATTTCCATCAGATCTTTAGCTAGCTAGGTAGCTCAAGGGCTCTTGCTATTAGCCAGGTAGCTATCTATAACTAGCTAGCTAGAAGGATGAAGTTAGAAGGTAACGTTGAATGGAGCCAGACCTCAGCAGGAGCAGTTGACTGAAATTAAGCTAGCTATATATCAAAAGATGGGCTACTGTAAGTTCTCATAACAAAATACATTTTCTTTATAGGGAGTAGTGAGACAGACAGTGGTGAGTCAGGCCACAATGAAGGAGGCAAAGGAGATGCACATAGAGAGGGCGCAATGAAGCAAGCAGGGAGAGAGGTTAGTAGTACAGTGGTACCCAAACTTGGGGTCCGGGACCCATGTGGTGTCCCCTAAAATGTAAATAGTGTCCCCTGAGAGAATCTTTAATCTTATCAAACACATGAATAGCTTCTCTTCAAATAGTTGTAGAATACAATATTTTTGAGTCAACTAAGGGCCGTTTACACTGTCAGAATTCACTTACATGTCATTATGTGTTGGGACAGCCTGTGGTAACATTTTGTAAAATATAAAGACAATTTAAATATGAAGACAATTTAATATCATCATGTACATTGAACAAAAATATAAACGCGACATGCAACAATTTCAAAGAGTTTAATGAGTTACAGTTTATATAAGGAAATCAGTCAACATCATCAGTACTGACTTACCACTCATGTATTTAGTAAATAAGTATTGAAACATGTATTATTGAGTAGAACTTGTAAGGTAGTGATGAATAGTACGTTTTCTTTTTCATGAGGTTGTTGTGATATACTGACATCTGGTGGCAACTAGAAACAATTGCATAATAGGAACTATTACAAATTGATGGTCCTTGAAAATAAATATTAGTGCTTGAAAAAGTAATTGAAAGTCCTTAAATTTGACTTGCCACTGTCTGTACAAACACTGAGTGGGATAACCTTTTGTTCCTCTGAGAGACAAGTGCCTGACATCGCACCGATGACACAGCTTTGGGTACATGGCGCCATGAATAGGTTCTAGAAAGTGTGTACACATTGTAAATTACTTCAGACAGTCATGTCGAGTTGTGTCTACTTGGAACCAACAGGTACAGCATTCCCTCTATTCACCTGGCTTGTAATGTTAAAGACTGGTATAAAATAATAATATCTATTGTTTACAGGTAACCCATTCAACAATTCTAGATGAAGTTGCGTGGAAAAAGGAATGGGGGGGGCAAAATATGCTTCTCCCATGGACTAAGAAACTCAAAAGGGGTGATGATATTAATTAACAGTAATTTCGATCCGAATGTGCAAATTGTCCAAACAGATACGCAAGGTAGATGGATTATTTTAAATATGTTATTGGACCATAAACAAATATGGCTCATTAACCTTTACGGACCAAATAATGATGATCCACACTTCTTTGAAAATATATATAATAAATTATCGACCTTGCAAGCAATTCAAGACTCTATTATTATGGTGGGAGATTATAATACCGTTTTAAATAGCTCAATGGACCGTAAAGGAAATCACACTACAAACAATCACCCTCATGCTCTTAAGGAAATCATGAATGTCATGGATACATTAGAACTAGTAGATATATGGAAGCTTAAATATCCTGATCTAGTGAGATATACATGGCGGAGACTCAATCAAGCTAGTCGTCTTGACTTCTTTCTTATGTCATTCTCGTTGGCACCAAAAGTTTAAAAAGTGTTGATAGGGGACAGAATGCAGTCGGACCATCATATAATTGGCATATACATTACTCTTACTGAATTTCCACGTGGGTGAGGATATTGGAAATTTAATCAAAGCCTATTGGATGATAACTTGTTTTTAACTAGGACAGAGGAATTTATAACTGATTTTTTCCGACATAACATAGGTACAGCAAATCCCCTTATTGTATGGGACACCTTTAAATGTGCCTTTAGAGGCCATGCAATTCAGTACTCATCTCGAAAACAAAAGCAATTTAGGTCAAAAGAATCCATACTAACAAAGGAAATAGAAAGTCTAACAGAACAGATAGATAAAACTGTAACAGAGGCTCAGAATAAATTAGAAGAAAAACGAAAAGAAATGGAGAAACTTATTCAAGAAAGATCAAGTGTAATATATTATAAAAATAAAGCAAACTGGATGGAATATGGGGTAAAATGCACCAAATTCTTTTTTAATCTTCAACATAGGAATGCTACCAAAAACTGGTTACAAATGACGGAGTCACCTATGATTCACCAAATTATATTTTGAAGGAGGAAACAAAGTAACACATATGTTTTCATTTCAGTCGCCTCCATCTCCTCTAACTGAAACAAATTGTAGAGATTTTTTTTCTATTGATAATGTAAAATTAACAGCCATACAGAAAGACTCATGTGAAGGTGAAATTACAGAGGAGGAACATCTGAATGCAATTAAAGACTTTAAGTCTGGGAAAACTCCAGGGTTGAATGGCATACCAGTCGAGGTACAGTGGGGAAAAAAAGTATTTAGTCAGCCACCAATTGTGCAAGTTCTCCCACTTAAAAAGATGAGAGAGGCCTGTAATTTTCATCATAGGTACAAGTCAACTATTACAGACAAATTGAGGAAAAAAAACCCAGAAAATCACATTGTAGGATTTTTAATGAAATTATTTGCAAATTATGGTGGAAAATAAGTATTTGGTCACCTACAAACAAGCAAGATTTCTGGCTCTCACAGACCAGTAACTTCTTCTTTGAGGGGCTCCTCTGTCCTCCACTCATTACCTGTATTAATGGCACCTGTTTGAACTTGTTATCAGTATAAAAGACACCTGTCCACAACCTCAAACAGTCACACTCCAAACTCCACTATGGCCAAGACCAAAGAGCTGTCAAAGGACACCAGAAACAAAATTGTAGACCTGCACCAGGCTGGGAAGACTGAATCTGCAATAGGTAAGCAGCTTGGTTTGAAGAAATCAACTGTGGGAGCAATTATTAGGAAATGGAAGACATACAAGACCACTGATAATCTCCCTCGATCTGGGGCTCCACGCAAGATCTCACCCCGTGGGTCAAAATGATCACAAGAACGGTGAGCAAAAATCCCAGAACCACACGGGGGGACCTAGTGAATGACCTGCAGAGAGCTGGGACCAAAGTAACAAAGCCTACCATCAGTAACACACTACGCCGCCAGGGACTCAAATCCTGCAGTGCCAGACGTGTCCCCCTGCTTAAGCCAGTACATGTCCAGGCCCGTCTGAAGTTTGCTAGAGTGCATTTGGATGATCCAGAAGAGGATTGGGAGAATGTCATATGGTCAGATGAAACCAAAATATAACTTTTTGGTGAAAACTCAACTCGTCGTGTTTGGAGGACAAAGAATGCTGAGTTGCATCCAAAGAACACCATACCTACTGTGAAGCATGGGGGTGGAAACATCATGCTTTGGGGCTGTTTTTCTGCAAAGGGACCAGGACGACTGATCCGTGTAAAGGAAAGAATGAATGGGGCCATGTATCGTGAGATTTTGAGTGAAAACCTCCTTCCATCAGCAAGGGCATTGAAGATGAAACGTGGCTGGGTCTTTCAGCATGACAATGATCCCAAACACACCGCTCGGGCAACGAAGGAGTGGCTTCGTAAGAAGCAATTCAAGGTCCTGGAGTGGCCTAGCCAGTCTCCAGATCTCAACCCCATAGAAAGTCTTTGGAGGGAGTTGAAAGTCTGTGTTGCCCAGCGACAGCCCCAAAACATCACTGCTCTAGAGGAGATCTGCATAGAGGAATGGGCCAAAATACCAGCAACAGTGTGTGAAAACCTTGTGAAGACTTACAGAAAACGTTTGACCTGTGTCATTGCCAGCAAAGGGTATATAACAAAGTATTGAGAAACTTTTGTTATTGACCAAAGACCTATTTTCCACCATAATTTGCAAATAAATTAATTAAAAATGGATTTTTTTCTCTCATTTTGTCTGTCATAGTTGACGTGTACCTATGATGAAAATTACAGGCCTCTCTCATCTTTTTAAGTGGGAGAACTTGCACAATTGGTGGCTGACTAAATACTTTTTTCCCCACTGTATACCAAACCTTTTTTGATATACTCAGAGGACCGTTATTAGCATGTTTTAACCACTCCTATGTAAATGGTAGATTATCAGACACTCAAGAAGAAGGTCTGATTTCATTATTACTGAAACAGGATACAAGTGGAAAATATAAAGATTCAGTCCATTTAAAAAATTGGTGTCCCCTTACACTTCAGTGTTGTGATGCAAAAATTCTAGCAAAATGTATAGCACATAGAATTTAAAAGGTATTGTCGGACATTATTCATTCTAATCAGACAGGTTTTTTACATGAGCGATACATTGGAGATAATATAAGGTAAGTACTGGAAACGATAGAACACTATGAAATATCTGGGAAGCCATCCTACTTTTCATAGCAGACTTCGAAAAGGCATTTGATAAAGTACGACTGGGGTTTATATACAGTGGGGAGAACAAGTATTTGATACACTGCCGATTTTGCAGATTTTCCTACTTACAAAGCATGTAGAGGTCTGTAATTTTTATCATAGGTACAGTCTAGCCAGTCTCCAGACCTGAACCCAATAGAAAATCTTTGGAGGGAGCTGAAAGTCCGTATTGCCCAGCGACAGCCCCGAAACCTGAAGGATCTGGAGAAGGTCTGTATGGAGGAGTGGGCCAAAATCCCTGCTGCAGTGTGTGCAAACCTGGTCAAGACCTACAGGAAAAGTATGATCTCTGTAATTGCAAACAAAGGTTTCTGTACCAAATATTAAGTTCTGCTTTTCTGATGTATCAAATACTTATGTCATGCAATAAAATGCAAATTAATTACTTAAAAATCATACATTGTGATTTTCTGGATTTTTGTTTTAGATTCCGTCTCTCACAGTTGAAGTGTACCTATGATAAAAATTACAGACCTCTACATGCTTTGTAAGTAGGAAAACCTGCAAAATCGGCAGTGTATCAAATACTTGTTCTCCCCACTGTATATATGCAAGAGAAAAAAAAAACATATGGGGATTGGAAGTGATGCAGACAATTACATTGATGGAAGTTACAATCTATCTACAATATTAAAGCTGATCTACCCCCTAAAAAATTTAATAATTATAATAAATTAAAAAAAAGACGGGTATTCATTTTGTCCTTCAAACAGTAGGGCTGCTTGCATTCTTGAAATATACTTTATTGAGTACTATTGAGCATACGTGTATAGGAGTTTGAGGAGAAAAAAGGGGTCATTGAAAGGTGGCGAGTGTGAAGTTTGATCAGTAGGAAAGTAGAGTATTCCCAAGCAGATGTTTCTTTTTTTCTTTTTTTTTCTTATCACTAATGGTCTACTGGTAATATAAAGTCAATCTCTCGATCTACCTACTATAACTCTGCCTCACACTAGGATTACATTCTCACTCCCTCATTCTATCTTTCTGTAGAATATGGAACATAAACTGTCCAAATTAATTTCCAAGGAGAGAAAAAAGTAACAGAAAAAACATCAGAATGAGAGACATTTCTCCATATTGCTTCTCCATACTCAGCTCAGCACATTCATTCATGATGACTGTGGTTGTGGTTTTGAGTCGTGCAGATGAAGAAAAAAGAGAGGAGAGGGTGGAGGGATCAAACCCTGACCAGAGAGTGAAAGATTAGATGAGTGGAAATTCCCAGATGCCATTTGTGAAACGGTGAGGAAAGGGGGAGGGATGGGAGAATACGGTACACACCCAATGGTTTAGTAATCCCATAGAAATGAATAAAGAGATTATAATCCCTCATTTCCAAATTCTACATGCAGTAGAAAGGGCCGTAGTTACAGTGAGGGAAAAAAGTATTTGATCCCCTGCTGATTTTGTACGTTTGCCCACTGACAAAGACATGATCAGTCTATAATTTTAATGGTAGGTTTATTTGAACAGTGAGAGACAGAATAAGAACAACAACATCCAGGAAAACACGTCTAAAATGTTCCAAATTTATTTGCATTTTAATGAGGGAAATAAGTATTTGACCCCTCTGCCAAACATGACTTAGTACTTGGTGGCAAAACCCTTGTTGGCAATCACAGAGGTCAGACGTTTCTTGTAGTTGGCCACCAGGTTTGCACACATCTCAGCTCCCTCCACAGATTTTCTATGGGATTAAGGTCTGGAGACTGGCTAGGCCACTCCAGGACCTTAATGTGCTTCTTCTTGAGCCACTGCTTTGTTGCCTTGGCTGTGTGTTTTGGGTCATTGTCATGCTGGAATACCCATCCACGACCCATTTTCAATGCCCTGGCTGAGGGAAGGAGGTTCTCACCCAAGATTTGACGGTACATGGCCCTGTCCATCGTCCCTTTGATGCGGTGAAGTTGTCCTGTCCCCTTAGCAGAAAAACACCCCCAAAGCATAATGTTTCCACCTCCATGTTTGACGGTGGGGAAGGTGTTCTTGGGGTCATAGGCAGCATTCCTCCTCCTCCAAACACGGCGAATTGAGTTGATGCCAAAGAGCTCCATTTTGGTCTCATCTGACCACAACACTTTCACCCAGTTCTCTCCTCTGAATCATTCAGATGTTCATTGGCAAACTTCAGACGGGCCTGTATATGTGCTTTCTTGAGCAGAGGGACCTTGCGGGCGCTGCAGGATTTCAGTCCTTCACGGCGTAGTGTGTTACCAATTGTTTTCTTGGTGACTATGGTCCCAGCTGCCTTGAGATCATTGACAAGATCCTCCCGTGTAGTTCTGGGCTGATTCTTCACCGTTCTAATGATCATTGCAACTCCACGAGGTGAGATCTTGCATGGAGCCCCAGGCCAAGGGAGATTGACAGTTATTTTGTGTTTCTTCCATTTGCGAATAATCGCACCAACTGTTGTCACCTTCTCACCAAGCTGCTTGGCGATGGTCTTGTTGCCCATTCCAGCCTTGTGTAGGTCTACAATCTTGTCCCTGACATCCTTGGAGAGCTCTTTGGTCTTGGCCATGGTGGAGAGTTTGGAATCTGATTGATTGATTGCTTCTGTGGACAGGTGTCTTTTATACAGGTAACAAACTGAGATTAGGAGCACTCCCTTTAAGAGTGTGCTCCTAATCTCAGCTCGTTACCTGTATAAAAGACACCTGGGAGCCAGAAATCTTTCTGATTGAGAGGGGTCAAATACCTATTTCCCTCATTAAAATGCAAATCAATTTATAACATTTTTGACATGCGTTTTTCTGGATTTTTTTGTTGTTATTCTGTCTCTCACTGTTCAAATAAACCTACCATTAAAATTATAGACTGATCATGTCTTTGTCAGTGGGCAAACGTACAAAATCAGCAGGGTATCAAATACATTTTTCCCTCACTGTAGCTGAGAAAGAGTGAGGACGGCTGAGGACAGACAGTGTGAGAGAGAGAGTTGGAGTACGAAAATGAAAATTAAAGGGGAATGAAATGAAAGAAAATAAATGAGACATTTGAAGCCCTATCCGACCCCTCCACTCCTCCTCCCTCTTTCACACTCTCTCTTCTCCCTCTCTTTTACTCTTTATCTCTCTGCCAAGCAGGAAGTCACATTGAATAATTCATCCAGAGAAAATGAAAACTTCATGGCTATTAAATTTCTGAGCAGAAGTGGCTGCACTAACCTTGTTTTCTCCAGTTGAGAATATATGGGAATATAGAGGCTTTGCAGGGGAGAAATGCTCACTACGCTGGCTGACTGTGTTTTACCAGAGGGAGGCCATCTTGGAAGGGGAATCTCATTTTCTGTGTGGCTGTAGAGTAGTAGCTGTAAGGGAGTAGCCCTTCAAGGTTATGATTCTTGCTCTCCACCTCGACACGTCCCTTATTCTCTGTCCCTATTCTATCCTGTCTTTTATGTTGCTTTTATACCTTGAGGTATCTACCTGACAAAAGGAGTTATGCGATCTGGTGTGTCTAGATCTAATGGCTTTGTACATTTTTAATATTTCGCTATCAAGTCTTATCCAACTTCTAAACCTTATGTGAGGGATTTCGCTGAAACGACCTCACCTGGGATTTAATTCCGCACACACCAGCAGCACATGAATGTGTTAGCTCATTAAGGCTCTAGTGCTGAGTCGGACACTATCATCAGGTCTCCGGCAAGACAACATCAGCACTGATAAGCAAGCTTCGCTACACCTCCTTTATCTATTCCAGCTGTGTGTGTGTAAATGGTGTGTGTTGTCCTGTAACTCCATCCCTGGTGTTGTGAGCTGACATCTCCCCAAAGAGCTTTCTGCCTTCAGCTGGAACAGAGCCCAGCTGTGTGTGTGTGTGTGTGTGTGCATGCCTGTGCGTGTACTTGCATGCGTTCGTGTACTTGCATGCATGCGTGTGTGCATAACTTTTCACTTACTGTATGTGTGTCTTTGTGCGTTTCTCTGTAGACAGTGTATAGGAGGAGGGTATAGGGGAGCTTTTCTCTCCCTCCTCTCTCTTGCTCACTGTGTTACCAGGCCAGATGGCTCATGTCACACAGAAGAGAGTGATGGAGAGAGCATAATGAGAAAAGAGGAGCTCCAGAGCTGAGACACCCTCCCCTCAAGACACAACATCTGGAGTCCACCTGCTGCTGTGCCATCCTCCTCTGTCTCTCTGTCTCTCTCTCTCTCTCTCTATATATATATATATATCCCTCACAAAACCGATGCGTTAGCATCAATTAGCGACAATATGCAGAACATGTCTTCTACTAGGCTAACACATTGGTGGATGTACACTGAGTATACCAAACATTAGGGACACCTTCCTAATATTGAGTTGCACCCCCTTTTACCCTTAGAACAGCCTCTACAAGGTGTCAAAAGCGTTCCACAGGGATGCTGGCCCATGTTAACTCTAATGCTTCCCACAATTGTGTCAAGTTGGCTGGATGTCCTTTGGGTGGTGGACCATTCTTGATACACACGGGAAACTGTGAAACTGTTGAGCGTGAAAAACCCAGCAGCGTTGCAGTTCTTGACACAAACCGGTGTGCCTGGCAAGGACTACCATACCCCGTTCAAAGGCACTTACATTTTGTGTCTTGCCCATTCACCCTCTGAATGGCACACATGCACCATCCATGTCTCAATTGTTTCAAAGCTTAAAAATCATTATTTAACTGGTCTCCTCCCCTTCATCTACACAGATTGAAGTGGATTTACAAGTGACATCAATAAGGGATCATAGCTTTCACCTCGTCAGTCTATATTATGGAAAGAGCAGGTGTTCTTAATATTTTGTATACTCTATAGATCGGGTTTGGTTAAGGAAGTCATTGAAAACAAGCTTCCTAATCAAACTATCTTTGTCATTGATATGTTAGGCATAGATGCCATTTCTAACATTAATGTCAATTAATGGTTTTCCATTCTCGCACACTGAAGTGGTGTTTGTGTTTGTTCCTAGAAGGTTGTGTTGTGGTTGTAGAATAACCTCTAATTGAAGGCAGACTTGTTAACCTGTATTTATAAATCCTGTTAAGTCCTGTTGTAGGGCATTTTGTCAGTGAGCTCCATCTGTGGCTTAAATGTACTCCTTCAGACTACTAGCCCTAGAAGTAAACAATCTGTTAGTCCTTTTTTGGGGTTTAGAACAGCACTGAGGCTAATTAGACTGTTACAGAGTGCAAGTGTGTTTAATACCTTGATTACATTGTGCCTCAATGTAATCAAGGTATGAAATTATTGTATTTGAAAATAACAATCATTTCTTACCTTGATTACATTGAGACACGATCACATCTCCTTTTTTATTTGTGGGAATACTTGGGAACAGATTTCCTACATCAAACTCATTTTTAGCTGAATTCCTGGTGAATTTTTGTTTGTTTTTGACCAAAACTAAAATCCCCCTCACCCGGTTTTGGCCCGTTGCCGACCCCTGCTCTACAGTGTGTGCATTCTAGCAGGGGAAGCTCAGCTCTATACTCTCCCTCTGTGTCTCTGACCTGGTTTTGTCTGACTGAGTTTGGCTGAGAATTCATTAATCCTTCACTGCTGTCACTGCCACCAAGACCACTGGAGGAGTGGGTTCAGAAAAGGGTTAACTGTGTGCGTGTGCATGCATGTGTGTGGGCACGTTTGTATGTAGGTGTGCATGTCCTATGGTTGTGTACGTCAATGTATTGTCATGACAAACTTGGTGACACAAGCCACCAAACCATGCGAGGTTGTGATCATTTAAGGGACAACATGCAGCTGATTGTAGGAGAGGTTACTTTCCTGGGAATATGCTCGAAAACATGCCAGTGATATTTCTAGTTTTTCCTGATTTCCAGTTCTTTGTCGACGTAACCCTTTAGTAATCCTTAACCGCAGTCTCATTCTTTTCTTCCTTGTTTTTTTTTGTGTATGCATGCACACACATTTGTGTATTTCTGTTTATTTGCCCTTGTGTGTCTGTTTCACTTAATGTTGGCAGGTGATGATGTTGATATTTTACTGCAATCTTTTGTTGATCCATTAGACATTAGGTGGACAATGCAGGTTTCAGAGAAGAACACACCATATGTGTACTTCAGTGATTGGGTGTGAAAATAAATGGGATGTTTTGTGAAGAAGGGGGAAGCAGGAGGGAAATAACAGAGTGTGAAAAGGAGGGAGAGGGAAAGTGGAAAAAAGGGGGCTGGCGGTCTTAAAATGCAGTGAAGGCCAGATCACAAATAATAAAACTGAGCGAAAGGGAGAGTGGGGGAAAGGGGGAAGGGGGAAGGGGGAAAAAAGAGGGGAGGAAAATGTGTTGAGTGCAAGCAGAGCGAACGGAAGAGTGAGTCGTCCGCACCAGGAGCGCCGCACCACTCGTTTTGACTGGAACTCGTTTAGGGATTTTCTTTCTTTTCATTTTCCTCTTTTTTTCCCTGCGTAGCTGAGGCTCTCTGGTTTGCTCTGTCTTTTCTTTCTTCCTTTCTTTCTTTCTCGCTCTCGGCCTCACACAAAGGCTGGTGGAGAAAGCCTGCGATCTAAATAGCCAGAACGGAGCGTGCAGTAGGGTGGGAGGGAGAGAGAGAGAGAAAGACAAAGACAAAGACGGAGACAGAAGATATTTGCGATCCACGAGAGGAGAAGAGAGGAGATTGCTGGCGGATGCTGACTGGAAAAGAGCGGTTTATGCCCCGGAGGTAAAATAAGTGACGCTTCTTCTCAGTCCGAGACTATTCATAATCCAACCAACCTGACCCCCCTGCCCTGAACCCCCTACTGCTCCTGTCACCCCCCACAAGGCTCGCAAGGATGGAACAGCTGAGGGGAAGGTGAAAGGTGCTTTTGGACAACGACTGACAGATAGAGACTGAGCAAGAAGAAAGGAGAGAGGGAAAAGGAGGAGAGGAGGGAGGGGGTAAAAGAGAGGAGGCGGCGGAGGGGATACCCTCAGGACACACTCGGAGAATCCCCCCTGCCCACTTCTCTTTTTTTTATTTCCTTCTGCCACTGCCATGTGCCTCTCTTAATCTGAAGAATGTGGAGACCGCATTTCCCAGGCAAGAAGCATGTTTCCTGTTGGTTGTTCTCTCTGTGTGTGTGTGTGTGTGTGTGTGTGTGTGTGTGTGTGTGTGTGTGTATGTGTGTTGTGTGCGCGCATGTGTAAGTGTACCTGTGTGGGGTGTCATGTATGGGAGCATGTGTGTAGAGGGGGGTCTGTAAAGGCTTGAGGCAATTGAACCTCAATTTGTCTGCAATGAAGTGTGTCATGAAATAGTGTGTGTGTGTGTGTGTGTGCATCTGTCTCTCCACTTGGCTTGAAACCAGTGAACCATGTAAATCAAAGGGTAGGAAAGCGAGTGAGTGAACAGAGAAGATCGAGGGGGGGTTGTAATTGGGTGTCGGGAGTGTTGGGGGGTGGTCATTGAAGAATGGTTGTGCGTGTTACCAGTAGTATGAGTGAGTGATGTCTGTGTTTGTGGGGTGCATGATCTTATACAGTGTTTAGCTCCTTTGTAAACAGTATGTAGTTATTACCACAATAAATCCCAGAGAGTCTGTGTCTACATGGCAGGCAGTGCTGTGTGTGTGTGTTTTTTCCTCCCTGTGGTGTATATACGGTCCATGTGTGGTAGTTCCCTGTGTAAAGAATGCCAGTGTGGTTGAATGGGAGCTGAAGTGTGCTGTCCACTAGTCGCCTGCTTTTGTCTCTGGCCCCCAACTGTGTTCTAGAAAGGGAGCCTCGCTGAGGAAGCACAAAGGCTGCCATTTAGGAAGAAGGACCTTCTTTCACGTCTTTCTCCCTCTCTCTATCATGGTCTCGTTATATCTCATTCGTTCTCCCCCTCTCCAGCTCCTCCACTCGCTCTTATTTCCCTGTATCTCTTCTCCCTTTCTTTCTCTGGCCCCCCTTTCTGCCCTCTCTTTCTTTTGGCAGGGGAGTGGTTGGTTGGTGGGGCTGGTAACAGGGCAGGGGCAGCAGGGTGGTGATGAGTGGGGAAGGATGGCAGGCAGAGGGAGGACAAGCAGGGGCTTTGTGTGTCTACAGGGGGGATAGGGTGTGCTGGGAAGTGTGAGAGGGGGCAGGGCGCCGATATGGTCCAGATAGGGTCTGGAAGGGAAAAACCTGCCAACAAAAGAAGATGATATGCTCTTTACCCTCTTGCTCTCTCTTTCTCTCTCTCTCTTGCTCACACACAAGCATATACACACACAGTATGTACCGTAGCTCATGTTCTGACCCCGTGCTGATTCATGCTGTACAATAGTGAGTCCTGACCTTTTCCTTATTTATTCTATATAGGGGGTTAGAGGAGGGGCACCGGGAGGCTGTGTTTTGTGTGTACATGAATGCATACATGCATGCATGTGTGTGTGCATATGTGTGTGCCTCTGTGTGTCCATGTGTATTGTGTGTGTGCTTTTTTTATTTGATGCATGTGGATTGGGAGCTGGCCCTCTGAGGCAGTGCAATGTTCCAGTGCTCTGGCAGAGCTCCAGTAGAAATGAGAGGAAACTCCAGAGAGAAACGCTGCCATGTCACTACCCATCCACGTACTGTCTCTGCAGCAGGACTTAAACCATGCTGCTTTTGGCTACTGACCAGCCATAGACACACGTTACACTTATTCATGCTCCTGGAATATATTGATACACAAAGACATAACACATTCACATACCTCTCGTTTGTTGTTTTCTTAGTTGGAGTCAGAACCTCTCTTTCTTTCGGTGTGCCAGTTTTGGAGGCCTGTTAGTTTGAGTGAAGATGTCTGTCTCACCACTGGTTGCCATATTGAGTCAGGAGAGTGAGACCCCCACTCTGAGCCAACCTGTAACCGTGGCCTCAGCTAGGGAGTTGCTAGGTAACAAGAACCAGCTGTTGGTCCTAAGCCATTGAGCCCCTCTTGGCTCTTTATCTACATTAGGAAAGAGAGCAGATTCTATAAAACCCCATTCTGAGCTTGGCGACAGCACAGCGGCATAGCCCTGACATCACCGCGCCATGGAAAATCCTCCTCACTTCCTTTTGTTTTCTCAGTTTTATCGTTCAACGGGCTGGTAACTAGAGGCCAGGGTAGATGTATTGAACGTATCACACACATACTTTAGCCATTGGGGCTGTGTTTTGTCATCTTTCTCACACTTATCCATGAAAGAGAATTAGAGAAAGGCAGAATGAGAGTGGATGGATGATGAAAGCCAGGGGGTGGTTTAGATTGAAAGAGACAGCTATTCCCATAATTAGGGATGGTGGTTTGAAAGAATTGTACTATTCGAATAGAATCATACATTGTTGGCGGATATCAGGGTATTCGAAATACATGTATTTTTTGTATATTAGTTATAAAAATATATATATTTTTTTTTACTTACGTTTTTAACCTGAGCACTGCTGTTCTAGGGAGAGAGGCTGGCGCTCTATTGATGCAGCTGTGGAGGTGCCGGTGTATGATCAGATGGGAGCGAGCAGACGGATGGAGAGAGAGGCAACTCGGCTACAGACAAGACTAGCTAACTTGTAGCAGCCACAATGTTATTTATCATCCCATATAACAGTGTCTGTCTTGACTAGAGTAGCCAGTTAGCTAGCTAGCTAGGCTATTTGAGGCCACATGCTGCGCTTTCTACTCAATTATTCAGATAAAACAACAGCCTACCTGTTGGTTGCTCATTGTAGCCTACTCCTTCTCATTTTGCTAACTTTTTATTCCATAATTTAATTCCATCTTGCGTTGCATTAGTGAACTAACTCTCCACTAGCTACACATTGAGCCTCTTTGCCGATTTGATTGGCCAACATAAACAACAAGCTACACAGGTAAAGGCTACCGGTTGGCTACCTGTCTTTTTATGGGGCGCATGTCATAAAAACGCAATTGAAAAGTTTGTTGTTTTATAAAATGTATAATTTGAAATGTCATGGTATATTCTTGTATCCAACAATGTCACATGGATATTTTAATTTAATTTAGAAAAAGCCTTTAATGTATTTGTCTTGCAAAAATGAATACTCACACAGGTATTCGAATACTAACGTCCGGTCAGATATTTGAATAATCGTGCACATTTCTACCCATAATCTGTTGCGGAAAACCTGATCGGAGAACAGGGGGAGTGCAACACTCCCTTAATTAGTCAAACTATCTCACTGTTCTATTAGCAAGTATGCTAAACTGTTTGTTTCCAGATAGGACATTGTTACTGGAACTATGCAGCATGTAAACAACAACGTATCGGGTATGTGAGACAGTCTTTGGTGTCTCAAGGTGGTCCATTTCTACCTCAAAGCTGGGTCTTCTGTCAGGAAACTTGTACTAACAGCTGACCGTTAGTCTTTTAAAGTAAATGTGAAATGAGGCACACAGAAATATCACAGCATATCACTCATTCTGTTATTTGAAGGGTACTTAAAGAAGGGTACAAAGTGAGTTAGCTTACAAATGACGGCATACAATAGTATGGCCGCTACTAATGAAATACAACTCAAGTTCCAAGAGAAACGGAAGAGAAACTGATGAGAAAATTAAAATGAGGGATTGTTTCTCAATTGTTTTGCTCTCTTTAGGAAATTATTCTCATCTGTGACTCATCCTCTGGCAGCGGAGAATAAGAACTATGATCAGGCTTCCAACTGGGAACTAGACACCCCATCGTATTCTCTGAGGGAAAAGCACATTTCTATGAATGTTTTTTTCTATTTATTTTGTCAGAATCCAAAAAGGTTTTTAGTGGCAGAACATCTGGGCTTTATCTGTGGATGGATGCTCATGTCTCTCTGCTCTCTGACAGCTTCGTTCATACTGGCCTGGTGTCAATCTCAAGCTCATCTCGGGAGCAGTATCACAACCACACTGCATGGTGGTGACACACTTCCTTGTGAGTCTCAGAGCAACGTCATCTATTGGTTGTGTTAGTGTTCTTTGATAATAATGCAGAGGAAATAGAGTAAAATTGTCTACATTTGTTTCCACTTAAGCACATAGACCATAGGCCAAATAGTATCTCCTGTATTTACGTAGCTCAGGGTGTAGTAAATGATTATCTATTAACTATGAAGTGTATCAACTTGGTGGCTTCAAAAGTTACAGTGGCATCTTTATCCACTAAAACAAAGGGCTCATTTAATATTTTCTCCCTCAAAATGAGCCTAATATCTTGTCTACTGTGTAGGCTCTCCACCCTGTTTTGACTAGTGTTTACCCCTGCACTGGTTTCCTATGACACAGGTGTTGGGTGGGGCTCAGGCTAGTCTGCCAAATTCCCATGGTGCTAAACAGACCAGTGCATTTAGCACAGAGGAGGGTGAGACACATTGCCAGGCTGGATTATAAGTCTGTAAGTGCTGATCCAGGACCAGCTGTGGTGGTGGATTTGATTGGACACACAACTGTAACTTCATGTTTGGTTCCCGGAATGCACAGGTTCCTGGCGGCGGATATCAGGACCCACAACTAGGAACTTCACAGTTTGCCCTGGGTACGGCCTTGCACCCGATCCTTGGGATGTTAGCTGGCACAAATGTAGATCTCCTGAGCTAGTTTTCATTTCAGTAATCCTCAAGGGAGAGAGTCAGACCCTATTAGCTGTCTGTTCCTGGTAGCAAATTGGTTGAGAATCACTGCTTGGGTAGCTAACACAAGTCTTGGTGTCTCTGGCAATGTTACTTATCACATGAGTGTGGTTCATAGAACCACGTGGGTTGCATAAGCACTGGTCCTGGACCAGCTGTGGTTATGAGATCCCAGAGGACATATCAGTTCTGTAATGATGTGGGATCCCATGGGGAACAGAGCTAGCCAACAAGAGCAGCTGGACTGGATGAATCCACTCCAACTGTGTGTGCGTGCCTGTGAGCAGTGTGTGTGTGTGTGTGTGCTGGTGAGTTTTTGCACATGTGTGTGTGCGTATCTGTTCATCTTCACTCTATTTTCAGATTATCCAGAACATGTATGCATACATTAGTATTGCATTATGGCATTAAGAACATACTGGTACAGTATGGAGCTGTAGCACATTTGACGTGATGTGACTTGCATTTCATAGAAGGTGGAGGCGTGACTTGCCTTTCATAGAAGGTGGAGGCGTGACTTGCCTCATGTTGTTTTCTCCCAGGCTGCTTTAAGAAGCTCTTCAGAATTTTTGACCAGGTATTAGGTCCTCATTAGGCTCTCATTAGTAGCTAATTAACCAGCAATTTATCATGTATTTAGCACAGCTTCTTATTCGGTCTTATTAGGGTGCTGAAAGTCTATTAGCCACAAGGTAATAATGAATCATAAGTATATTAAACCACTTCCTACAGTGTTGCCAGTTTTCCGCCAGCCTCTTATCTGTGTGTGTGTGTGTGTGTGAGAGAGAGAGAGAGAGAGAGAGAGAGAGAGAGAGAGAGGGAAGTAAGGGGAAGAGAGATACAGAGAAAGAGAGAAAATATCTTCTCAACCACTAGGCCTATAGGACCTGCACACTGCAGCAAATACACTACATGGCCAAAGATATATGGACACCCCTTCAAATCAGTGGATTTGGCTATTTCAGCCACACCCGTTGCTGACAGGTGTATACAATCGAGCACACAGCTATGCAATCTCCATAGACAAACATTGGCAGTAGAATGGCCCGTACTTAAGAGCTCAGTGAGACAGAGAGAGAGAGAGACCCTCTGCTCCCGGCTAATAGGGTATTTGAAAGAGGTTGTTTTTATCTGTGCTATGTTAATGGGGGGTATTAGGAGACTCTGGTGTGTGTCTGTGGAACAGTATTTTACTTCAGAGCACCCTGCATAGTCCCTGAACTGTGCAATGTATAGCTATATTGACCACTCTTCCAGGGATATTGATGCTGTAGGTGCCCTATTCACTCAATTGTAAAGAGCAATATTGTCATGGCAATTTCCTTCCTCGGCGCTCCTTCATGTACAAGGCTGTGAGAGTTGATTTGACACAGTGAGAGGCACAGAGACACTAGCCCATGATCAAATCTATGCACTAGCCTTTCCCAACTCCTCCACACTCACATGGCTTAGTGGTGACCTCAGTGGATACTGGCTGTCTGTCACAGCTGTGACATTATACAGGATGTCTATAGGTGCTCTATAGGGTGTACTGTATGAAAATATGTTTCTCATTCAGCGCTATCCCTACCATCACCTTATGATTTTAACCTCCCTGGTTCCTGCCACCAAGACAAATTTCATACATTTATTAGGCTGGATTCAGTTTAGGATGTTGTGGTTAGCTGGGTTTTGTTATTGCTAAAAACTAATGGAAAACCAAAGAGTGTTATCGTAAAGCACATTATTTTGGTGTTACATTCTGACACATTTCTATGTATTCTCTTTTGTATTCCTGATGCTATCTTGTGTTCTCATTCAACGGGCACAGGGTACAGTTCTTGCGACAGAGTGCTGAGAGAAAAGCTCAGATCTGCTCCCCAGCAGCACAGATGCCACTAAATAAAATATTTCATAATCCTGCCCAAATCCTGTAATCACCATGACAACAGCAGTAGGGAGCGAGGGAGCGATGGAGGAGTGGTGTGAACTTCCCCACTTTCCTTTTTTTTGTTCCATTCTGTCCAGTCACTCTTCTCTTTTTCTCTCTCTGTCTCTTCTTGAATTGTATCTCTGGAGTTGGCTAGGTACTGTAGCTCACTGGTGTGTTACCGTTGAAGCTCCAGGGATGATTCATTGGTGTTATTATGAGGTGTGTGGAGAAGGTCGAGATATTGTGGTCTATAGTATGAGACTGTAACAGATACAGAAGACAAGTGTGTGTGTGTGATTGCTTAGGTGTGTGTGCATACATACACACACACACACACACACAAACTGCCCCTGCAGGGTTGTGATATGGTGGGAGTGACCTCATAAGGTGAAAGGCCTTGTTCCCTGGTGTCTGGAGTTACCGGGAGTCACATCATGAGACACAGAAGAGGTGTTGGTTATTTCAGGAAGTGTTGAGTGTGTTATTGATCTGTCTTACCAGGTTAGAGGGAGATGATAGTGAAGAGCACTCAGTTCAGTTTGAGTTAGAGCATTCATTGTACCAAACTGTCAGTCTTCACAGTAAATATCTTGTGTATGTGCATGTGCATGCGTGTGAAGATTGCATACGCACATCCAATGTCTTTGACAAGGTTCTGTCCTGTTAAAAAGAGACTCCACACACGGCAATCTATACTCCCATGTGGTTTATTGTTGACAATGTTCTGACCCTTGAGGTTTTCATTAGGTTTCCTGTGTCGTGTGTCTTACAGTACTCTACTGTAACTGCTGTGTGTGCTTTAGGGAGGCTTCATAATTAACACCTCTCTCCCTCTCTCTCTCGCTCTGTCTCTCGCTTTGTAGGTATCCGGCCCCAGATCATGAATGGGCCCATGCACCCTCGCCCCCTAGTGGCCCTGTTGGATGGACGTGACTGTACAGTCGAGATGCCTATCCTCAAAGACCTGGCCACTGTCGCCTTCTGTGACGCCCAGTCCACACAGGAGATCCATGAGAAGGTACAACACACACTTACCCACGTACGCCCACTCTTTCACGCGCTGGCACGCACACACACGCACACACACACACACACACACACACACATACAGGCACACGTTACACACTACACACTGAGACTACATGGGCTTCCACAAAAGAATAAGCCTTAACAATGTGCATACCCTCAATTCAAACTGTAGCTCTTTTCATGCCCCCCCCCTCCTCCTCCCCCTCTCCTCCTCATTTTCCCCCTTATTCACCCCTCCTCCTCTCACTCTTCTCTTTCTGTAACATAAAACTGATATTGCAGTACAGTATATTGGCTCTCCCAGTGATTTCATTATGATTTCATGTCATTGGGTGTCAGTGTGCTCCTCCTCTCCTCTGGTTGTTAAATAGAGAGGCTGGTTATGAGAAAGGAATGTCATAGTATACTGAGCTAGCTATATCTGCAATATACCAGTGCAAAATAAAATATTCCCCTCTTCATGTAAAGTACTAAATGTGCAAAAAGGTTGTTAAAGCTGCAATATGTCACTTTTTGGGCGATCAACCAAATTCACATGTGAGTTATAAATCATTATAATTGAAAGCAAGTCTAAGAAGCAGTAGATCTGTTCCATGTGCTCTATTTCTATGCTTCCCGTTCTTAAGTTAAGTTTTTGCATCTTTTGCTTTCAGTTTTGTTCACCAGCTTCAAACAGCTGAAAATACAAATTTTGTTATAGAAAATATATTGCACAGCGGTTTAGATGGTACAATGATTCTCTACACAATGACTGCTTGTTTTGTCACAAACTGACATTAGGTGAACTATTAGAGCGTAGCGATTTCTGCATATTGCGTCTTTAACAAAGCAAAACAATTTCCATATATTGTGTATGTTGACCTTACAGTTTATCAGTGTTGAAAACCCTAATAATCAGTGATAATCAAATTGCCTGTGTTCTTGTTAACACGGTTTGTTGACATATCTTTTGTCAGCAAAGGACATTTTGAACCATTAAAAAATATATATTTGGGTGTGATGCACAGAGAGAGCGAGTGAGATTGGAAAATAGAAAGGGTTGGATGGATGGAGGGAAGGAAGGAGAAAGTGAGAGGAAAAATAGGACCCGGGTTCTGTTGACCACTTTTGACACGCTTCTCTCTGGACCCTGGCCGCTCCCCTGCTCACACACACCAAGGCCTTTCTGTCCAAACAGCTATTGTTTGCGCATAAATTACACAGCGAGGCTGCCTGGCCTGGGTGTAGAGATATTGACAGAGCTCCCGCCTTTGTCTACGAGTCAGCAGAGACAGCAGAAGTTGCACTTCACACACACGAGAGGAGAAATGGCCCCACACTCACATGCAAACAAACCACTAACGTTGGCTCAAACACACAGGCTCAAATACAAACAAACTCATACACACACATGCTGACTCACATTTACACATACACACACTTCACCTCTCATACACACAAATTCACACACTTTCATCATACATACTGAAACACACACGCTGCTGCCTCTGCATGCATCGCCTGAGAAAGATGAGCCAAGTTAGTTCCCTGACAGGAGCCTGAATCTGTATGTTACAATGACTCACTCATTTCAAAGCAATGCTAGCGTGCTCTCATCATGTTTTGGTGCTGACTTATCACTCTATGCTGTGTTGTGTGGGCAAAAGGGTTAGCATGCTAGCATGTTATCTTTCCCTCTGATGTCAGAACAATGTAAGAAGTTTAACCATCTGTTTGTGGACTTGATACCATGAGTTAGTGAGTGAATTGATACAAATGAGTCTTTAGCATTATATCAGCTTTTATCTGTACAATAGAGTGGTGTACCGATACCACTCCACCCCCACACAAACTCTCCTCGCATAATTTTGAAAAACTTTCCTGTTAACATCTATTGGGTTGAGTCCATCCATTTTTTTTTACATTTTAGTCATTTAGCAGACGCTCTTATCCAGAGCGACTTACAGTTAGTGAGTGCATACATTTTTCTTACTGGCCCACCGTTGGAAACGAACCCACAACCCTGGCGTTGCAAGTGCCATGCTCTACCAACTGAGCTACAGGAGGCCTAGATAACATCTCCCTTTTGAAGACAATGGTATGGAAGGAACATAGAACTGGATCCTTGACAAAGAGCTTAGAGAAAATGTATGTGAAATCAAATAGAGATTGTAATGGAAGCAGGACGGAAATATCGTTGTGTCATTTCAAGTCAGGAATCATAATTCTTAATCAAAGTAGTTATTGCGACAAATTATAGATTTTGTTCTTAATTTGAGAATAAAAAATTCAAAATAAATGATTTTAAAGGTTTTAATTAAATTAAGACATACTACAGTGGGGAAAAAAAGTATTTAGTCAGCCACCAATTGTGCATGTTCTCCCACTTAAAAAGATGAGAGAGGCCTGTAATTTTCATCATAGGTACACGTCAACTATGACAGACAAAATGAGGAAAGAAAATCCAGAAAATCACATTGTAGGATTTTTTATGAATTTATTTGCAAATTATGGTGGAAAATAAGTATTTGGTCAATAACAAAAGTTTCTCAATACTTTGTTATATACCCTTTGTTGGCAATGACACAGGTCAAACGTTTTCTGTAAGTCATCACAAGATTTTCACACACTGTTGCTGGTATTTTGGCCCATTCCTCCATGCAGATCTCCTCTAGAGCAGTGATGTTTTGGGGCTGTCGCTGGGCAACACAGACGTTCAACTCCCTCCAAAGATTTTCTATGGGGTTGAGATCTGGAGACTGGCTAGGCCACTCCAGGACCTTGAAATGCTTCTTACGAAGCCACTCCTTCGTTGCCCGGGCAATGTGTTTGGGATCATTGTCATGCTGAAAGACCCAGCCACGTTTCATCTTCAATGCCCTTGCTGATGGAAGGAGGTTTTCACTCAAAATCTCACGATACATGGCCCCATTCATTATTTCCTTTACACGGATCAGTCGTCCTGGTCCCTTTGCAGAAAAACAGCCCCAAAGCATGATGTTTCCACCCCCATGCTTCACAGTAGGTATGGTGTTCTTTGGATGCAACTCAGCATTCTTTGTCCTCCAAACACGACGAGTTGAGTTTTTACCAAAAAGTTATATTTTGGTTTCATCTGACCATATGACATTCTCCCTATCCTCGTCTGGATCATCCAAATGCACTCTAGCAAACTTCAGACGGGCCTGGACATGTACTGGCTTAAGCAGGGGGACACGTCTGGCACTGCAGGATTTGAGTCCCTGGCGGCGTAGTGTGTTACTGATGGTAGGCTTTGTTACTTTGGTCCCAGCTCTCTGCAGGTCATTCACTAGGTCCCCCCGTGTGGTTCTGGGATTTTTGCTCACCGTTCTTGTGATCATTTTGACCCCACGGGGTGAGATCTTGCGTGGAGCCCCAGATCGAGGGAGATTATCAGTGGTCTTGTATGTCTTCCATTTCCTAATAATTGCTCCCACAGTTGATTTCTTCAAACCAAGCTGCTTACCTATTGCAGATTCAGTCTTCCCAGCCTGGTGCAGGTCTACAATTTTGTTTCTGGTGTCCTTTGACAGCTCTTTGGTCTTGGCCATAGTGGAGTTTGGAGTGTGACTGTTTGAGGTTGTGGACAGGTCTTTTATACTGATAACAAGTTCAAACAGGTGCCATTAATACAGGTAACGAGTGGAGGACAGAGGAGCCTCTTAAAGAAGAAGTTACAGGTCTGTGAGAGCCAGAAATCTTGCTTGTTTGTAGGTGACCAAATACTTATTTTCCACCATAATTTGCAAATAAATTCATTAAAAATCTTTCTGGATTTTTTTTTCTCAATTTGTCTGTCATAGTTGACGTGTACCTATGATGAAAATTACAGGCCTCTCTCATCTTTGTAAGTGGGAGAACTTGCACAATTGGTGGCTGACTAAATACTTTTTTTCCCCACTGTATGTGCAACATTAAATAAGGTAGTGAACAAATGGAATACATCTGTTTTTATCTTCTTTTTTTTTTTTTACAACCCTGCATTGAAACCAAATCCTTTAACCTGCAAATATGCTATCTTCATTCTAGGTATTATAATAGCTACTAGGCTACTGCATGTCTTTCTCACAGGAAACATCAACATACAGTATAGCCACTAAGTATTTCCTCAGAATGCATGTTAAGCAAGACTTTGCTTATGGACGTAAGGAAACGTTAGCACCATTGGTAATATTATTAAAAACATACATTTATATTGTAAAAAAAAAAAAAAAAAACATTGTACACCAATCAGACCCAAGTATGTGCAAATGTTAACAGGAGGTTGTTTGACAAACCGTGGAGGGTCTATCGGGGTAGTGCACATATACTGTGGGAGTGTTTAAAGATCAGAAGCAGGTGGATGCGTGTATTCTTTCTTGTTCAAGTCATATCACAGTATGCTTAAATTTTTTCTACTACATTTCCCTCTATATAGAGCTGGTTTTACTGATCATCATGGTGATTGAGTGGATAGAAATAGAAGGTGTGTATACAATCTAAAATTGTTTTATTTCCAGTATTAGTCACACGTTACTTGGCTTGCATATAAGCTGCTTTACATCCGGGCCATGACGAGACCAACTGAAGTAGAGTGGAGGCCATGAACCAGGAAGTCCTCAGACAACCCTTCACCTTTGACTCCCAGCCCCAGGTGTAGTTCCTGCTTGAACTCTGGTCCTATAGGGTGTCTGAATTCTATTCCTACATAATTATTTATTAACCCATTGAGAGATCGAGTCCTCAGACAGTCAGACACAATCTCTGGACTGCTGTGGAAACAACCCTAGAGACTAAGGCTGGATTCCATTCTGAAATCCTGGTTCCTTCCCTCAGCCCTTGACCTCTCCCTCTCACAGTCATCATGGGACTGGAAATAAAGAATAAAGAAGAGATAAAATGACAATAGCACTCCCTACCCTTCTGGTAGTCTAAGTGAACCCTTTGCTATCTAATTATCTTTCATCCCAGTCCCTTCAGATCTACAAGGAGACAGTTGTCAAGAAAAGAGGCAAGGGAGAATTCTTTGAGAATGGAATGAATCCCTGCTCTGCAACACCTGCTGGACTGGCCTGGAACCTCTCGGAGCCTGTTTCAAAGAACCCTGCCCTGGGGGCTGTCCTATCTGCCTGTCTCCTCCACTGGTGCCTCCCCTGTTGCCTCCTGGCCCTCAGGCTGTCTCTCCTTCTCTTCCATACTCTGTTCCCCTTCCTGTGTACCCACCTCGCTCCCCACCTGCGTGGGCTCAGGTTCAACTGACACCTGGGAGGTCTCTGGGCTCTCAGGGGCCCCGGAAACCACCTCGTCTGGGACAGGGGAAGGTGGGGTGGGTGTGGAGGGTTGTGGGACCCCCTCCCTGGAGCGATCCTCAGCATGGCCCACGGAGCAGGTCTCACTGTGGGAGTCAGAGCCCCCCGCACCCTCGCGCCAGAACAGCCTCTGTCCTGGCAGTCTCTTGGTTTCCACACCAAACTGCTTTTTTACAACTACTGTATATTTTAATACTGGTCCACCATCATTATAAAAAATAATCACTCGTTCAGTTTTTCCATTTAGTCTGACACATTGCTCAGCGATTACCCCTCTTGCTTAATGACTCACACAGCATTGGTCATTACAACCCACAGGACGTGTTGTCTCCAGCCAAACTTGCCTCTGGCTAGCAGCACAGCCTAAGCAATTAGATGAATGCATGAGGAGAGCTTTAACCTTGAATTACCATCTAGTGCTGACTCGAGCTAGCTCTAATAAAAATGTTATGGAAAGTCACAGCTATGCTAATCTGGCAGGCCAAGCTAATGCAGTTAGCCAGAGGAGAATTTAAAGCTATTATTTACCCAAAGCGCCTGACAGGGTGCACTTGCTAAGCTATCTGGGGATCTGGATAACCATCAATACAGTTTATGACCCTGCCTGTCTCCACCCTCACCTTGTTTCCATATACAGATTCTGATAATGCAGGGCTTTTGATTTGTTTATTCAACATTTTTTAAGATAATGATGAAATGCCTTTAATGATGATGATGATGATGAAGGTGACTCTCCTTTTCTCTATCAGGTGCTGAACGAGGCAGTAGGGGCCATGATGTACCACACCATCACCTTGACCAGAGAAGACCTGGAGAAATTCAAGGCTCTACGCATCATCATCCGCATCGGCAGCGGCTACGACAACATCGACATCAAGGCAGCCGGAGAGATGGGTAAGAGAGAGAAACCGAGAGGATAGAGGAGAGAGGTATAAGATCAAACTGTATTGATCCTCTAAGGGGACATTTTATTGCATCGGCCAATACGACCGACACAACATAGAAACAGCAACAACAACCCACTGCAGCCAAGACTTTATGGAATGTAGCCAAACCAAACACTACTTGTATACTTCAATACATACCATGTAGTTGAAGCATTATCCCCTAAATACACAGACAACAGCTGTGAAAGCATTGATAAGAAATACTCCCCCACAGATTTCATTTTTGCCCCAGGCATGTCACTTCATAATTAAAACAAAAATCCTCATTAAACATAGTAGCCTGGTGTGAAACGTGTCTTTAATCTTACCTTTTTTTAACTGTTATTATTATTATTATGAAAAGCTTCAATTTGAATGAATGTCACTCGTTGCCTTTCCAAGTGGGTACATGTTTCTACATGTTTCTTGGATACTTAGTTGTTCCTTCCATAACCAGCACATTGCTGTGCACAGGGCTTCTACTTATTTTTGGTGTTCTACTTCCCTCATCCTGTCTTCCCTCTCTCTTTGCCAGGCATCGCGGTGTGTAACATCCCATCGGCAGCGGTGGAGGAGACAGCCGACTCCACTCTGTGCCATATTCTCAACCTGTACCGGCGGAACACCTGGCTGTACCAGGCTCTCCGGGAGGGTACACGGGTCCAGAGTGTGGAGCAGATCAGAGAGGTGGCGTCCGGAGCCGCCAGGATCCGAGGAGAAACACTGGGCCTCATCGGCTTTGGTGAGTCACAGGAGATGTCTGTCTTTGGCAGTAACGCACTCAGTTGTGATAGTCCTTGGTTCACATACACACACACAGCCATAACATTCTGATCCGCTTCTGACACTGTATTCGTGTGTATGTCTAAAGGTCGTTCAGGGCAGGCGGTGGCGGTGCGGGCCAAGGTGTTTGGCTTCAACGTGATCTTCTACGACCCGTACCTGCAGGACGGTCTGGAGCGTTCGCTGGGTGTTCAGCGTGTCTACACCCTGCAGGACTTGCTCTACCAGAGTGACTGTGTCTCCCTGCACTGCAACCTGAACGAACACAACCACCACCTCATCAACGACTTCACCATCAAACAGGTACACACACTCACATGCATGCATGCATGCAAACATACACACACACACAATCCTAAAATAGGCCATAATTTACCATGCACAGTACAGTACTGTGTACCCAGCCTCGTGGCCTAGTTGGTGATCAGCACTGCCACCTACAGTCAGCTTTTCATACTGCATGCTGCTATAGAAGTCTAACATCAATTTCCTCTTTGAAATGTGAGGGGCGGTCTCATCAAGGAAGAACCTGGTTAATGTGCTAATTAATGAATTTCAGCTTTTGTCAAGATGAAGGGATCACTTTTATCCACACTCAATGAATCTCTGTCTCTATCTTTTGGTACACAGAAGTTTTATTCCATTTGCTTTTTGGGATTTGAATCTAAGCTGTTGTTACGAGGAGCATACTGCAGGGCACCTTGGGGCTTTATGGTTGAAAGCACCACTACAGGCACATACTGTACAAGTGGGCTCCCACATGTGTATTCTCCAGGAGAGGGAATGTCACTTAATCTCATTGCAGATATCTACTTTTGTTTAAGATGCGTCAGGGTGCGTTCCTGGTTAACTCTGCGCGGGGAGGTCTGGTGGATGAGAAGGCCTTGGCTCAGGCCCTGAAAGAGGGCAGGATACGGGGGGCCGCCCTGGACGTCCATGAGTCAGAACCCTTCAGGTGAGTGTGTGTTTATCTGTGTGAATAGATAAGTTAATCAACTCGATTATCCAGTTCACCTTAGCCAATCTCTTTCTCTGGTGTGTGTAGTTTTACCCAGGGTCCTCTGAAGGATGCTCCTAACTTGATCTGTACTCCTCACACGGCCTGGTACAGTGAACAGGCCTCGCTGGAGATGAGAGAGGCAGCCGCCACAGAGATACGCAGAGCCGTCACTGGTACACACACACACACACACACACACACACACACACACTTATCACACTTAGAAACTCATTTGGAGCTGATTCTTTACTGGAATGTTTTGGTTTTTCCGATGCAGGCCGTATCCCAGACAGTTTACGAAACTGTGTCAACAAGGAGTTCTTTGTTACCACAGCTCCCTGGACGGTGGAACAGCAGCAAATGCAGCAGCAAATGCACCCCGAACTCAACGGTGCCGCATACAGGTATCAATCACAACCAAACAGACCATTATGTAGGGAACCCCTATTTTTGGTCAGGTCCACCTCCTCTTGCGTATATATTCCACATAAGCAGGACTTACATTTTTTTATAAAAAGGGGGATACAATTATTTATTGGTACAGCAGGAGTCATTTCCGAGCTCAGAATTGTTTTGTTTTGTTCCCTGTATTCAATATGATAACTTATTGTCTTTTCTATTTAACATTGGTGGTATTTTAGTTTCCGTAGTGGCATATAGTGGAAATGAAGCGCTATGGGGGAAACATTGATTAGTTACTAACTACCATCCCTTGCTATTATTTGTCAGGAAGTCACAGTATTGACCTCTGTCTCTCACCCTATACCTACTGTCTCAACTGGACTGAACTACTTCTCTTACACAGCCGAGTCAACCAAACCATGGTACAGGCCATAGGAACGGGGGGAATGCAAGACAAATTATATACCTAATAGAGAACCAGGTAAATACTACCAATGCTGACCCACAATGATGGGCTCAGGCCCACCTGTGCTGATCAAAGCAGGAACTGCTGTTGGTTTTCATGATACTGAAAAGTATAGTCTGTGTCTGCTTTATTTCCCACCCAATATACCCGCTCTGCCCAACCTCTCATTGCACCCCCCCATTTCCTACCCCAAAACCAACAAATGTGGCCAAACCTAGCCACTTGTACCATGACAAATAATTTAAAAAATCTATTACAAGGTAGCACATAATGGCAACCATTTGATTGTAGGTACAGTCAGCGTTGTATTCCATATTCCTGCACAGGAAGTATGAGGTCTACTTGGGTATATTTGTGACATTTGTATCATTTTCCCTCTAAACCCCCCTTTTTCTCACACAGTTCAGTGTCTGTCCCCTGAAATATTCTGTCAGGAATCTTTCCTTGACCTACCATCCCTAGTCCTACACCATTCCCTTATGCCAAATAGAACTATATTTTGTTATCTGAGTGATTTAGTAAATCAAGATATATTTCTCTGATACGTTTATCAGTTTCCCAAGAACAACAGATGAGGTCTTGTGGTCGTTTTGAATCCAGAATTGACATGTAAGAGTTGAATCAGTTTTCAGATTTCATGATGACTGTTTTGCACCACACTATTTCTCCAATGTGTGACTTCACTTTCTCACCACTGAATTTGATCCTTTGCCTCATTTCTAAACTGAGGCAACACATGTTTTTAAATGTAGCTTATCAGGTTGTTGTAACCTGAGGTATTGTTATGGTACCATGTGACCTCACCAATGTCTCCCTGGCACAGGTACCCCCCTGGTGTGGTTGGTGTGGCCTCTGGTGGGATCCATGGGCCAATGGAGGGGATGGTGCCTGGGGGGGGTGCCCATCGCCCACACCCTTCCCTCCGGTACCCACCCCTCCCAGGCCCCGTCCCCCAACCAACCCTCCAAACACGGGGAGCCCATGAGAGAGCACATGACCGAGCCATAACTCTGCATCCAGAGAGGAAGGAGTTCATATATACACAACTGACCCACCCACTCTTAGACCAGCAGACTGATCGTTAGGGTTCACACAGAACACCGGAACCAAGTGGGGACAGTGAATATATTCACAACTGCTAGTCCAAAGTGGGGACCGTCAAAACTCATGTTCAGAGGATCCTCTTTTTTTTTCTTAAAAAAATAAATAAATCCTGTTTTCTGGGACACGTTGTTACCGCATGCCAGAGTTACGGCCCGTCCACCTTGACTGACCCACCAATAGGAGAGCTTGGAAGGACAATGACATCTGTTACTGGCCAGCCTCCAACCCCACCCTGCCCCATTCCATCATTTCAGTTCACGTGTCTATTTTTCTTTCCCCTGTTCTGAGACCACCCTACAAGTGAATATCGGTCTTTCTGTTCTTCAATGTGAAAAAAGAAATGATTAAGAAATGACATAGTTCAGACAGTAGAAAAAGACAATTGGTGTTGCCAATGGCATCAGCAGTCTCAATTGGGACCTCTATACCCTGTCCTAGTCCATCTCTCACCCTGTAGGTTGCTGGCTCCTGAATGTACAGACAGGATTTGATGGACACATCAGGGTTGCCAGATCTCTTGAGCCTCATGACCAGTACGAGACAAAAATAATAAGCCCAAATTGCCATCCAGAAACCAAACTCAATTTAAGTGAATATGGGACCTGAAAACCTTGAGAACACCCAATGTATTATAGAGAAGATTTTGATCTGGTATACTCCTTTTTAGACATCTAGTTTCTCTGAGGAGCTTCTTCAAAGCTCCAGGTTCTGACGCACAAGGGGGATGAGAGACTGTTGTTGTAAAGGTCATGATCGCAATCTTAGACAATGTAAACTTTTAACAGTTGATTAATTGCCTTTCATTCCAACTCCGGATTCAGTAATTACATGTGGTGGTATGTCACAAAAATATCAAAATAAGAAATGCATGCAAAAGCACCTCTGCTTTTACCTGGACCTCCACATCATGGATTTGGACATTGTCACAGGTGTTTGTATGCTAGAGGGCTCTCTTAAAATGTCCTGTTTTTTTTCTCACCAAAAGGACCTACACAGTAGCACCAGCCAGACAGGAAAGGGTTTGGAAGTTGAGGTTACTGACTCAGGAAAAATAACTTTTGCAGAAATCTTTTCCCCAAAATTATGTCTGAAAGAAAAAAAAGTCTGGATCGTTTCACGTGTTTCCACCTTTTCTTCATTGTGGTATTTTTATAAATCAAACCTGTTTTTTGGTGTTCAAGGTTTCTGCAGAGTCCTGTTAGATTTGTATTGCCTAGTTAAATGTTCTTATAATGATAGTATTATGTGAACCACCCTTTTCTTTCTGTTCTTATAATGAAAGCCAGTTGAAGCTCTTGGAGGCATCATGCACTCTGTGAGCAATAGCAACATCCCTAGTGCCCTGACTTTAAAAACCAAACAATCTGTTAGCAGCCCTGTCTTGCTAGTGTGAGTATTTGTACAATTCAGTGCAGTTCAAATTAAAAAATGCTGTTTTATCATGCTCTGTGAAAGGTTTGTGAAAGTGTTTCTTTGCTGCTTATTTATGCATACGGTTTATAGACCAATGTATAACTTAATGTAATGACCTTCAGTTGACCCTTTCTGGATTCTGTGGTGGAATGGGTTTACTGGCCACACGGGGTTGCTAGAAACATGTTCCCATAAGAATTTATAAAAATGAGTACCATTATATAATTTTGGATAAATAGTCTACATTTTAATATAGGGATGTCTAAAAAGGAGAGTACTATGTATAACCAGGTGCACCACACGAGTCAATGCATACTGAAACGTTCAAACTACACCATAGAGTTGAAGTTTTATAGACTTCATAAATTGGACATTAAAAAGGTTCTTTTTTCCCCTGTCTGTGCCACACGCACTATAGCGAGGTCAGGCTTTTACCTAAATCCACAACTATTGCATAACTACAAAGCAACATACACATGATGCTCAACGTGTGTATAACTAGATTGTAATACACCAAAATAAGTTACAGTACTCAACTCAATGACAAGGAAACCCAACAAAAAGGTATTTCACTGCAAAAGTATGACCACTCATGATTCTTTGGTTTATGTGCAGTCTCACAAATACCTTAAACTTAATTCAAGATGGGTTCACATATAGACAAGAAGCATACATTAGAGGAGAAACACACAGGTACCATGGGTTAAACTTGACAGGGAAGAATAGCAGGACAGAAAAAGAAACATGACGAAACTAGTGTGATTCTGTTTTAATGTCGACATTGAATGCATCTTACTCTCTCCTCCAAAAAAAGCACCAAACATCCAAATGAGGTACTAAATTACATGAGAACTGAAGTAAACTTTCATAATGGTTATTTTCCTCAAAGCAAAAATGTTTGTGCAACAAACGTCTTCATCAGGATTGAAAGAAATGACAAAACCACAAAAAGAAATACAGAGAATCAAAGATCTCAGCTCAAAAGCTCCCAAACAAATAAATATGTAGAATTAGTTTGGAGATCAAGAAAATAAAGACTTCATTTTGGCCATTCTGGGGAAAAAGGGTAAACTAATCATCAATGTGTTGGATCTCCTAAACCTTAGTGACACTAGCTTTGAGGTGAAGGGAATTTCCTTTTCAAAGCTTCATAAATTACCTTTATTCAAGCAGTTAGTCATAAATGTGCAGTGCTTAGTATTAAAGGGATACTAAGGGGATTTTGTCAATGAAACCCTTTATCTACTTCCCCAGATGAACCCGTGGATACCATTTGTCTCTGCGTGCAGTTTGAAAGAAGTTGGTAACTGCTAGCAGATACCATAGACTTCTATTCACTGCGCTAACGCTAATTAGGATTGGCTCGCGAAACTACCTCTAACTTACTTCATACTGGATGCAGAGACAAATGGTATCCCCGTGGGTTCAAAAAATGTATGCACTCACTAACTGTAAGTCGCTCTGGATAAGAGCGTCTGCTAAATGACTAAAATGTAATGTAAATGGTTCATCTGACTCTGGAGAAGTAGATAAAGGGCTTCGTTGACAAAAGGGCTTCGTCCTAAAGTATCCCTTTAAGAATTAAGTTCATAGTACACAATTGCAGCAGTTCTCTGTTAGGTGCCCTGACCCAAAGATATGTTGGCCTAGACCCTGCCCATCAAAAAACAAGACAACCATTTCAACTGGAAAAACTACTAAAAGGACAGTAATTTTGGGTGTGTTTTCGGCAGTGCCCATAATAAACCGATATAAAGATGTGTTGATTTGAATCGATGCTGGTATATTTCCTTATACTTATTTTTTAAACAACCACATGCATTTACACTTTTGCCTAAAGATTTTACATGAAAATCAATAAAGATCAATAGCATTTGAAAACTACAATCCTTTAGTTCTGATCATCCCTAGTTATTTTTTCTGTCAGTCTCAGGTTTGTCCAGATAGCTCTAAGTGTGTGTCCTCTGCCAGGGTAGAGTGAGGCTCATGATTCCCTCCCCTTTCACAGTTTGTCCATGCCCCTAGGGACCCCGCCTACTCCCGTTTTGTTACTCATCATCTTCCTCACCGTCTGAGAGCGAGGCACAGGGGCGGATCTGTCGGTAGCCGTCCAGCCACTTCTCCACCATCTGTGTGACCAGGGGGTGGTTCCGCCGGCGGGAGCTCTTCTGCATGGCCACCAGCACTCCACCCTCTGTCACACAGCAGTCCAACCACTCCCTGAGCAGCTTCTCCTGCTGCTCCTCATTCCCCATCTGACACACACAGACAAGAAAACCATCAACCATGAGACTACATCTCATACTTTAGAGAATGCTCTCATACTGAGAAAATCGCAATTAGTGCAGCCAATCTCCCTTACTTTTCACATTCCAGTCACTTCACGAGAATAGCAAAATACTTACATACGTTTTACACTATAGTCACTTAGCAGATGGTGTAATCAGCATGAATAGCGAACTTAGCTTGAATTAGCATGAATGACAGAATCCTTGAAAAGCAGCCAGTCGGGGTCCATATAAATATTCATGATACCACAGCGGGAGCTCCCTCCTACCTCTTGTGCTGAGAGAAAGTGGATGTGGAGCAACTTTCTCTCACTGTCTACCAGCGGTAGGAAGGTGACTGTGACGTCATCGTCTGTGTTGAGGTTGGCGCCTGCACCCCGATTGTCGAAGCCGTCATTCTCCATGGCCACCAGTGCAGAGAAGTGGCCGCGGGTGTAGCCCAGAGCGATGGGACTCTTCCAACAGAAACTCTGCTCCCACAGCAGGGGCAAGTACACACCTGGAGAGAGGACAGGGAGGGAAGGGGGTGAGATGAAGAGTGAAGGAGGAAGAGAGGAGGGGGAAATCAAGGGAGGAGGTAAAAGGGACATGGGGAAGGAAAGAAAGAGAAATAGAGAGAGATGACAAACCAAAATGTCAAAACAGGCTGACATATTGCTTACCAACAGTTTCCCAAACACAATGGACAATTTCCCTGAGACTATTCCATCAGCCTCATAACCCACTAGACAGCATCTACAAGTGAATGGGACACTTCACCTTGTGACCATAACTTAAACCACAAACCACTGTTTTTGAGCATCTAGAACAGTTACTATCCCTCACTGTTCAACCGTCTGCCATTGTGTGTTTACTGGGTTCACCTGGCAACCAATTTAAAACTGAGCTTTCTCCTTCCCTCCCTCCATGGACACCCATAAGCCTCTCCTTCCCTTGGCAACACAAACAGTAGCCTATATCATTCCTCCATTACCACATGCAGCCCATCGTTAGAGAGCTTTTATTATGGCTGCACGGGCTCTGCAGGCTAATTAAAGCCAGACTGTTTACTAGGGCCCACGGAGGTGGACCCCGCCCTCAGCCCTTATTGGACGCCCGCTTTACACTACCACTCCCTCTCCTCATGATGGCTAACATATGCTGAGAGACAGACTTTTAACAGTATGTACAGTGAACCATGCTCCTGCATTGCTTCATAGTTAGGGGGTGGGATTATTTTGTCAGAATTGTTCTTCGACTGGTTTTAGAGAGAGAGTCACATGCATGCTGTATCAGCATTGGAACAATCCCAACGAACAATTGTAACCACCCTCCCTTTACTAAACAGATCATCTACTTGGACTGATTCTTGATGCGGCTACAGTTCCTGTAAGAATGAAAAGACAGATTATGTGAGCAATGGGATGTATGCAGACACGCTTGTGGCATTTCACACTGGGACTCTGCACCTAGGCTCAGTAGTGGACAGCTACAAACTAGGGATGTGACAAATGGAAAAACATTCTTAATGTTTAAACTCAGTTTTTCATTAAAACTATAAGAAATGTTTATAAAATTCCATGTGAATTGATAATGCAGCTGCCAGCAACAGTTTGGGTCTCATGAGATGAGCGAGATGCAACACTACTCTGTCACACACAGTATCTGCACAGGTTTGCTTCACACTGCTCACAGCGTGGTAGCCAGGGCACCAAAACAGTGGGGAAGTTGAGCCTCGTGCTTCAATGCTCCTAGTTGTTTTTCGGTTAGGGATTCTTAACATTTAAGGATCTGCATTTAGTTGAAACATTACAATGTTTTAACGCTCACACCCCTAATACGGACTACAGCTTGTGTTCACTGGGGTGCAACGTGCAGAAGAGTAAGAAAGGAATAGGTTATATTATGGAAAACACATTCTTCTGTAATGTACATTAGGGAATCGTGTCTTATAATACAGTTCTATCTGCAATGCTAAGGGTCATGCCACAAGACTGACAATTTCTAAATCAAGTGTCAACTCCCTCCACCTGTGACACACTGCTGTGTAAATCAAAACACCTCTGAAAGTGCTATCCGGAAATCCATTATTGATTGAATACTGACCTTTGAGCAAAACTCTCAAATCAGCAAACCCAATCGAAAATTAGCATCATCCTTGTGCCACGATTCATGTGCTAGGGCTAATTCAAATCAGAAGGGCTTTGTCTGACCCAGCAGATATTGTCCAACCCATGGACACAGACTGGGCCGTCAATCTAATTGGACAAGAAGAGATAAATCTGCAACACTGTGCATTTTGAGAGCATTTTGCTTGACAGGATTACTACATAGCTTACTACATCAACGGGAGAGAAAAAAGCCTTTAAAAATCAGCCCAATTGAAGACTGAGGCCAAAGAAAACAGACATCATCTCACCTTGAAAACGGGTGTACCCAAGTGTTTCACCACGGAAACTTTTGTAATACTTCACTCCATAGACGATGATTGGTCTACGAAGAATGTGTGCAAGAACAAAAATATGAGTCTGCTCCAGGCTGGCTCCAGGCTGTAGAGAGAGAAACAACACAAAGAGAGAGGCACGTCAAACTACCTTTGTGGTGCATAGCTGCAAAATATACTATTAGGATTTGTGCTATTACTTACTATTAGCTGTTAGGCTAACCTGATTGGACGTACATCCAGCAATACTGTAAGCCGGAGTCTTAAAACCATGCCTTTATACCATAAATATGTGATCAAGAATAATTTGATTGTTAAAAAGAAAACCTTAAGTCAATGCCTCTGTTGGTTCTACATCTTAAATGATTAATATAGTAGAGGAACAGTTGAGGTTACACAACTGTCAAATAAAAATGACAGTGGGGGCTCTCATACACTGGGGTTTTCTATATGGTCAGAGCAGTATGGCATTGCATAATTCATGGGCAGTAAATGCTTTTCATATTTTAGCATATTACAGTACAGATGTAGGATCTTAATTTCACCTACATTGTCACAGCCAAATAATCCTGCAGCAACAGGATTTGAACGTTTAGTCTATAATGTTGCTTGATCAGTGGTTAGGCTTTTAGCAGCCCAAAAGTAGGTTCCATGAAAAGTGCAATACTGTTATTATAACCTTGTGTTAGAGTGGGTTTTCAGAATTTATGTAAATCACAAAGCTCATCTGCATTTTCTGCGGTGCAATCTTTTTTATATATAATTCTCAACAAAACAGTGATCAAATTAAGATTCTACATTTGTACACTGCTGATCCCAAGTCAAGTCCTTCCACCTAAAAAGCTTAAAGCTTTATGTATGTATGTATGCATAAGGAAATTAGTGAGTGTGTGTTTGTGTACCTGGCTGGCCAGTGAGAGGATGAAAGCCCAGTCTTCCTGCCACTGTTCCTCCCTGAGTGAGAAATGCAAGCCGAAGCTTTGGGAATACCATGACTCCCACTCCTTCCAGCGCGTGTAGAACCTAGACAGACAGAACACACGTCAGTGACCCTCTGTTTTGTTTTGTGTGTGTGTGTGTGTGTGTGTGTGTGTGTGTGTGTGTGTGTGTGGGGGGGGTAGAACAGCTTTAATATTGCAGCTAGATTGTAGCTTCCATCACTGTAATTGTCTGCATCAAAGTGATGCAGTCAAAAGTTTGGACACCTACTCATTTTTATTTATTTTTACTATTTTCTACATTGTAGAATAATAGTGAAGACATCAAAACTATGAACAAACACATATGGAATCATTTAGTAACCAAAAAAAGTGTTAAACAAATCAAAATGTATTTTATATTTGAGATTCTTCAAATAGCCACCCTTTGCCTTGATGACAGCTTTGCACACTCTTGGCATCCTCTCAACCAGCTTCACCTGGAATGCTTTTCCAACAATCTAATGATTCAATCTCTTCGCAGCAAAATCTGCAGAGCTGGGAAGGTTGTATTCCCCATATAAATTACATTATTTTGGTTGCAAGAATGTTGTATAATAATTTAAATAGAAATTTATACATTTTGAATCCGGCGTCGTTTTGCTTATCAGTTCATAAACCATGTGCCATGGAATCAGTACGTCAAAAATCTCTTCCCAACAATTTTGTAATCTATATGGCATGGCTGTCAATCTTTGGACCTTGAATGAAACTGGTATATTTATTTATTTATCACAATTTTCTTTAACCAATTATGGTCTTTAATGCAGGGCCGACACACAAGTTCCTTACTTTTTCCCCCTACCACATTCCTCTTCCATTCTTGCAGTAATGCTGCAATTTGTTGGTTGTAATTTTGGGTAGAGCAGATATTTCCATATGTTTTTGTTAGCTGCATGTGCGACATAACTCCACCAGTCCTACCTATGATATCATTTACGAAGATTATACTTTTTTTTTTTATAATCCTAATATCATTGTTTTTTATCAATTAGTATATTTGAGTTTAATCACAATATTTGTTGTATTATTTGTTCTGTAGTTTCTGGTGGATGAAATTGTAATTGCAACCAACTTTCTTTGGCTTGTTTTAGAAATGGTGATATTTGGAAGATAACTGAAAGTGAGAGGTTGTAATCTGAATAAAGGGGAAAAAGGCCATTCTTGAACATAGGGTGAGACATTCTTACTAATTTGCTAGAGAACCAGTTTGGATTTAAGTATTGTTACTCAAATGCTTTAAACCCTTTTGCAATGAGAACGGTTGTCCTTTTTCCACAATTAAATAATTGGTTTGCATAAACAAACATAGCCTTCTCATCCTATCCCCATGCCCAGACAAAGTCACACCCCAGACCCAGGCCTCACCAGTGGGAGCAGTTGTGCAGGGTGTCGTGAAGGGTCTTGCGGAGGACAGAGTCCTTGTCATAGATGCCCCAGGTGGCCTGCAGTACTGAGTCTAACAGGCAGTCCCCGGCCGTGCGGTTCCACAGGGCATACAGCCTGCTGTCCAACCGCGTTCCTAGCTCTATAGACCAGTTGATGATGGGAGACTCCTCCTCCAGCTCTGAGAGAGAGAGGGAAAGTGAGGCTTTCAAAGGGCACTCTTTGGTTTTACATGGTGTGCAGGCTTTTGTTCCAGCCCAGAACTAACATCCCTGTTCAATTAATCAAGTATTGTAATGTGTAGGGATGTACAGTGATTAGTGATGTGCAGTTCGCAAACTATTCATTCTTTTGTAACGACTCTTTACTGACTCGAGAGTCATGATTCGTTTTTCGTTCATTTTGTTGTTCGTTTGACCTCCTGGCCACGATTACAACAGAAGGATTAAGACGCGCTTCTCCGGCTCAGTGGCTCCGAAGACGTGCGCCGACCAACAACTCTAAAATAGATCATGCTGCAGGCAGCAATAACAGCATAGAGAAGAAAAAGACATGTTTAGAACTCATAATTGATTGCATGGTTCAAGAATAAATGGAATTGATTGATTCTTGAATTTTATGATAGAACCAAAACATACACTGTCTTTGCTATAAAAAAAACTTGAGAACGAATCGTTTGGGGTGCTGCAGTTCGTTCAAGCAATGCATTCCACCAAGAGTCGTTCACAATCTTGTCCGTTTGCGGCCACAACTTTGTTTCAAATGTATACATAGCAATCAACAAATGTACACATTGTTTAAAGCACATTTTAAAAGTCTCAGTCACAAATGACAGCTCCATAAGCCCGTTATGGTGAACGACAACAGGCTTGTAGAATCATGACTCTTTCGAGTTTTCAGTTCATCATATTAATTATTTTTACTGAATGAGTTGAAAAGATCCAAGTCAGTAAAAAGAGCTGAACTTCCCATCACTAACAGTGATAGCAAGGACACCATTGTGATGCTGGGCTTGCACTATGTACAACGACAAGGTGCGGATGGCTGAAGGTGCCACCTTGATTCTACATGACCGGTGATGGCACTGGAAAGGACCCCAGCATGATCATATTTCAAAGAGGGGATCGAGTGTGATGAAAAGTGATACACCTGCACTTGCAGCTTCATCATAGCAGAGCGAAAGACAGGAGCGTTTGGAGGTGACTAGGGTGACTTTGGTCACCTGGTCTTCCATACACTGGCTTGTTACCCTTGGTGTGCTAAACAGGTCACAAGACACCCTAGAGAGTGTGAGCAATCAGTGTGGAAAAGTACCATTGACGGCGTGTGGAGGAAGTACAGTCATTTACTAAAGGTACTGGAGGAAGTAGTCATTCACTAAAGGCCTCTACACAGTCTACGCAACGGATCCGACTGAGGTTTGTTTGCATTGCTCTCAACGTAGTTCTAAGTACTTTTGTGCGGCAGAATTTTTTTTACGCGACGCAAATGCCGTAGCTCCGTTTGCGTAGACTGTGAAATCACTGTGGAGAGCCCTTTAGGGATCAGTGAAATCTTAAAACTCAATTAGCATGATTAGCATGGATGCAAGCACACACGATAATGGCAGGCAAAATGGCAGGCAGGGAATAGACCTGTAATACAACACTATACAGCAGCCTTCTCATGTAGTAGAGAGGGGATAGGAAGCTATACAGATGCCACCCACTGTTGACTATGACAATGGTCTCTCGCTCACACACACACACACAAAATTCAGTAAAATAGTGGTATTGTACAGTGCCTTGCAAAAGTATTCATCCCCCTTGGCGTTTTTCCTATTTTGTTGCATTACAACCTGTAATTTAAATTGATTTTTATTTGGATTTCATGTAATGGACATAAACAAAAGTCCAAATTGGTGAAGTGAAATGAAAAAAATAACTTGTTTCAAACAATTCTAAAAAATAAATAACGGAAAAGTGGTGCGTGCATATGTATTCAACCCCTTTGCTATGAAGCCCTTAAATAAGATCTGGTGCAACCAATTACCTTCAGAAGTCACATAATTAGTTAAATAAAGTCCACCTGTGTACAATCTAAGTGTCACATGATCTCAGCATATATACACACATGAAATTCTTGAGGGAAACAGAGGTTCACCTTCCAGCAAGACAATGGCCCTAAGCATACTACTAAAGCAACACTTGAGTGGTTTAAGGGGAAACATTTAAATTTCTTGGAATGGCCTAGTCAAAGCCCAGACCTCAATCCAATTGAGAATCTGTGGTATGACTTAAAGATTGCTGTACACCAGCGGAACCCATCCAACTTGAAGGAGCTGGAGCAGTTTTGCCTTGAAGAATGGGCAAAAATCCCAGTGGCTAGATGTGCCAAGATTATAGAGACATACACCAAGAGACTTGCAGCTGTAATTGCTGCAAAAGGTGGCTCTACAAAGTATTGACTTTGGGGGGGTGAATAGTTATGCATGCTCAAGTTCTGTTTTTTTGTCTTATTTCTTGTTTGTTTCACAATAAAACAATATTTTGCATCTTCAAAGTGGTAGGCATGTTGTGTAAATCAAATGATACAAACCCCCCCAAAATATCCATTTTAATTCCAGGTTGTAAGCCAACAAAACAGGAAAAATACCAAGGGGGGTTAATACTTTCGCAAACCACTGTAAGTTACTGAAATTCACATGAAGTAAGTCAATATTTCACCTTTCTGTACATCTCGGTCTAGCACCTCGTCAAACAGTTTCTCCTGAACTGTTGGGGGCAAGTCCTCGATATCTGCAGACAAAAACACACAGGGTGGCATTCAATTGCTTGAGATACACAACACAAAAAAGACATGATACAGTTCATCATCCAAAAACTTCCCAAAAAGGGAAAGTTAGAGGGCAAGTATTTATTTGACAACAGTGAAATGAAATGTAGGGCTTGGAGAAGAAAGTGAATCCGTCTTCACCTCTTGACCTGCACACGCCTTAAAAACTAAGCCAGGCTGAAGTGATTAGGGTTTAATATCCTGAGGTTGCAGGAGTCAATGCTGCATTGTAACTCTACAAGCTGACGTCTCTGCAAACTACAGACACCACATTTGACTGTTTTCTATCCAATGTCAAACCATGTTTTGTTTTGTGTTGCCTTTTCTTTCCACAATAAAGCTACAGGGCTACTGTGTGTGATTGGAGCCCTTGACAACAGTAGTGGCTATTCTTCAGCTCAATAAATGAATGCATTGACATTGTGCAACAGAACAGAGGGGCTTCTATAATGGCCAGAAGCCAATGCATCTGCATGCTCCCCAAATACTCTGCATACCAGACATCACTGCTTATCAGCCCTGCAGTTCTCGTCTTTAACCACAACGTAGCCTATTTCTCAAGTAGGAATTCAACTAAAATAGCTGTAGACTCAACCTTGCGTACCCTACCAAAAACGTTGTACCTATGGGCTCCAGACTAACTTTTCCCCCTGGTTTTTAAATTGGTGGCACCAGCATATGATTTGGTCACACCAAAGTTTTGCAGCGGCGTCACACAATAGAAAAAAGGAGTGGATTGGATTTTGAAATGTTATTCAATCAGAGAGTATTTTTGTTGTCCCGGAGCACTAATAGGGGGACAGGCCGTGAGTGGCTCGCTCATCACAGCAGCAGGCCCCAGCGAAACAGGCACAGGGCAGACACTTGCATTACAGGAATCATGAGGATAATGCTTTTTGACCAAATCATGGTTTTAGCCTCATAAAAAAAAAAAGAGTAAGTTTGGAGTGAAGTGATCATGTTGAATGTGCAGCTCGCACCGATACGTCCAATTAAGTTTACTTGCACAGTCAAGTCAAAGGATTGCAAAATGTGACTAAATAGTTGCAGTTTGGAGCCTTGTGTTTCACCAAATCATGATTGTAGCCTACTCAAAAACAGAAAATGTTGACAGAAATGACTAGCTAGAATTTGCAGCTCGCACAGATGCAAGCAATTCAATGTTTTACTCGCACAGCCAAGTCAAAGGGTGGAAATACGCAACCAAATCGCCACACAACAATACCCTAAGATGGTGCCAGGGAAAATATTTTTCTCAAGAGTAGTTGGAAACAACCATACCATTATGCAATTCCCTAACACAAAACATGTATTCTACCATCATATAGGCCTAAGACATGAAGCTTTAGTGTAGAAGAGCAGCAAAACAGTTGACGCCACATAACTATACACAGTAACTAGGCGAAATAAAACTACTGCAGAAGTATATAGTAGGTCAGAGGGAGGCTGACCTGCTGGCAGCGTGAAGGTGACCAGGTCAGTGAGGAAGTAGCAGGTGAAGTCTCCCTTGCGCTGCTGCAGGGAGGCAGCCACCTCACGGCGTATCTGCTCCGTCAGCTCAGGGCACACCATGGCTGGGATACACTTAGCTGCCTGCTGGGACACCTAGACAGTGACACAGAAATGATAAAATGTTTCCTACTGCAAATAAAACCCAGGTGAAACATTCAGAGTGTTGCAGAGAGAAATGTAATGAGTAGAATCCCTGACTCGATTCCCTGTTCAATCATATGTTTAACACAATCCATATCCATTTGAACGTTCAGTAACACTGCACCCTCCTGAACAGGCCCCAGGTAGACCCTGCCCTGTCCCGTCCTTCCTTAGGGGACATAATCCTGCCGGTCCTTCCAGGGCTCACACACACTCACTGACCCTGGGATAAGAGCCTCCTGTCAGCAGCGGGATAAACTGGGATCATGTTTACGCACCCATCGATCTGCCACACATACACCACATCCCATCCACTATGTCGTCTCCCGGTAGATAGAGGTTAACAAAGCTCATCAGCGGTATCTTCAAAACATTGATAAGCAGAACCTAACTCAACCTGGAGATGGAGTGACTATTAACCAATACATTTAATCTACACTAACTGGTACAGCAGAATAAAGACAACGGTCTTTGACCTGTACCATTACAGCTAACACATTGGCAGGGCCTGTATGTCGTCCTGACCTCAGTGAGGAGCACGGCCAGCATGTCCTGCCTCTGGAAGCGGATGGCCAGGTGGACCAGGGTGAAGCCATCGTCAAAGGCAGAGGGCCGGTTGAGAAGACGCACCTCGTCGGACGTCAGCTGCCTGGCGATGTCCCCACCTGATGATTTATAGGCCTCTACTGCAGCCAGGTCCCCCTCTACCACACCTGCAGAAAGAGAGGAGGAGGAGGAGGGGGGGAATCAGTGAGGAGTTAAAAACACAAGCTACACAGCACACACTACATAAACTCAGTGTAAAGGTCACAAAACATTAGGAACACCTTCCTAATATTGGAGTTGCAACCCCTTTTGCCCTCAGAACAGCCTCAATTCATCGGGGCATGGACTCTACAAGGTGTTGAAAACATTCCACATGGATGCTGGCCCATGTTGACTCCAATGCTTCCCACAGTTGTGTCAAGTTGGCTGGATGTCCTTTGGGTGGTGGACCATTCTTGATACACACGGGAAACTGTTGAGCGTGAAAAACCCAGCAGCATTGCAGTTCTTGACACACTCAAACCAGTGCTCCTGGCACCTAAAACCATACCCCGTTCAAAAGGAACTTAAATCTGTTATCTTGCCCATTCACACTCTGAATGGCACACATACACAATACAATCTCAACGTTTAAAAATACTTCTTTAACCTGTATCCTCCACTTCATCTAGACTGACAGAAGTGGATTTAATAAGTGACTTCAATAAGGGATCATAGCTTTCACCTGGTCAGTCTGTCATGGAAAGTGCAGGTGTTCCTAATGTTTTCTACACTCAGTTTATCTGTACATTGGACGTGGTGGAAATTCTTAGAGTTTGCCCAATCATTTGTAGGCTATTCCTTGCCAAAACCACATAGACACTGCGGTAGTTTTACTACTACAGTACTGAAACAAAAACACCATTTGAAAAAGAACAACATTATAGAAAGTGTGGGGGAAGATAAAAGTAGAGAACATTTCCAGTGCTACTACCAGCCTCATCATTTTCCGTCTGATTTCTGGAATACCCATGCAGCAGTCTCTGGCATATTTCACAACATTACTCCCTGGCTAACTATTGTTTAACACTCAAAAAGGGCCACACTCACACACAAAATGCTTTGAAGCATAATCAGTATTCAGACTTCTTCCCCTTTTCCACATTTTGTTACATTACAGCCTTATTGTAAAATAGATCACATTTTTTAAAATCCTCAATCTACACACAACACCCCATAATGACAAAGCGAAAACAAGTTTAGACATTTAGAAATACCTTATTTACATAAGTATTCAGACCCTTTGCTATGAGACTCGAAATTGAGTTCAGGTGCATCCTATTTCCATTGATCATCCTTGAGATGTTTCTACAACTTGATTGGAGTCCACCTGTGGTAAATTCAATTTATTGGACATGATTTGGAAAGGCACACACCTGTCAATATAAGGTCCCACAGTTGACAGTGCATGTCAGAGCAAAAACCAAGCCATGAGGTCGAAGGAACTGTCCGTAGAGCTCCGAGGCAGGATTGTGTCGAGGCACAGATCTGGGGAAGGGTACCAAAAAATGTCTGCAGCATTGAAGGTCCCCAAGAACACAGTGGCCTCCATCATTCTAAAGACTCTTCCTAGAGCTTGCCACCCAGCCAAACTGAGCAATTGGGGGAGAAGGGCCTTGGTCAGGGAGATGACCAAGAACCTGTTGGTCACTCTGACAGAGCTCCTCTGTGGTAATGGGAGAACCTTCCAGAAGGTCAACAATCTCTGCAGCACTCCAACAATCAGGCCTTTATGGTAGAGTGGCCAGACTGAAGCCACTCCTCAGTAAAAGGCACATGACAGCCATTGGTGTAAAGTACTTAAGTAGAAATACTTGAAAGTACTACTTACAGTGAGGGAAAAAAGTATTTGATCCCCTGCTGATGTTATTGCCCACTGACAAAGACATTATCAGTCTCATAGTAATGGTAGGTTTATTTGAACAGTGAGAGACAGAATAACAACAAAGAAATCCAGAAAAACGCATGTCAAAAATGTTATAAATTGATTTGCATTTTAATGAGGGAAAAAAGTATTTGACCCCTCTGCAAAACATGACTTACTACTTGGTAGCAAAACCCTTGTTGGCAATCACAGAGGTCAGACGTTTCTTGTAGTTGGCCACCAGGTTTGCACACATCTCAGGAGGGTTTTTGTCCCACTCCTCTTTGCAGATCTTCTCCAAGTCATTAAAGGTTTCAAGGCTGACGTTTGGCAACTCGAACCTTCAGCTCCCCCCTCAGATTTTCTATGGGATTAAGGTCTGGAGACTGGCTAGGCCACTCCAGGACCTTAATGTGCTTCTTCTTGAGCCACTCCTTTGTTGCCTTGGCCGTGTGTTTTGGGTCATTGTCATGCTGGAATACCCATCCACGACCCATTTTCAATGCCCTGGCTGAGGGAAGGAGGTTCTCACCCAAGATTTGACGGTACATGGCCCTGTCCATTGTCCCTTTGATGCGGTGAAGTTGTCCTGTCCCCTTAGCAGAAAAACACCCCCAAAGCATAATGTTTCCACCTCCATGTTTGACGGTGGGGATGGTGTTCTTGGGGTCATAGGCAGCATTCCTCCTCCTCCAAACACGGCGAGTTGAGTTGATGCCAAAGAGCTCCATTTTGGTCTCATCTGACCAAACACTTTCACCCAGTTCTCCTCTGAATCATTCAGATGTTCATTGGCAAACTTCAGACGGGCCTGTAAATGTGCTTTCTTGAGCAGGGGGATTTTGCGGCCGCTGCAGGATTTCAGTCCTTCACGGCGTAGTGTGTTACCAATTGTTTTCGTGGTGACTATGGTCCCAGCTGCCTTGAGATCATTGACAAGATCCTCCCGTGTAGTTCTGGGCTGATTCCTCACTGTTCTTATGATCATTGCAACTCCACGAGGTGAGATCTTGCATGGAGCCCTAGGCCAAGGGAGATTGACAGTTCTTTTGTGTTTCTTCCATTTGCGAATAATCGCACCAACTGTTGTCACCTTCTCACCAAGCTGCTTGGCGATGGTCTTGTAGTCCATTCCAGCCTTGTGTAGGTCTACAATCTTGTCCCTGACATCCTTGGAGAGCTCTTTGGTCTTGGCCATGGTGGAGAGTTTGGAATCTGATTGATTGATTGCTTCTGTGGACAGGTGTCTTTTATACAGGTAACAAGCTGAGATTAGGAGCACTCCCTTTAAGAGTGTGCTCCTAATCTCAGCTCGTTACCTGTATAAAAGACACCTGGGAGCCAGAAATCTTTCTGATTGAGAGGGGGTCAAATACTTATTTCCCTCATTCAAATGCAAATCAATTTATAACATTTTTGACATTTTTCTGGATTTTTGTTGTTGTTATTCTGTCTCTTACTGTTCAAATAAACCTACTATTCAAATTATAGACTGATCATTTCTTTGTCAGTGGGCAAACGTACAAAATCAGCAGGGGATCAAATAATTTTTTCCCTCACTGTAAGTCGTTTTTTGGGGTATCTGTACATTACTATTGATCTTTTTGACAACTTTTACTTCACTACATTCCTAATTAAAAGAATGTACTTTCTACTCCATACATTTTCCCTGACACCCAAAAGTACTCATTACATTTTGAATGCTTAGCAGGACAGGAACATGGTCTAATTCACCTACTTAAAAAGAGAAAATCCCTGGTCATTCCTACTGCGTCTAATCTGGCGGACTGATTAAACACAAATGCTTTGTTTGTAAATTATGTCTGTGTTGGAGTGTGCTCCTGGCTATCCCATTTTAAAAAATTAACAAGAAAATTGTGTCGTCTAGTTTGCTTAATATAAAGGAATTTGAAAGGATTTACCCCTTTACTTTTACTTTTGATACTTAAGTATATTTGAGCAATTACATTTACCATTGATCCTCAAGTATATTTAAAACCAAATACTTTTACTCAAGTAGTATTTTACTGGGTGACTTTCACTTTTACTTGAGTCATTTTCTATTAAGGTATCTTTACCTTTACTCAAGTATGACAATTGGGTACTTTTTCCACCACTGATGACAGCCTGCTTGTAGTTTGCCAAAAGGCACCCAAATGACTCTCATATCATGAGAAACAAGATTCTCTGGTCTGATGAAACCAAGATTGAACTCTTTGGCCTGAATGCCAAACGTCCCTACGGTGAAGCATGGTGGTGGCAGCATCATGCTGTGGGGATGTTCTTCAGCGGCAGGGACTGGGAAACTAGTCAGAATCGTGGCAAAGATGAACGGAGCAAAGTACAGAGAGATCCTTGATGAAAACCTGCTCCAGAGCGCTCAGGACCTCAGACTGGGGCGAAGGTTCACCTTCACACATGCCAACGACCCTAAGCACACAGCCAAGACAACGCAGGAGTGGCTTCGGGACAAGTCTCAATGTCCTTGAGTGACCCAGCCAGAGCGCGGACTTGAACCCAATCGAACATCTCTGCAGAGACCTGAAAATAGCTATGCAGCAACGCTCCCCAGCAACGCTCCCCATCCAACCTGATAGAGCTTGAGAGGATCTGCAGAGAAGAATGGGAGAAACTTCCCAAATACAGGTGTGCAAAGCTTGTAGCGTCATACCCAAGAAGACTCGAGGCTGTAATCACTGCCAAAGCTGCTTCAACAAAGTACTGAGTAAAGTGTCTGAATACTTATGTAAATATGATATTTCAGCTTTTTTAATAAATCTGCAAAAATTTTATAGAATACTGTTTTTGCTTTGTCATTATGGGGTATTGTGTGTAGATTGATGATGGAAAAAAACTATTTAATAAATTTTAGAATAAGGCTGTAACGTAATAGAATGTGGAAATATTCAAGGGGTCTGAATACTTTCCTAATGCTCTGTATATGGGTGTGTGTTTTAGCTGCAGTAAAAAGTAGAAACATGGAGAAAGGAACCAAGACAAAAAGTGAGTGGGAGGACTAACTGTGCTGTTCGGAGCTTGCCAGAGAGTAATAAAGAGAGAGGGAGAGAGAGCTCAGACAGGAATGTGAGAGACTGGACCACAACCACTTCTCACAGCAGTCCATTAGTGGGTGTGCCTGCCAGCCGTCCTGCACTCACACATCATTTACAGCACACATACACAAAACATTAGGAAGGAAATGGATACAAAAGAGTTGCTCTATATTTGGAAGGGTGGAGAACATTGAAAAATATTGAAGACAGAAAATGAATGAACGTGCTCATTTCCCCCCACAGAAAATGTCCATGTAACGGGCCTTTTCAAATCAATTTACATCCATAAATGTTGTTGATGTGATATTGATATGCAATTTAGCAGACCCTTTTATCCAAAGCAACTTCGTTATGCATGCATCAATTTTTACATATGGGTGGCTCTGGGAATTGAACCCATAATCCTGACGTTGCAAGCCCCATGCTCTACCAACGGAGCTACAGAGGACCATTGTTGTAAATTAGCATCAGCAATCTAGGTACATGTAGGTGCAGATCAGTAGGCCTACACTAAACACAGAACACTCAGAAGATAAACTACAACAACATTCTTATGACCGCATGGAGTTACAGTGGGGGAAAAAAGTATTTAGTCAGCCACCAATTGTGCAAGTTCAACCACATAAAAAGATGGAGAGGCCTGTAATTTTCATCATAGGTACACGTCAACTATGACAGACAAATTGAGAAGAAAATAAATCCAGAAAATCACATTGTAGGATTTTTTATGAATTTATTTGCAAATTCTGGTGGAAAATAAGTACCGTATTTTCCGCACTATAAGGCGCACTTAAAAGCCTTTCATTTTCTCAAAAAACGACAGTGCGCCTTATAATCCGGAGCGCCTTATGTATGGATCAATTGGTTAATTGGTTGATCCATACTGGTTGTACACGGCGCTCAAGGTGCTCTGTCAAAATGTTTCAGTATGAAAAACCAATAAAAACAATTTAATAATAATGAAATGTTTCAGTACGACTGGTAAACTACAAAGCCGCACCACTTGCAGCATTACGGTAGCCAGTACACACCGGTATTGTGCTTACTCACAGTCCCACACCACTTGTGTGTGTATAAAGACCCCAAAATGGCACCTTTCAAGAGACACGCTTACGACGCAGAGTTCAAGCTCAAGGCTGTCGGTCATGCAGTAGAATATGGAAATAGAGCAGCAGCGAGAGAATTCAACATTAATGAATCAATGGTACGGAAGTGGAGGAAGCAAGAAGATGACCTGCGCCAAGTAAAGAAGACTAAACAGAGTTTCCGCGGGAACAAAGCGAGATGGCCACAGTTAGAGGACAAACTCGAACAGTGGGTTGTTGAACAGAGAGCAGCAAGTAGAAGCGTCTCTACAGTCACTATTCGAATGAAGGCAACAGCGCTAGCACGGGACATGACAATCGATGAATTTCGAGGCGGTCCTTCTTGGTGCTTTCGTTTTATGAAAAGACGTAATCTCTCCATCCGCACACGAACTACCGTCTCGCAGCAACTGCCAAAAGATTACCAAGAAAAGCTGGTCACTTTCCGCGCATACTGCAAAAATAAGATCACTGAAAAGAAGATCCGGCCAGAGCATATCACCAACATGGACGAGGTTCCACTCACCTTTGATATTCCCGTGAACCGCACTGTGGAGAAAACGGGGACCAGTACGGTGTCTGTACGTACCACAGGGAATGAGAAGTCATCCTTCACTGTAGTTCTCGCCTGCCAGGCTAATGGCCAGAAACTTCCACCCATGATTATTTTCAAGAGGAAGACCTTGCCAAAAGAGAACTTTCCAGCCGGCGTCGTCATCAAAGCTAGCCCGAAGGGATGGATGGATGGATGAGGAAAAGATGAGTGAGTGGCTGAGAGAAATTTACGTCAAGAGACCGGGTGGCTTTTTCCACACAGCTCCGTCCCTATTGATCTACGACTCAATGCGCGCCCATATCACCGATGCTGTCAAAAAACAAGTGAAGCAAACTAATTCGGAGCTTGCCGTCATTCTGGGTGGATTAACTAAAGAACTCCAGCCGCTAGATATTGGTGTCAACAGGGCGTTCAAAGCTAGACTGCGAGCTACGTGGGAGCAGTGGATGACAGAAGGCGAACACACCTTCACCAAGACGGGGAGACAGCGCCGGGCGACTTACGCCACTATCTGCCAATGGATCGTGGATGCCTGGGCTGATATATCGGTCTCAACTGTGGTCAAAGCTTTCACGAAGGCAGGAATAATATCTGAACTGCCAGGCAACAGCAGCGACACTGACTCGGATAATGACGAGAGGGAGCCGGGCAGGTTGGATGCCGTAGTCGCCCAACTGTTCAATTCGGACACTGAAGAAGAAGAATTCGAGGGGTTCGTGGATGGGGAATGAACTGAAAAAGTGAGCTTTACGTGTTATATGTAACTGAACAATGTTGAGTTATGCACTAACGTTTGATTTAGTGGTATCAGACTGTTTCTTTTACTACGTGTTTACTGAATCAGGGAAAGGTTCCCCTCCACGTTTGGGAGAAGAGTGAGCAAGGCTGGGAGATATTGTTAATATGCACATTAACGTTTGAACAACATTACCATGGGAGTGAACGGAGTTGTCAGAACGCTTAATAAAGTTTGACTTTATCGGACTGTTTTGTTGACATTCCTTTTAGCACAGCTCCATCTAGTGGATGCATAACGCAACCCCAGTCAATTCGTTTGACTACAGTATCTTCTATTCTATGCGCCTTATAATCCGGTGCGCCCTATATATGAAAACAGTTCTAAAATAGGCCATTCATTGAAGGTGCGCCTTATAATCCGGTGCGCCTTATAGTGCGGAAAATACGGTATTTGGTCACCTACAAACAAGCAATATTTCTGGCTCTCACAGACCTGTAACTTCTTCTTTAAGAGGCTCCTCTGTCCTCCACTCGTTACCTGTATTAATGGCACCTGTTTGAACTTGTTATCAGTATAAAAGACCTGTCCACAACCTCAAACAGTCACACTCCAAACTCCACTATGGCCAAGACCAAAGAGCTGTCAAAGGACAACAGAAACACAATTGTAGACCTGCACCAGGCTGGGAAGACTGAATCTGCAATAGGTAAGCAGCTTGGTTTGAAGAAATCAACTGTGGGAGCAATTATTAGGAAATGGAAGACATACAAGACCACTGATAATCTCCCTCGATCTGGTGCTCCACGCAAGATCTCACCCCGTGGGGTCAAAATGATCACAAGAACGGTGAGCAAAAATCCCAGAACCACACGGGGGGACCTAGTGAATGACCTGCAGAGAGCTGGGACCAAAGTAACAAAGCCTACCATCAGTAACACACTACGCCGCCAGGGACTCAAATCCTGCAGTGTCAGACGTGTCCCCCTGCTTAAGCCAGTACATGTCCAGGCCCGTCTGAAGTTTGCTAGAGTGCATTTGGATGATCCAGAAGAGGATTGGGAGAATGTCATATGGTCAGATGAAACGAAAATAGAACTTTTTGGTAAAAACTCAACTCGTCCTGTTTGGAGGACAAAGAATGCTGAGTTGCATCCAAAGAACACCATACCTACTGTGAAGCATGGGGGTGGAAACATCATGCTATGGGGCTGTTTTTCTGCAAAGGGACCAGGACGACTGATCCGTGTAAAGGAAAGAATGAATGGGGCCATGTATCGTGAGATTTTGAGTGAAAACCTCCTTCCATCAGCAAGGGCATTGAAGATGAAACGTGGCTGGGTCTTTCAGCATGACAATGATCCCAAACACACCGCCCGGGCAACGAAGGAGTGGCTTCGTAAGAAGCATTTCAAGGTCCTGGAGTGGCCTAGCCAGTCTCCAGATCTCAACCCCATAGAAAATCTTTGGAGGGAGTTGAAAGTCCGTGTTGCCCAGCGACAGCCCCAAAACATCACTGCTCTAGAGGAGATCTGCATGGAGGAATGGGCCAAAATACCAGCAACAGTGTGTGAAAACCTTGTGATGACTTACAGAAAACGTTTGACCTGTGTCATTGCCAACAAAGGGTATATAACAAAGTATTGAGAAACTTTTGTTATTGACCAAATACTTATTTTCCTCCATAATTTGCAAATAAATTCATAAAAAAATCCTACAAATGTGATTTTCTGGAAAAAAAATTCTCATTTTGTCTGTCATAGTTGACGTGTACCTATGATGAAAATTACAGGCCTCTCATCTTTTTAAGTGGGAGAACTTGCACAATTGGTGGCTGACTAAATACTTTTTTTCCCCACTGTATGTATGCAAAAAAATATATACAATTTCGCCTGGCACAAAGCATCTAGACCTACCACTTTCCTTTATTTTCTCCAGTCCCCTCTCCTTGTTATCTCTCCTGTGTGTCCAGATCTCCATTTGACAGAGTCAGGACACACTTTTTACGAGAAAGCCAATTTTTGATTGAATTTCCCCTTACGGTAACACCAAATCAATTGAATTAACTAAAGGCTGGCTATGAGCCTGCATTCATAGGAGTCTGTGATTGATCTCAGACGCAGCAGAAACCCAGGGCCCTCAATGGTCGGTCAAGGAAGAAGTACAGACAGAGGTCCAGATGAACAGTCAGCAACAGGCCTGTGTGTTACTGTACCTCCCAATTGTTTTGACAGATTTCCAACTGGCAGCGTCGGCACTACTTCACAGGTCTTCTGCCACAACAGTAGCCTGTGACAACCAGTGACACACAGGCTAGCACTTCAGAATAGAGGGGGCAACATGCCATCTACATCAGTTTGTGCCCATTTACGACTTCTTTCCACAATGGCTTCATGGCTAAATTAGCCTACTGATAGTATGCATGATATAGCCTAGGTTAGGTAGTGTGTGATTCAGGGCTAGGACTACTCATGATAGCAACCAAAGAAAATAGATGACTTGCTCTATAGATTGCATACAGTGGGTTTATCCAAACAGGTTCTTCCCGCGGAACCGATTCCTGTTCAATAATTTATCCAATTATATCATATTTAATGTTTCAGGTTGTGTTGCAGCCTTGCAGGCAAGTCATGTAGCCTAGTTGATGTGCTAGCTACGCCCAGGGGTATTCAACTCCAGTCCTTCTGGGCTGACGCGTCTATGGGTTTTTTCTTCTTGGTACCAATAGATCTACCCACTCACACATGTCAAACAAGACTAGTATTGCAGCCTCTGTGCATTCACTCCTTTTACTGATTCATTCAGGTGTAATACAGGCAAGTAGACACACATCCTTATGTAGAACAGAAACTTGCAAACACACTCACACAGAAAGACAGGTTGTCAGCGAAAGCTTCCTGAAGCATAGAGACCACTTGAAGCCAGCATGCTGTGTTCAGGCAATGAAGAGTCTGTCTAATAAAAGATGAGAAACTCAGCTAATAAACCTGCTGTGGAACAAGCCAGTGGGCTGTAAAGCAGACAAGGAGGCCCTCAGTCATGCAGACTGCCCTTAATACAAAATGGGCATCTTGTCCTACAGTGGAGCAAACATCCTCAATCGCTAGCTTCTGGAGAGTACAGGCTTGGAGTGTATCATAGCAACATGACTAAAACTGCTCCTGGATATGCAATTTTTATGCAGGGTACATCCCACAATGCATTGTTAATGCCCCCATTTTACAGATTTTGCTTTGTTTTAAACAAACATTCAAAAGCTTAGCCTACATAATTATATGACACATTTCTACTGAGGATCATTGTGAAAAATACTATCTGGAAGCTAACGTAGGCTCATATGTAATTCATTAAGTCCAGGTGAGATGCTTGTTTAAACAAGTAACCTAAACATGTACACAAATTACATGTAACGCTAAACCAGCAGAGGGTACGTAACAGGGCTCTGGTCATGCAAACAGCAGGCTGAACGTCCTCTTCGATGTGAACGCCTGTATATTTTTGACTTGTGCACCAGTCAGTTATTTTTAGTGCAAGGCCTGCGGGCTTCCAGGCTGTCTAGCACCGCACGCTGGGCCCACTGTTTATCAGCCCCTGGGACTGAAGGGCAGGGTGTGTGTGTGTGTGTGTGTGTGTGTGTGTTGAGAGTGAGGGATCCCCTGCAGCACACAACGGACATGCTGGCCTCCCCTTCACAGTATTAAGTGGGGTCCCCTCAGACAATGGGGAGAACAGTCTTTGCTATGGGGAGTCCTTTGGATCAGCTGACAAACTGACTGGGATGAGCAACTCCACTATAAACAGCAGAGAGGCTAGCTAGCCAATGGAATCCTCTCTGCCATGTAGTCCAGACAGCAGCAGTGGAATTCACTCAGTCACCATTATGAGGCTTGCCTTCATTAACTTCAGGAGAAGTGCCGCTGATTGGACAAGCCCTTGATTCAAAGCTTCAAGGGACACTCTCTGAAAGGGAAGGTAGAGTATCCTCTTCACTCATCACACAGGCTCGCTAGACTGTGCATGATAGAGGTTGGGGGATAGATATAGCTGCCTCGCACATGTCTTTCTATAAATAAAAATGGGGCTAATGTGTGACATTGGGATACACATTTTAAAATGGTTTGAAACAAAAATAAAAATGATTATGCAGTTCCACGTGCACTTAGAGGAATGCAAATTAGCCCATAACTCCACCAATACAACATAGGCCTAGGACCAGGGGTCACGTTAACGAAGGATTTTGCGTTTTTCATGCAGAAAATATCTTGCTGCGTTTTCTAAATGCAGATCTAAAATGCTTCTGCTCGGCTTCAGTCAGGGTCGCTGCAAATCATGAACGTAAAAGGACTAATTTCGTGCTTCAATTGCACTTCTCCACTCTGATTAAATATCTTTGCGCTCATCATTGGATCACCAGAGAGCGCTCTGACTGACCTGTTGGCTACTGTTCTCCATTACTTTCCTCCGGTGTAGTTTCTCTGGTAGCAAGTTAAAATGCAAGATTAACTTTGAGTTAAACAATAGGAAATGTAGCTGGCTACATTCTTTCTATGATAAACATTAGAAATATGATGGCCATGCATCGATTTTGCCAACAATTCCTTGCTTTTTCAATGTAAGCTAATTTACTTGTGGCTGTTAGCGAAATCACTTTGCACTTCTGTTGTCATCTGATGGAGAAACAAATTCTGCCGAATGCGTTGCACTAATGTATGTTTTGTATAGAAAAACTACATAGTTGCACGCAGGGCCTAAAATTGGTCCGCCACCTGCCAAATGCGGGTAGATTTTGGCATTGGCGGGTAAGATGTCAATTTCACCAGCCACGTTGACTGGTGGTCAGGGCTCCACAGTGCAAGCATTTCACTCCCAATTGACAATAGAAATTGTCAAGTATAATCACATGTATAGTAAAATAAATGCTGCAGTAGCTGTTTTCAAAGTATTTCCACCGTTTTGTTTCATAGCTGGTAAATTCAATCGCACAAAGTCAAAGAACTACAAATCCTACACAGCCCATTCCACATCGCGCTGCAACACTGCCTGGCTGGGGGCTGTGCGCAAGTGAAGCAGTGAGTGAAAGATTCATTTTTAGAAGCGCTGCGCACAGGCATAAAAGTTGGTCTAATTTACTTGAAACTAAAGTCTACTGTGAGACTTTCTCCTTGTGTTTCTTGGCTATTGTTTTGTTCACAAGCTAGGTTGTTTTTCTATGTTTGAGTTTCAACTGCTAGGGAAGAGCTTCTACTAGTCAGACTCAATCGCATAGGAGCAAACATGACTTGAGTCGCATTACCACGGTAACCTCCCACCCTCAAAGGGGCAGGTGAACATTTTAGTCTTATCTGTGATATTTTGGTTAAAAGACTCAGGTCACTAAAATTAAACAATATACATTAAATAGTTTTTTTTTTATATAGTGCCTAATATAGACTCCCCACCACCCCAAAAAAGTGTAAAATAAGTAGGCCATTACCGCTTTAAGAACACTGCATTTTTGCCAATGCATTGATATTCAAATTATTATTACATTCTAAAATGTGGAAAAGAATGTGGACTTGCCTGACTAAATAGATTGGATGCCGATCTTTCTGTAACCCATGTGGCCGATGCAGGAAACACATAATAAAGCCATGAATAGTGGTAGCATTAATCTCACCATTTGAATCTCACCATCGCTGTTTTTATAATGAGAAAGCAACCAAAAACCAGGTTCCTTTAGTAATGGAAGGATTATGCATCGAAAGCTAAGTTGAAGCTGGCATTAGATGTCCTCATAATACCCGCACGTGGTTTTACTGCAACAGAGTAACGCAACACACTTCAATTGAAGCGGCGGGAAACAAATGAAAGTGACCACATCTCTCATAAAAACTGATCAGAAATGAAATCACTGATAATTATAAGGGAGCAGGATAACTTATAAATTGGCTACAATAATTACTAAGACTTTCAAGCACTGAATTTTTTAAGGTAAAACTATTCCAGTATTTGAATTTCTGGGCTCCAAATTCAAATTGGCCTTTTCAAGGCCCTTATATTGTTTAAAATTGCAGGTCTAACATGGAAAACAAAATGTATTTGTCATGTTATTTCATTACCAGTTCATATTATGAATAAGCCTACTAGGCTATGTAATTTGTTGTCATTATATCCAGAATAATTCATAGGAATAGCATTGGGTGTTGCGCAATAGTCTATCCCACACAATTGCGCACAGTAGACAGTGTCCAATCCGAGGCACAAAAACATATGAAAACATGAACTCATTACGTTGATGCTTTCTCTGTTAAATATAATGAGAACCTGCTATAAACCAAGCAGACAACAGATGATCAACATTAATTCGCTAGGGATATTAGATCCAACATGGATCCAGGCACACCGGCGTAACGAATGATACACCAAAATATTTGGGAGATTCCTCGCAAACACCTTTTTATCTAGCACTTGGGCTGTTGTTGCATCACATGCGCTATCACAACAGCTGTTTGTCACTTGACTGTCATTCAGAAAACTCCTTCCTGGATCAGATGGTGTGAAAATATCACAGTGTAATTAAACAGCGCGACACCAAATGCGCATCCAACAAGTATTATGCATAATTATTGAAGAATAACCTTTTCCGATAGAAGCATTCGATTTTGCAATCGCAAACATTTTTGGGATGCGTGTGCCCATGAAAACTGTTTTCACCACGTAACATAAAGAGACACTAAATGTTAGGTAGTTACACTGCATTTCTGAAATCTCCATACAAAAACAAAAACGGTCCGTTCAGCTACATCCAGGATTCTCACAGGGTTCAAGTTCAATGTCTAATTTAACTGATTAATATATGATATAACGACAACTTACACTGCCATAAATACAAGGACAGAAAACTAAAAAGTATTGTCACATGATTTGACAAATCCGTCAAATCACAAACCATGAGAAAGTGTTAAACAAGAGTTAAAACAGCAGATTTAATCTTAATGTAATGAAAACATTGGCAGATTATCATCAATGATTTATCAACAGCTGTAACAAGTTGTCCAGTGTAGGAAATCCTCACTGGTACCCTGGTTTATAGAACAACCCACATGCTGTTCAGTCTAGCAAACGAGAATATCTGTTGGGGGAGGAGGGTAGGATAAGGGTTGGAGGAACATAGTGAACCTATAGACTATGGTCGAGTTCCTGCCTGACAGATTGGTATATCATATGATGTGGTTAGCTGATATGGTACCTATCCGGCATTCATCTGCACTGTAGTCAGACAGGAACTCAACCTCTGGCTCCAGTCAACAAAGCACAGCAGTTCCCAACTGTTCATCCATCCACCCACTCAGCTTGCACAGGCGGCAGCCTCTCCTCTCACAGCATGAGCAGGGAAGCTGTTAACTCACTGCATAAAATGCATAATATAACACTTAATGCTAATTGTTGCTAAGTTGCAACAGAGATAGAATACTTTCCCACACAAGTTGAAGAACTCCCATTTCACAACAGAAGTACATAAATACAGGGGAGTTATTTCTCATTCTCCACAGCAGGCAATGCAGAGACATAAACAGGGTTCGAGTTAACATTGATTTCCTTGCATCCACTCACGCACTGACTCACCTGCACAGGCATTGAGAAACAACCAGTCAGTCCTCCTCATCCTGTTCTTTATCTGTTTAAGCCTCTTAAAGTCCACCTGCCGCTCCTCTATGCTCTCCACTCCGGCTCCCGATGCCAGCTCGATCCTCTGAAAGTCCATTTTAACCTCCGCCTCCCGCTTGGAGGTGTGTGGGGACCTTCTCTGGCCACCGCTGCACCCCACTACTCCACCTCCGCCTCTTCCCACACTCACACCCCCACCCCCCTTCCTGTTGTCACTGTCCTGCTTGTTGAGTATGGAGGGTGGTAGGATCTCGGGCTTCGAGGCCAGTTCGATGGGTTTTGCCAAGCTATTGGGCCTGGAGTGGTCACACACCACACATTTGCACGCTTTGGGCCAGTTTGCATAAGTGCAGGCGGCACAGGGCCAGTGCTGGGCGTGGGTGTTGAGGCGGTTGCGGTCGTTATACTCCTCGCAGGGGTCCGTAGGGGTGGAGGGGGGTGCGGGTCGGCATCCTGAGCCTGAGGTCTGGGGTGACTCAGTGGGGCTGCGTGGCTGCTGCGCCAACCCCTGGTGGCGCTGCTCCTGCTGATGTCCCTGATGCCGCTGGCACAGACATTGGGTGCAGCGAATGGCACTGGGCCAGTTTAAGTAGGTGCACATGTGGCAGGACCACTTGCTGGAGAGGGGCTCGGGGGAGTCTCTGATGCGGACACGGGGGCGGGCACTGGAGTCTGGGCAGATTAGGAGGCTGGAGCCTCCCTGGGGCAGGATGTTGCTGTGACTCAGACTCAGGGGTTCCCACTGGCGGCTGGCGTCCAGGCCAGGGCTGCTCCGGAAGGGCTCCACGGTGATGATGGCGCCCCCGCTGGGCCTCTGGGCGCGGCACATGGTGCACCTGATGGCCGAAGGCCAGTTCTCAAACGTGCAGTACTCACAGGCCCACTTGGCACCCAGCTCGGTCATCGTCACTCCACCGCTGGGAGGGACTCTGCTTAGCAGCTCCAGTCAAGGAGATCACACAGGCAAGCAGGATGCTAGGGAAAAAACAAACACAGGATAGGGTGAGGAGGGGCAATACTGGTCTGTAATCATCACAGACTGACTGCACTGTACACATTATGCAGAAACACACAGAATAAAGATCACAGATAGACCTAATATACACATTTAGACTTTAAATGGATGTCAACTTTGAAAGGAAATGTTTTCATAAGTAAAACAAGAACATCATTAGTTTGGCTAGTTAAGCCTACTATTATAGATAGAGTAACAGACCTGATATTAGAGACCTCAAAACTCTTTTTGACACAAAAACTAAGAAAGCTACACTACCACTTGTATTTCACAACTTCTGGGTCATTGTTAAACACTGTCAAACAGGGGGAGCAGGTCATGAAAAACAGCCTTCGCATTCATATCAACCCTGCTCAAACAGCTAAAACGATGTGCACTCTTGACCCGGCACTAATTCTCAGTAGGGTAAATCAAAGCCTGAGAGGCTCAGTGCAGCTGAACCCACATAGAAAGAAGCCAAGAGAAGCAGGCTGCAACCCAATCTTCTGCCTCCATGCCTCTTAAAACTGACACCGTAAACGCATCCGTAGACACAGAGCAAAGAGCTGTGTTACCTGGAGAGATGAAACCAAAACACCAGACAACACTCAAACTCATACCAATAATGAACCTTAAAAAGGTAGACTCAGCAAAATGATGTTGCCATGAGCAACACCGTAGATGTTGCGATGAGCGAGATGCAATACTTCGCTCTCACAGTGACATGCAGGTTTTCTGCACATAGTCTATGACTAGGGTGGCTGGAGTATTTGACAATTTTTAGGGCCTTCCTCTGACACCGCCTGGTATAGAGGTCCTTGATGGCAGGAAGCTTGGCCCCAGTGATGTACTGGGCCTTACGCACTACCCTCTGTAGTGCCTTGTGGTCGGAGGCCGAGCAGTTGCCATACCAGGCAGTGATGCAAACAGTCAGGATGCTCTCGATGGTGCAGCTGTAGAACCTTGAGGATCTGATGCCAAATCTTTTCAGTCTCCTTAGGGGGAATAGGTTTTGTCGTGCCCTCTTCACAACTGTCTTGGTGTGCTTGAACCATGTTAGTTTGTTGGTGATGTGGACACCAAGGAACTTGAAGCTCTCAACCTGCTCCACTACAGCCCTATCGATGAGAATGGGGGCGTGCTCTGTCCTCTTCTTTTTCCTGTAGTCCACAATCATCTCCTTTGTCTTGATCACATTGAGGGAGAGCTTGTTGTCCTGGCACCACACGGCCAGGTCTCTGACCTCCTCCCTATAGGCTCTCGTCGTTGTCGGTGATCAAGCCTACCAATGTTGTGTCATCGGCCAACTTTTTTTTTTGTTAAATAGATTTGTTCTTATTTTTTGGGGGGGGATAGATCAGCTTTAATATATCAGATAGATTGTAACTTCCATCAATGTAATTGTCTGGATCATTTCCAATCCCTCATGTTTTTTTTCTTCTCATATACAGTGCTATGAAAAAGTATTTGCCCCCTTTCTAATTTTCTCTACTTTTGCATATTTGTGATACTGAATGTTATCAGATCTTCAACCAAAATCTAATATTAGATAAAGGGAACATAAGTGAACAAATAACACAACAATTACATATTTATTTCATAAACAAAGTTATGCAACACCCAATTCCCCTGTGTGAAAAAGTAATTGCCCCCTTACACTCAATAACTGGTTGTGCCACCTTTAGCTGCAATGACTCCAACCAAATGCTTCCTGTAGTTGTTGATCAGTCTCTCACGTCGCTGTGGAGGAATATTGGCCCACTCTTCCATGCAGAACTGCTTTAACGCAGTGACGTGTGGGTTTTCAAGCATGAACTGCTCGTTTCAAGTCCTGCCACATCTCAATTGGGATTAGGTCTGGACTTTGACTAGGCCATTCCAAAACTTCCAAATTGTTGCTTTTTAGCAATTTTCATGTAGACTTGATTGTGTGTTTTGGATCATTGTCTTGCTGCATGACCCAACTGCACGTCAGCTTCAGCTCACAGACGGATGGTCTGACATTCTCCTGTAGATTTCTCTGATACAGAGCAGAATTCATGGTTCCTTCTATTAAGGCAAGTCGTCCAGGTCCTGAGGCAGCAAAGCATCCCCAAACCATCACACCACCACCACGCTTGACCTTTGGTATGATGTTCTTACTGTGGAATGCAGAGTTTGGTTTTCGGCCAGGCATAATGGGACCCATCGCGTCCAAAAATTTGACTCGAGTTTGCCAAAAAGCACCTGGATGATCATCAAGACTCTTGGAAGAACGTTCTATGGACAGTTGATTCAAAAGTATAACTTTTTGGACGACATGGTTCCAGTAATGCCTGGCGAAAACCAAACTCTGCATTCCACAGTAAGAACATCATACCAAAGGTCAAGCATGGTGGTGGTGGTGTGATGGTTTGGGGATGCTTTGCTGCCTCAGGACCTGGACGACTTGCACCAGTCCCTCTTGCAGCAAAGCACCCCCACAGCATGATGCTGCCACCCCCGTTCTTCACGGTTGGGATGGTGTTCTTCGGCTTGCAAGCAACCCCCTTTTTCCTCCAAACATAAATGATGGTCATTATGGCCAGACAGTTCTATTTTTGTTTCATCAGACCAGAGGACATTTCACCAAAAAGTACGATCTTTGTCCCCATGTGCAGTTGCAAACTGTAGTCTGGCTTTTTTATGGTGGTTTTGGAGTAGTGGCTTCTTCCTTGCTGAGCGGCCTTTCAGGTTATGCCGATATATAGGACTCGTTTTACTGTGGATATAGATACTTTTGTACCTGTTTCCTCCAGCATCTTCACAAGGTCCTTTGCTGTTGTTCTGGGATTGATTTGCACTTTTCGCACCAAAGTACGTTAATGTCTAGGAGACAGAACGCGTCTCCTTCCTGAGCTGTATGACGGCTGCGTGGTCCCATGGTGTTTATACTTGCATACTATTGTTTGTACAGATGAACGTGGTACCTTCAGGCATTTGGAAATTGCTCCCAAGGATGAACCAGACTTGTGGAGTTCTACAATTTTTCTTCTGAGGTCTTGGCTGATTTCTTTTGATTTTCCCATGATGTCAAGCAAAGAAGCACAGAGTTTGAAGGTAGGCCTTGAAATACATCCACAGGTACACCTCCAATTGACTCAAATTATGTCAATTAGCCTATCAGAAGCTTCTAAAGCCATGACATCATTTTCTGGAATTTTCCAAGCTGTTTAAAAGGCACAGTCAACTTAGTGTATGTAAACTTCTGACACACTGGAAATTGTGATACAGTAAATTAATAATGAAATAATCTGTCTGTAAACAATTGTTGGATAAATGACTTGTGTCATGCACAAAGTAGATGCCCTAACCGACTTGCCAAAACTATAGTTTGTTAACAAGACATTTGTGGAGTGGTAGAAAATCGAGTTAATGACTCCAACCTAAGTGTATGTAAACTTCTGACTTCAACTGTATATACATACAGTGAGGGAAAAAAGTATTTGATCCCCTGCTGATTTTGTACGTTTGCCCACTGACAAAGAAATGATCAGTCTAATTTTAATGGTAGTTTATTTGAACAGTGAGAGACAGAATAACAACAACAAAAATCCAGAAAAACACATGTCAAAAATTTTATAAATTGATTTGCATTTTAATGAGGGAAATAAGTATTTGAACCCTCTGCAAAACCCTTGTTGGCAATCACAGAGGTCAGACATTTATTGTAGTTGGCCACCAGGTTTGCACACATCTCAGGAGGGATTTTGTCCCACTCCTCTTTGCAGATCTTCTCCAAGTCATTAAGGTTTTGAGGCTGTCGTTTGGCAACTCAAACCTTCAGCTCCCTCCACAGATTTTCTATGGGATTAAGGTCTGGAGACTGGCTAGGCCACTCCAGGACCTTAATGTGCTTCTTCTTGAGCCACTCCTTTGTTGCCTTGGCTGTGTGTTTTGGGTCATTGTCATGCTGGAATACCCATCCACGACCCATTTTCAATGCCCTGGCTGAGGGAAGGAGGTTCTCAGCCAAGATTTGACGGTACATGGCCCCGTCCATCGTCCCTTTGATGCGGTGAAGTTGTCCTCTCCCCTTAGCAGAAAACCCCCCAAAGCATAATGTTTCCACCTCCATGTTTGACGGTGGGGATGGTGTTCTTGGGGTCATAGGCAGCATTCCTCCTCCTCCAAACACGGCGAGTTGAGTTGATGCCAAAGAGCTCCATTTTGGTCTCATCTGACCACAACACTTTAACCCAGTTCTCCTCTGAATCATTCAGATGTTCATTGGCAAACTTCAGACGGGCATGTATATGCGCTTTCTTGAGCAGGGGGACCTTGCGGGCGCTGCAGGATTTCAGTCCTTCACAGCGTAGTGTGTTACCAATTGTTTTCTTGGTGACTATGGTCCCAGCTGCCTTGAGATCATTGACAAGATCCTCCCGTGTAGTTCTGGGCTGATTCCTCACCGTTCTCATGATCATTGCAACTCCACGAGGTGAGATCTTGCATGGAGCCCCAGGCCGAGGGAGATTGACAGTTATTTTGTGTTTCTTCCTTTTGCGAATAATCGCACCAACTGTTGTCACCTTCTCACTAAGCTGCTTGGCGATGGTCTTGTAGCCCATTCCAGCCTTGTGTAGGTCTACAATCTTGTCCCTGACATCCTTGGAGAGCTCTTTGGTCTTGGCCATGGTGGATAGTTTGGAATCTGATTGATTGCTTCTGTGGACAGGTGTCTTTTATACAGGTAACAAACTGAGATTAGGAGCACTCCCTTTAAGAGTGTGCTCCTAATCTCAGCTAGTTACATGTATAAAAGACACCTGGGAGCCAGAAATCTTTCTGATTGAGAGGGGGTCAAATACTTATTTCCCTCATTAAAATGCAAATCAATTTATAACATTTTTGACATGCGTTTTTTTGGATTTTTTTGTTGTTATTCTGTCTCTCACTGTTCAAATAAACCTACCATTAAAATTATAGACTGATAATTTCTTTGTCAGTGGGCAAACGTACAAAATAAGCAGGGGATCAAATACTTTTTTCCCCTCACTGTACAAGGTCGTCAAGGTTCTCATTAGCAGCTTTGAGAATTTCCTTGTATATTATGCTCTCCCATCAGGGTGCTCTGGCTTTGTAGGACCAACCCTGCCAGGCAGGCTCAGAATCTTGAGGGGTCAGTGCTGCTCTAGTAGGTCTCTGACCACATTTATCTTTCTGTTTTTTTGGCTGCATATAGGCAACTTACAGCATGGCCATAAAACAGATGGGGACTTGTCTTTGGTGTATGGATCACTCAGGTGGGTGTCTAGGATATAGGGTTGGGGACCGTTCCATCATGATAGGACAATAAAAAAATAGATTAGATGTACACTTTATTTTTTTAAGTATATCCCTCATCTGCACAAAATTGAAAGCGCTCTCTCACAAACCCTGCTCACAGACACAAATTGGTTCTGGGATATGCAACCATTTCCTTTCTCACTCACTTAACACCACACTTTTCCAAACACAAAAACACACGCCACAACTTCCATCACAATACATACCCACATACTGTGCCTTCTATGTCTTCGGTTTGCTATGTTTTTATCTCCACTATGTTGATTGAGTACTTGTGTTCTAATTAGTTATTTTTGAAGATGTATTATTTTGCTTGTCATCCTTTCTTGTAATACCGTCTTATCCCTTTATAAAATACTATAAATGTGTTTTATTATTACAATCCCTACCATGGCTAGTATTGGGTGTTCCATTATTCGACTCCTCTATTAGAACTTTCAGAATAGCCATGGAGTAGTCTTTGTGTCATGGAACGTTTGGTTGTCATTATACAGTTTATCGACTATGAGAGCAACACGCTTCCCTTTTAACCTATTTTCATTGAAGATTAGGTACAGAACTTTGCGCCGTTCTGCAATCTCCCTCGGGAACTGATAATTCATGCCTATTTTCGTGCCAGCAAGTCTTTTACCTTTTAACCATTACTTTATCCTTAAAGAAAGCAAATTTGGCAACGATTGGACGCTCATATCTCGGTCCTCTTTGTCCGAAACGGTGTACACGTTTGAGTTGGATTTTATCGACAGCATCGAGTGGGATTTGAAGCGCTGTAAGAAAGAAGTCCTTCACAATTTCTTCGGTAACCTCTCCTTCTTCTTGGATACCCGTAAGTATTAGATTTTCTCTCATCGATCTAGTCTGTATGTCTAGTAAGGCTTCTCTCAGAAAGTTGTTCTCCTTTTTAAGTTCCTTAACGTCAGTTTCTATCTTAGTGACTGTCCCTTTTAGCTTTTTTGTATCTTTCTCCATTATCACAGCTTTTTCGTCACTCATTTCAAGACTCGCCTTCAACTGCGCAGTTTGTCATTTATCAACTTCAACAGATCGTTTTCCACACTTACCAGTCCCAGTGGTGAAAATCATAAATCTGTATCCGTTGAGGAGTCGCGTTCTCTTGGAGATTGATTCTCCTCGTTTATCCTCCGTCATGTTTGAGTGTTGCTTGTTGTTGTAATATTTGTTGCTACATTTCTCTAGCCTTATGATTTGTTTTGTTATCCAGATTTAATGAAGTATATGAAGTGCTAATATTTAGTCTAACTTACTGATATTGAATATTACGTTTTTATCTTGAGGTGATTCGCACCGCTGTGTGTTCAATACGCCATCTTGCAAACATCTGCAAACTTAATTTGGTGTCTCCAACACTATCATTAAGTTGAATCAACTGCCCAAGGACCAGGTTAGACGAACCTCATGGTTTCAGTATATTATACCATGATCATGATGGAAAGCTGGGGCTCCAGAATATTTTTGTGTGTTCGAAGCACTTAAAAATCACCAGTAAGTCACTAACACTTGTTTGTATCTAACTAGCTATATGTATTCCATAAAGCTTGCTAGTTAGCTTGTAATTAGGACTAGTGAGCTGTATCCGTCCAAATAACAGCTATAATATTCTTCTGCATTTTTATATTTATGCAAAACTGGAGATTCCACCAAGTAGGTGTAGATATCGCTATAGGCTACTTTGGGCCATTTGGCAGGGTTGTCTCCCCAGCTGGTCTCTGGCAAGTTGAAAGGCCATATAGGCAAACCAACAAGAATACACTTTTCTAAATACCTAGACCGTTCAAGGGCAAGTGAAGACTGGAAGTACAGTCGTGGTCAAAAGTTTTGAGAATGACACAAGTATTGGTCTCCACAAAGTTTGCTGCTTCAGTGTTTTTATATATTTTTGTCAGATGTTAATATGGTATACTGAAGTATAATTACAAGCATTCCATAAGTGTCAAAGGCTTTTATTGACAATGACATTAAGTTTATGCAAAGAGTCAATATTTGCAGTGTTGACCCTTCTTTTTCAAGACCTCTGCAATCCACCCTGGCATGCTGTCAATTAACTTCTGGGCCACATCCTGACTGATGGCAGCCCATTCTTGCATAATCAATGCTTGGAGTTTGTGGGTGTTTGTTTGTCCACCCACTTCTTGAGGATTGACCACAAGTTCTCAATGGGATTAAGTTCTGGGGAGTTTCCTGGCCATGGACCCAACATTTCGATGTTTTGTTCCCCAAGCCACTTAGTTAGCACTTTTGCCTTATGGCAAGGTGCTCCATCATGCTGGAAAAGGCATTGTTTGTCACCAAACTGGCTACCACTACCCCGGCCAACAGCTCTGCACCCTCCGCTGCAACTTGCCCATGCCCCCTCCGCTTCTCCTTCACACAAATTCAGACAGCTGATGTTCTGAAAGAGCTGCACAATCTGGACCCCTACAAATCAGCTGGACTAGCCAATCTGGACCCTTTCTTTCTAAAATTAGCTGCCGAAATTGTCGCAACCCCTATTACTAGCCTGTTCAATCTCTCTTTCGTAACGTCTGAGATCCCCAGAGATTGGAAAGCTGCCGCGGTCATCCCCCTCTTCACAGGGGGTGACACTCTAGATCCAAACTGTTACAGACCTATATCCATCCTGCCCTGCCTTTCGAACATTTTTGAAAGCCAAGTTAACAAACAGATCACCGACCATTTCGAATCAAACCGTACCTTCTCCGCTATGCAATCCGGTTTCCGAGCTGGTCATGGGTGCACTTCAGCCACGCTCAAGGTCCTAAACGATATTATAACTGCGATCGATAATAGACAGTACTGTGTAGCCGTCTTCATCGACCTGGCCAAGGCTTTAGACTCTGTCAACCACCGCATTCTTATTGGCAGACTAAATAGCCTTGGTTTCTCAAATGACTGCCTCGCCTGGTTCACCAACTACTTCTCAGATAGAGTTCAATGTGTCAAATTGGAGGGCCTGTTGTCTGGACCTATGGCAGTCTCTATGGGGGTGCCACAGGGTTCAATTCTTGGGCCGACTCTTTTCTCTGTGTATATCAATGATGTCGCTCTTGCCGCTGGTGACTCTCAGATCCACCTCTACGCAGACGACACGATTTTGTATACATCTGGCCCTTCATTGGACACTGTGTTAACAAACCTCCAAACGACCTTCAATGCCATACAACACTCCTTCAGTAGCCTCCAACTGCTCTTAAACACTAGTAAAACTAAATGCATGCTCTTCAATCGAACGCTGCTGGCACCCGCCCACCCGACTAGAATCACTACTCTCGACGGGTCTGACCTAGAGTATGTGGACAACTACAATCCAAAGTTAGAATCTCCAATCCAAAGTTAAATCCAGAATCAGCTTCCTATTTCGCAACAAAGCCTCCTTCACTCATGCTGCCAAACATGCCTTCGTAAAACTGACTATCCTACCGATCCTTGACTTCGGCGATGTCATTTACAAAATAGCCTCCAACACTCTACTCAGCAAATTGGATGTAGTCCATCACAGTGCCATCCATTTAGTCTCCAAAGCCCCATACACTACCCACCACTGTGACCTGTACGCTCTTGTTGGCTGGTCCTCATTACATGTTCGTCGTCAAACCCACTGGCTCCAGGCCATCTATAAATCACTGCTAGGCAAATCCCCGCCTTATCTTAGCTCATTGGTCACCATAGCAACACCCACCCGTAGTATGCGCTCCAGCAGGTATATCTCACTGGTCATCTCCAAAGCCAACACCTCCTTTGGCTGCCATTCCTTCCAGTTCTCTGCTGCCAATGACTGGAACGAATTGCAAAAATCTCTGAAGCTGGAGACACTTATCTCCCTCACTAACTTTAAGCATCAGTTGTCAGAGCACCTTACCGATCACTGCACCTGTACACAGCCCATCTGAAATTAGCCCACCCAACTACCTCATCCCTATATTGTTTTTTATTTTGCTCATTTGCACCCCAGTATCTCTATTTGCACATAATCTCTTGCACATCTATCATTCCAGTGTTAATACTAATTGTAATTATTTTGCACTATAGCCTATTTATTGCCTTACCTCCATAACTTGCTACATTTGCACACACTGTATATATATTTTCTTTTCTTTTTTTTTCTTTATGTTTTGTTTTACCCCATATGTAACTCTGTGTTGTTGTTTTTATCGCACTGCTTTGCTTTATCTTGGCCAGGTCGCAGTTGTAAATGAGAACTTGTTCTCAACTGGCTTACCTGGTTAAATAAAGGTGAAATAAAAAAATAAAAATCTGTTCTTGGATGGTTGGGAGAAGTTGCTCTCGGAGGATGTGTTGGTACCATTCTTTATTCATGGTTGTGTTCTTAGGCAAAATTGTGAGTGAGCCCACTCCCTTGGCTGAGAAGCAACCCCACACATGAATGGTCTCAGGATGCTTTACTGTTGGCATGACACAGGACTGATGGTAGCGCTCACCTTGTCTTCTCCGAACAAGCTTTTTTCCGGATGCCCCAAACAATCGGAAAGGGGATTCATCAGAGAAAATGACTTTAACCCAGTCCTCAGCAGTCCAATCCCTGTACCTTTTGCAGAATATCAGTCTGTCCCTGATGTTTTTCCTGGAGAGAAGTGGCTTCCTCGCTGCCCTTCTTGACACCAGGCCATCCTCCAAAAGTCTTCGCCTCACTGTGTGTGCAGATGCACTCACACCTGCCTGCTGCCATTCCTAAGCAAGCTCTGCACTGGTGGTGCCCCGATCCCGCAGCTGAATCAACTTTAGGAGACGGTCCTGGCGCTTGCTGGACTTTCTTGGGCACCCAGACACCTTCTTCACAACAATTGAACCTCTCCCCTTGAAGTTCTTGATGATCCGATAAATGGTTGATTTAGGTGCAATCTTACTAGCAGCAATATCCTTGCCTGTGAAGCCCTTTTTGTGCAAAGCAATGATGACGGCACGTGTTTCCTTGCATGTAACCATGGTTAACAGAGGAATAACAATGATTTCAAGCACCACCCTCCTTTTAAAGCTTCCAGTCTGTTATTCTAACTCAATCAGCATGACAGAGTGATCTCCAGCCATGTCCTTGTCAACACTCTCACCTGTGTTAACGAGAGAATCACTGACATGATGTCAGCTGGTCCTTTTGTGGCAGGGCTGAAATGCAGTATAATTTTTGGGGGGGGATTAAGTTCATTTTCATGGCAAATAGGGATTTTGCAATTAATTGCAATTCATCTGATCACTCTTCATAACATTCTGGAGTATATGCAAATTGCCATCATAAAAACAGGCAGCAGACTTTGTGAAAATTAATATTTGTGTCATTCTCAAAACGTTTCACCACGACTGTAGTTACGACATATCTAAGACTAGGGAATTAGATCGATATTAAGTTCTCTCGCAAGCCAGCCAACTAACGTCAGCTAACTGACAAAAAGGCTAGGGGTAAACAAACTGATGTAAGTATAATGCGACAGTTTTACTATCTTTACTGTCAGTGTTCGCAGGTCAGGTGACAAATTAGTGGCTGAATAAGTATCATGCAAATCATTTGTTGTTGTGACAGCCAAGTATGTTAATAACGATACTTGAGGCTGCTGAAAACGTTCATTGAAATGACAAAAAAAAATTCAGTAGTTTGCTTAGGATGCCGCCAAAATTAGGCTAATTACATGGGAGTAACGGGAATACCCTATGGCTGTACCCTACTCGGGGGCGTTGTCACGTGAAGCCACGCCTCGCTGTGTGTGTGTGTGTATCTATATTGCCTGGATTGGTACCTGATTATTTTTATTTTTTTAAGCAATCTGTGCATTGTGTCTACTTATTGTAGATTGCAATGTAACAAGACAACTACTGTAGCTAGCTAGTTTTGCTACTGCATATTGGGCTGGGCGTGTAGAATAAAATTTACAATGATTATAGCTAGCTATTTACAAAGTAACAATGGTAAAAAAAAAAGTATAACTAGAAGAAAAAAAACTATGGTAGCTAGCGTCTGTCTAATATGTACGGCGAAATTCACATTCGTTTAAGACAAGATTTCTCAACAGAAAATCAATGTTGTGCTCGTTAGTCTTTCTTAATTTGCGAAACTATTTATTTTGACAAGTCAAATTCTAACTAACGTTAGCTAATATGAAAATAATCTAGTTTGGTTAGCCAACTACAGTACAGTGAAGTACCCAGCTAACGTTAGCTATTCAATGTAGCTATGATGATTGCATTAAAGGTACCGTTATTGCTTACGTTCTAAACAATATCTCATACAAGACGTAACTGTGACTGACATTTAACAGTGGAGTCTGCTGGTCTTAACCAAAGATGTATCTGTGTTTTACCTTTTCCTGTATTTACACTCCTCTTCCAGGCGCAACCACAACAAACCGCTCTTGAGCTTCAGACCAACATTCTATCGCTCGAGCTTTCCCAACGAAACCCAATCTGTATGTCCCGAAGTCAAGCTTTTATTTGGTCAAAATCCGCATATTTACGTTTCCGTGCTCCGTTTGTGCGGACCTTCGAGACCTGTGCAAAGCCGCATATTTACGTTTCCGTGCTCCGTTCGTCTGGATCTACGAGACCTGTGCAATAGCACAACCACTCTCTTCTATGCAGTCTCTCCGGGGCTTTAAATCATTTTAATCCCAATTTCCAACCGCCGTTCTGTCTGCCTTTAATGGCGGCGTGGGGGAAGCTAGAAAAACCCAAAAAAATACACTTCCAGAGAGAAACAGGAGGATTTACCACCTGGATTCACCGGGCAAGCTGATTGGATAGTTTCTCTGTATTCTTCCTGTTGGCCTATGATATACGTCTTTCGTTGCCAATAGTTAAAAAGCTTTATCAAATATATGTATAACTCATTGATATATCTGTGGCTTTATCATAGCAGTCTCTGATGTCAAAAGAATATGAAACTGTAATACATTTCTGCCGTCTTGTCTCAAATTATGAACCACGGAATATTGCATTACACCCCATTCCCGGAGCCACCATCATGGCGTTTGTTTCATGTCTGTATCTCAGCTGGTTATCTTTAAGCGATATTAGGTTGACGTCATCTTTTGGAGAAAAAAATAAATACTGCAGCAGTCTGCAGTGAAGGGCAGCTTGTGGTTATTAAAAAAGTAATCGATGGAAGTTCTAGACCTACATCAATCAACATAGCATTCACGACTCTTTTGCCAACGACAGACTGACCCTGCTTTAAACTTATTTGAAGCATTGACATCGCACATGACAAAGATTTAAGATCAAAGGCCTGATTACCTGCATGTCCACCAATGTTGTTTACATGTTGAAATGTCCTTGTGGTCTGTCTTACATACGGAAAACCCACAGAAGCCTTAAGACACGGATCTGTGAGCACCGCAGCAATATACGGACAGGTGAGACAAAACATCCGGTTGATGTTAATTTTGTACAAACTGGACATCCTATTAGTTCTCTGAGATACATTGGAATATAAATGGTCAAGATGTCACGCAGGGGATGGGACATTGAGAGGAAACTTATTCAAAGGGAATCTTTCTGGATCCACAGGCTCAACACACTGTCTCCTCTTGGCCTTAACGAGGAGTTTGACTTGAAACCGGTTTTATAGTTTCATTACGTCCAAATTGTGTGTTTAAAAACAAATCCTAAATGAACATTGTGTGAATATTGTATGTATATTACTGTACATATTGATTGCATTCCTTGTATATGATCATATATTTTGATACATTGAATGTTAATATTGTGAACCTACGTTATACATTTTTTACCACCTGTTTCAGGAAGTGATGTCACTGAGTATTGCCCCTATATATATGACCTTCCACCTGGGATATGGATGCCTGAAGAAGACCACTCAGTTCTCTGGAACTGTCCAGAGCAATAGGAACGCACGGAATCTTGAAATTCTCTGGAAATCCAGAAAAAAGTTTTATAGAAATGCCATATGTATTTAATGTAATATTTGCTCATATGATTTCTTTAAAAAATACATGCAATCTCTTGACTTTTTCTCTCAAATGAATAATAATAATAGCATTATCTTGGACATTTATATAAAAAAAAGTTTTTTCAATAACTCCAGAGAATGACAACCGTTTTCCGTAATTCAGAAATCCCACTAATTAATTACCGAATTTGTATGTGAGAGATGTGAATTGTTAAAAGTCTAACGCAGCTTTTTTTTTCTCTCAATATTAAATCATTTCTGGGTAACATTGTAGTACCTTACTGTGATTGTTTTCAATTACATTGGTCAAAAAGAAACAAAAATAGCTTCTTAGCAAAGAGTAATTTCTCAGGCAATAATTTTGCTAGGACTGTCTGGGAGTGGGGAGGGGAAAACTGAAAATTAGCTGTTATTGATAGAAAGGTTTGGAACTCTCTCTTACTTATTGGTCTATTAACTAATTTACCACATGGTGACGTCACAATGGAAGGCCAAAACTCCATCCTACCAAAACAGACTGAAATTTCAGGCGGTCTTTTCAAACAGCTCTTACACTTAAAGGGTATTATCATAATTTTCACAATGTCACCGTATTATCCCAACCTAATAGTGTGGAATTATATATAAAACACAGGGAAATCTAGTTTGACTTCACTGGGCCTTTAACAGTTGGTCTTTCTGAACAACCCTCTACTCAGGCCTAAAAAAAGTGGGCAGAAAGGTTGAACAAATAACTCTGCAAAATAAATAAGAATATCTATTTTATCGCACCCCATTTAAGAACTGTGTTCTCTGTGAGAGAACAACTGTGACCAAAAGAGCTTGGCTTATTCCTGTCCCACCTATGATACAGACATGTTCAGACATCAGGGATTTAATCATGGAGAAGTTACAGGCTCTCAGGGGCCACTTTCAGCTTGGGGCCAAACCGTGTTGTTTAGAGTACTTTCACCCTCCTCTCCAGCCAGCCACTTTCATCCTGACTGAGATTCTCATAAATAAGTGCTTTTTGAATGCTACCCCCTCCCATCTACTGTACAGTGTACATTATTGATTACTTGTTCTTAACTCCCATTGTTTATTCCAGTGCTCAAGTGGAAACCACTCCTTTCACTCTCGATTTTGTCATTATAATCAGTTGTGACTTTGTCATTCAGTGATTAATATGTAAAAAAAAAAAAAAATGGAGTACCAGTCCGCCACGCTATGAGTTGACATTATGGCTAAGAGATGAAGGAAAGCTAGATGACCTTAAGACAGAAAGAGCAACATACAAGACATGGGCTGTACAGGGGAAAAGCTGGCTGCAGTAAAAAGGAAAAACTGCTTTACATGGTAAACCTCCTCCCTACATCCCTTCTGGCCAATTTGCAGATTATTGTTTGCACATTATCATGCTAAATGTCCTTCAGTTACCAGTGCTTAAACCCATCCATAGAGAATTGAGCTGTGTCATTGTCTGCCTCGAACATGCAAGGTCCCCTACATTCACGCAGTCTCCCCTCACTCACTAGCTTATCTCTAAAAAGTCACTGGGCCATCTCTAAATGTGTCACATTCTCATCGTTCTAGGCTTGACTCACAAGCTCAGACCTATCTCTCCGTCTGTGTATGGGGTTTCTTCCCACTATGATGTATACTGAACAAAAATATAAACGCTAAATGCAACAATTTTACTGAGTTACAGTTCATATAAGGAAATCAGTCAATTGAAATTAATTTATTAGGCCCTAATCTATGGATTTCACAACTGGGCAGGGGCTCAGCCATGGGTGGACCTGGTAGGGCATTGGCCCACCCACTTGGGAGCCAGGCCCAGCCAATCAGAATGAGTTTTTCCCCACTAAAGGGCTTTACTACAGACAGAAATACTCAGTTTCATAAGCTGTCTGGGTGGCTGGTCTCAGACAATCCCGCAGGTGAAGAAGACAGATGTGGAGGTCCTTGGGCTGGCGTGGTTACACGTGGTCTGCGGTTGTGAGGCCGGTTGGACTTACTGCCAAATTCTCTAAAACAACGTTGGAGGCGGCTTATGGTAGAGAAATTAACATTCAATTATCTGGCAACAACTCTGGTGGACATTCATGTAGTCAGCATGCCAATTGCACGCTCCCTCAAAACTTGAGACATCTCTGGCATTGTGTGACAAACCTGCACATTTTAGTGGCCTTTTATTGTCCCCAGCACAAGGTGCACCTGTGTAATGATCATGCTGTTTAATCAGCTTCTTGATATGCCACACCTGTCAGGTGGATGGATTATCTTGGCAAAGGAGAAATGCTCACTAACAGGGAAGTAAACAAATTTGTGCACAAAATAAATAAGCTTTTTGTGCATATGGAAAATGTCTGGGATATTTTATTTCAGCTCATGAAACATGGAACCAACACTTTACATGTTGCGTTTATATTTTTGTTCAGTGTAATTCCAGTTTCAAACAGCAATATTGGGATTCTTTGAAGGGTCAAGGAAGCAAGTCTACTGCAAAGTTGGTTTCTAACAGTACCCATCCAACGTGACAGTAGCCGCTGCAGAGTCCCCAACAACCGGATGTTCCGGTTTTCAGGGGAAATGGAAAAAGAGCATGTGACGCAACTTCTGCTTTTGGACATTAACAAGGCGACACTCCATCTTAACTCCTCCTCCACATTTACTGGAATGGTTGAACAGTGGAGAAGAGAACCTCCCCCGACAGTGTTTTTTCTTCTAGTCAAGACTAGTATATGGGGAATCTAGCTTCAGGTGTTTCTTTAATGCCTGCTACGTTAGCTTAACTAACGTGACAGTAAACAACCAAATTTGAACCAAAAGTGATGTGGGGTAAGCAGGGCACAACACGACAAATATGTACAAGGCGTAGGATAACACTGCAGGGTAAAGGATCCTCTCACCACAATTGGAACAACCTTCTTTCCAGTCGCTTTAATTGTGTGTGTGTGTGTGTGTGTAGTTACGAGCCGGTGTAACTGTCAAAATGGAAGGCACTGGACTCTGAATTGAGGTCATTTTTGTCACATTATCAAAAGGTCCATACACACTCAAAGCTGATTGGGCTAAATGTGTAAGGTCTATTGGTTTTGACAAGACAAACAGGCGATGCCTTGCTCCCAGGCTGTAACACACATATAGACACTACAGGGAGAAAACCTTTCCATCCGAATTACCTAGGGAGAAGCCATTCTAGTCAGTGCCAGCAGTAATGGAGACAACCAGCAGTGCAAGGACAAGAGGTGGAAGAAGCAGACAGGTCTTTGTAGAAGCGGTTTCTTGTTTAGTGGTAGCTCTGATGCAGCAGCGTTGTCTGGTTAGTAAAGTACGTTGTGTTTTCGCCCTGTCAACCCCATACAATGCACAAAAGCTGTGCTAGCTCTGCTCAGGTGGTCAAAGTGTATTACTCAAGTGGCACAACTGAACTCCATTGGTAAAGCACAATAAAGAAATCAGCTAAATTTGTTAAGTGCAGCAATGCGCATACAGATTCAGTGTTATTATAGAAGAATGAGACATCGAGTGACATTAATAACAGTTATTGTCATAAAAACAAATATAAGCACCCATTATAGTAGTGGCAAAGGAAAACTTTGAATAAAAACTATATTCTTTGTCATCAAAATAGGCAACAGCATGATTCATAAAAATACATCGCTTGTTAAAGGAAATTAATTCCTAATAATGACAGTTCAAAGTTGAGTGTCAGAACCGTGCAGGCTAACAAAATTATAGTTTACATATATAACTGACAAGATAAAGGAAACACCAACATAAAGTGACTTAATAGGACGTTGGGCCAGAACAGCTTGAATGCACCTTGGCATAGATTCTACAAGTGTCTGGAACTTCGAGGGATGCGACACCATTCTTCCACGAGAAATTCCATCATTTGGTGTTTTGTTGATGGTGGTGGAAAACGCTGTCTCAGGCACCGCTCCAGAATTTCCCATAAGTGTTCAGTTGGGATGAGGTCTGGTGACAGACGGCCATGGCATATAGTTTACATTGTTTTCATGCTCATCAAACCATTCAGTAACCACTCGTGCCCTGTGGATGGTGGCATAGCCATAGTAGCCAAAATAATGGCCTGCCCAGCATTTTTATACACACCCCTAGGCATGATGGGATGACAATTGCTTAACTCAGGTACCACACCTGTGTGGAAGCACCTGCTTTCAATAGACTTTCTACCTCTCATTTACTCACGTGTTTCCATTACTTTGGCAGTTACCTGCATCTCTCTTTCTTTGTAATAAGCAAATCACCCCAAAAAAAACAAAGAAAAAATAATAACCACTTGCATGTCTCACAAAAAAAAAGGTTTGAAGGCCGCAGGACATTTTCCTTTTGCTTTTCTTAAATTGTTAAAAGAAAGCAAAAATAGTGCAAGAGGTAATGGTACAATTGGATGCTTAAAGTTGGTGATGCAGATGTGACGCAGCATGATCCAGGAGAAGCGGAGTGGGTCTATCCATACGGAGAGGTCGGACAAACCAGTTGGCGTTTATTCCATTATAACGTCCTCCGTCCCTAAATCAAAACACATCCACTGAAGGGAGCCAGGCTCCAACGGACTAGCTTTTCCATGCTAGACAGAAAAGTTAAACCCCATGATGCCTGACATTCCCCCCAGAATAGAGATCAAACTAAGACAAACAGATATACACAGCGGAATATACCACCTGCGCATGCCTTTTATTTTCAGGGCTGGCACGTCCTCTGTAATATAGAATAATTATCTTTCATTGGTTGGGACGCCCTCCTATCCCGGTGCGTCAGTTAATTTTGTCCCCCCCCATGTCCCCATCTACTAGGTCTGTGAGCCACGGACTGAGGCGTCGCCGTCCGGACTGAGGGCGGCTGGGCGGCCCTGCGCCAACACACTGGCGGTAACAGGGGGCAACTGCCCCACCTCACTCACAAGGTTCTCATACTCGCTGCTGTCATCATCATCATCATCATCATCTTCCTCCTCGTCGTCATCCTCTTGCCCTGCGGCCTGTCTGTCCAGGGAGTCAGAGCTGGATCCGTCCCCGTTTCCCAGGTAGGGCGTACTGGGGCTTGGACCAGCACTGAGGCCCAGACCCAGTGGGCTGGGAGAAGGGTGGCCTGGGGAGCCCACAGCCTGGGGCCGGGGGAGCAGCGCAGCACTGGTAGGGGAGGACGAGGAGGGGAGAAGCGAGTCGTCCTGCAAGGAGAGGAAGTCTGCGTAGGCAGGAGGGTTTGCGGAAGGACCTGGCCGCTCGGGGGTGGATGGGGAGTGGAAGGCCACTCTGGACAGGAGGGAGGTCTCCGGGGGCTCTGTGTTCTCCTCAGGAGTGGGACGTGGCTCAGGGTTCTGCGCCTCCTGGAGTCCTGAAGGACAGAAAGAGACAAATAGGCTAAGATTAAAAGACAGGTTCAATAATTTGAGCAGCCAAATTCAAACCCAAATAAGTTACATACTTCTCTCTTCCTCCGTGGTTTTTCGTTTCCTGAGAACAATTTGCTGTTTGAGTTTGTTCACCTCCTCCTGGACTTTCTCTTTCACACGTTCACTCTGCTCAACCTCTCCACATACAGCCTGAAACAGGAAAAAAGCTAGCAATTCAAGAATCATATTATCACTATTTTTCACTCAACCCGTTGAATTTTTCCACATTTTGTTTTGTTACAGCCGAATTTAAAATGTATAAAATTGAGATTAGTGACACACAATAACCCATAATGTGAAAGTGGAATTTTGTTTTTAGAAATGTTTACAAAATCATTAAAAATGAAAAGCTGAAGAGTCAAAAGGTATTCAACCCTTTGTTCTAGAAAGCCTTAATAAGTTCAGTAGTAAATATTTGCTTAACAAATCACATAATAACTTGCATTGACTCACTGTGTGCAATAGTGGTTTACATGATTTTAGTTATGAATACCCCATCTCTGTACCCCAGACATAGAATTTGGTAAGGCCCCTCTGTCGAGCGGTGAATTTCAAGCAGATGTTCAGGTTTTCCAATGCCTCGCAAAGGGCACCGATTGGTAGATCGGCAAAAAATAAAAATAAAAGCATACACCGAATATCCCTTTGAGCATGGTGAAGTTATTTATTACACTTTGGATGGCGTATCAATACACCCAGTTACTACAAAGATACAGGCATCCTTCCTAACTCAGTTGCCGGAGAGGAAGGAAACCGCTATGGGATTTCACCATGAGGCCAATACACAGGAGTTTGGTGGCACCTTAATTGGGGAGGACTTAATTGGCTTGTGGTAATGGCTGGAGCGGAGTAGGTGGAATGGTATCAAATACATGGTTTCCATGTGTTTGATGCCATTCCATTCGCTCCGTTCCGGCAATTATTATGAGCCATCCTCCCCTCAGCAGCCTCCTGTGGGCCAATAGTAATTTTAAAACAAAGAAGGAAGCCTGTACAGAATACTCTGTACTGCTATTCCCTGTATATAGCCATGTTATTTTTACTCTATATTGTTATTCACTGTGTATTTATTCCTCGTGTCACTATTTTAAAAAATGTCTTGTTAAAAGGATCCGTAAGTAAGCATTTCACTGTTAGTCTACACCAGATGTTTACGTAGCATGTGACAAATAAAATGTTATTGGATTTGAATAAAGATATTCCAAAACATGCATCATGTTTGCAAGAAGGCACTAAATTAATACTGCAAAAAATTAGGCAAAGAAAATGAACTTTTTGTCCTGAATACAAAGCATTAAGTTCGGGGCAAATCCAACACAACACTGAGTACCACTCTTCATATTTTCAAGCGTGGTGGCTGGCTGCATCTGGTTATGAGTATGCTTGTCATCGGCAAAGACTACAGAGTTTTTTTGTGGATAAACATAAACGTCATAGAGCTAAGCACAGGCAAAATCCTAGAGGAAAACCAAGTTCAGTCTGCTTTCCGACCCTGGAAGATAAATTCACCTTTCAGCAAGGCAATAACCTAAAACACAAGGCCAAATCTACACTGGAGTTGCTTAACAAGATGACATTGAATGTTCTTGAGTGGCCTAGTTACAGTTTTGACTTAAATTGGTTTGAAAATCTATAGCAAAACTTGAAAATGGCTGTCTAGCAATGATCAACAACCAACTTGACAGAGCTTGAAGAATTTTTGTAATAAATATATTACAAAAATATTGTATAATCCAGGTGTGCAAAGCTCTTAGACTTACACAAAAATATTCACAGCTGTAATTGCTGCCAAAGGTGTTTTTAACATGTATTGACTCAGGGGTTTAATACATCTAAATCAGGATATATTAGGGTTTTATTTTTCATACATTTTTGACAGAGTATTTTGTGTAAAAATAACAATTAAATTCATTTTAAAATCGCACTTTGTAATGCAACAAAATGTAGAAAAGGTCAGGGGGGTTGAATACTTTCTGAAGTCACTGTAGCTATGGTGTCAACCAAAGCACCACATTGCTGTTTATGCAAGTATAGTATGTGACTTGTGTCATGACTATTGTCATGATATTATGACTCTCTCCTTGGTGAGGATCAAAGGTGCCAGATCAGCTTGGCAAATGACTGACAGATAGCCAGACCCCCCCTCTCTCCCACAGGAGAGGAGAGGGGGGTGTTGGGCCGGTTTTATGACTCTTAACAACCGGTCATAAATAGTTTGGAACATTATTCCTGACGTCCAAATGTTTGGAATGGTCAGTGGGGACCTAAATAATAATCATGGCATATTGTTTATTATTTGTGATGTCATTAAGGATGGTATAAATAAATAACTGTAACTCTGAAAGCGTACACATTGTAGTTATCAAGTTTACATCTAAATGTAGTATAAAATATATGATGAATAATTGTTTTATATAAACTTTTGCCCAGTCAGCACAGACATTGTGTTGGCGTGATGGAACGTCCCCTTTTTACCCGAATATAAAAGCCTTGGTAACGAAATTTACATTAGACCAGAAAACGTGAGTGGTGACTGCACGTTTAGAATGGTTAGAACTTTGAATGAGAAAGACCAGGAAGCATGGAGCTGTGGCTACACGGCTTAAAATGGTTAAACCAGAAAGACCAGCCGACGTAAAGCACGAGCTCACGTTACAAATGGTTGAACCGCTACAGACCAGCAGACGTGCAGTGGGAGCTGAACGTTACAAATGGTTGACACTGTAAGACCAGGAAATGTGAGACGTTAGTCCACATGTTTGAAATGGTGAGAAACTCTGAAACTCTCAATCTCTACACAAGAAGAAGAAACTCACTTGACCATAGCATTACCAGTCTGCAGCTGGCATGTAAAGTAGTCTAGAACTTTCACTAAAGACACGAGTTGGGAAGGATAACCCCATCTCAGATAACCGTTGATACATCTGAAGTATCTGGCCATAACAACCACTTCACTACCAGAGAAGCTCTACAAAGGACATTGTGACCTCTGGTGGACAAACCAGAGCCTTACACCCATAGGAGAAGACATTCTACACGTAAATACATTGCATTTGTTACCCAAACAGGCAGTGGTTAGGGTGCTAAGTATTCTGATTACCGTGAGCGTAGTTTCCAAATGTACGTACGATAAGTTTGACTCTCTTTGTGCCTTTATCCCTCCTTCTATTGACCCTTTTAGATAACCAAGCAGTCATGCTGTTGTTAGTCCGCTAGGGACTTTACTTATGTATTAAGTATGTATGTATTCTGTGTTATTACTTGGTTAACTAGTAAATAAATAATTAAGCCAATGTGTATATTGCTGACCCATAAGTAAGGTTAGGGTTCTGGCAGGTTCAAGGATAATGTGACGTTCAGAATGAGACTGATGAGGTAATGATTAATAAGTGACTGTTATCGATATATAAAACACACACACACACACACACACACACACACACACACACTACCGGTCAAAAGTTTTAGAACACCTACTCATTCAAGGGTTTTCTTTCTTTTTACTATTTTCTACATTGTAGAATACATTTACATTTTAGTCATTTAGCAGACGCTCTTATCCAGAGCGACTTACAGTTAGTGAGTGCATACATTTTCATACTGGTCCCCCGTGGGAATCGAACCCACAACGCTGGCGTTGCAAGCACCATGCTCTACCAACTGAGCTACACGGGACATACAACAGTATTAACATTAACATACACTGTAGGGACTCCGGAGGACATTTTGGTGGGTAGTCAACAGTCCCCGATCTACCCCTTGAGTCATGGTCAACGTTTCGAGTAGTGAAGACATCAAAACTATGAAATAACACATATGGAATCATGTAGTAAATAAAAAAAAGTGTTAAACAAATCTAAATATAATTTATATTTGAGATTCTTCAAATAGCCACCCTTTACCGTGATGACAGCTTTGCACACTCTTGGCATTCTCTCAACCAGCTTCATGAGGTAGTCACCTGGAATGCATTTCAATTAACAGGTGTGCCTTGTTAAAAGTTCATTTGTGGAATTTCTTTCCTTAATGCGTTTGAGCCAATGAGTTGTTGTGACAAGGTAGGTGGGGTATACAGAAGATAGCCATATATGGTAAAAGACCAAGTCCATATTATGGAAAGAACAGCTCAAATAAGCAAAGACAAACGACAGTCCATCATTACATGAAGGTCAGTCAATACAGAACATTAAGAACTTTTAATGTTTCTTCAAGTGCAGTCGCAAAAACCATCAAGCACAGTAATGGAACTGGCTCTCATGAGGACCGCCACACGCTTTTCCAACAGCCTTGAAGGAGTTCCCACATATGCTGAGCACTTGTTGGCTGCTTTTCCTTCACTCTGCGGTCCGACTCATCCCAAACCATCTCAATTTGGTTGAGGTCGGGGGATTGTGGGGGCCAAGTCATCTGATGCAGCACTCCATCACTCTCCTTCTTGGTAAAATAGCCCTTACACAGCCTGGAGGTGTGTTGGGTCATTGTCCTGTTGAACAATAAATGATAGTCCCACTAAGCCCAAACCAGATGGGATGGCATATCGCTGCAGAATGCTGTGGTAGCCATGCTGGTTAAGTGTGCCTTGAATTCTAAATAAATCACAGACTGTGTCACCAGCTAAGCACACCCACACCATAACACCTCCTCATCCATGCTTTATGGTGGGAAAGACACATGCGGAGATCATCCGTTCACCAACACCGCGTCTCACAAAGTAATGGCGATTGGAACTAAAAATCTCCAATTTGGACTCCAGACCAAAGTACACATGTCCACTGGTCTAATGTCCATTGCTCGTGTTTCTTGGCCCAAGCAAGTCTCTTCTTATTATTGGTGTCCTTTAGTAGTGGTTTCTTTGCAGCAATTTGAACATGAAGGCCTGCTTCACACAGTCTCCTCTGAACAGTTGATGTTGAGATGTGTCTGTTACTTCAACTCTGTGAAGCATTTATTTGGGCTGCAATTTCTGAGGCTGGTAACTCTAATTAACTTATCCTCTGCAGCAGAGGAAACTCTGGGTCTTCCATTCCTGTGGCGGTCCTCATGAGAGCCAGTTCCATCACTGCGCTTGATGGTTTTTGCGACTGCACTTGAAGAAACGTTCAAAGTTCTTGAAATGTTCCGTATTGACTGACCTTGATGGAATAATGGACTGTCGTTTCTCTTTGCTTATTTGAGCTGTTCTTGCCATAATATGGACTTGGTCTTTTACCAAATATGGCTATCTTCTGTATATCCCCCCTACCTTGTCACAACAACTGATTGGCTCAAACAAATTAAAAAGGAAAGAAATTCCACAAATTAACTTTTAAGAAGGCACACCTGTTAATTGAAATGCATTCCAGGTGACTACCTCATGAAGCTGGTTGAGAGAATGCCAAGAGTGTGCAAAGCTGTCAACAAGGCAAAGGGTGGCTATTTGAAGAATCTCAAATATAAAATATATTTTGATTTGTTTAACTTTTTTTTAATTACTACATGATTCCACATGTGTTATTTCATAGTTTTGATGTCTTCACTACTATTCTACAACATAGAAAATAGTAAAAATAAAGAAAACCCTTGAATGAGTAGGTGTTCTAAAACTTTTGACCGGTAGTGTATATCTTCTAAGAGTTTAATTCGTGAGATGGTAACTCGTTAAACAACTTCTTCCGTGGTGCCCCAAATTCCTAATGAGTTCATTGTTACATGATTAATTTAAAATCGGGTAACAATTAAACATAGTTAGTTGATTCGATAAATAACTGTCATCAGACTAATGAAAGTCACGTCACAACACTTGTATCAATTGAATGGTATGAATAGGAAATTTGCTGGCAGCCAACTCACTTGCACTTTATCTTGTAGTGCACCGTAGACTTGAAAAATTGTTCTGATATCCTTCATCACACCGTCTTTGTCAAAGAATTCAGCCCTGCAAAACATACAGCACATCCCATTTCCATCAAACATGATTCTCAATACTAAAGAATTAACGAGTTGACAGTGCCTACATGTGGGAGACACTCACCCATGCTCTTTGATGACCTTGGCATAGTTGAGTGAGGTGTTGGGGACAGAGGAGACTTTGTATTCCTGCTGGCTGGTGTTGCCCAGGTTCGGGATGCTGAGGGTCACCCTCTGGTTGTACCTGCTGGGTGGAACCAGAGAGTTAGTCTGATGATACACTACAGGCAGCCTAGCTCAAAATACCCTTACGCCCATTAATGGCTGGGGCAGCAACAGTATACTACATTGCTTTGATTGATGCCCAGATCCAATGGATCTAGTTGAGAGTTCAGAAGATGTAATAATCTGCTAATGTCCAGTTTCACCCACACAATCCCTCCAGGCCTCCACCAACCCACTCTGAGCCCTCGAGCCACAGACAGTAGTATTTAAGTCCCCAGCTTGATTCCAACACCCAAGCCTTGAATCCCTACAGACCTCCCGCTGCGCTGTCCATCTGACCCTAGATATAGAATGGCTAGACCTTACATAGTTGTTTAATCAATGTATGATGTATTTGAACGGTCCTTCTTTAAGGAAACCAGTCATGTGAACATTAAGACATTCCGACTCTTAAAATGTAAGATACTGTAGGACCAAGGGACATTTAAACTCTAATGTAATATTATCATTATATTGTCTATTGTATATTTGTTTAATATATAGATATTTTAATAGTGTGTTACATTGTAATGACATATTGATGTTGATTGTTTTCTGTCCAGGGACTACAGAAAAATCTGGTGCAATGGCATGTTGTACAAGGTCCCTGACAAATACATAAAGGAATAAACTAAATAAATGATATGCCTATGCACCTGAGGTGCCTCCACAACTAGCAACCATTTTGTCTGAAAGGAGAGGCCACTACTGTTCGCCACCTTAGTGGAATCTGTGCCACTGGGTCTTTCTGCTTTTATCCAACTCTCACATACATTGACCTGCCTGCACAGGGTGAGCAACAGCCTGGGAATAAACACAGAGAGGAGGCTCAACAGCCAATTTAATGTACAGTTTGCATGTGTGGATTGTTAAAGGGATACTTCAGGATTTTGGCAATGAAGCCCTTTATCTAATTCCCCAGGGTCAGATGAACTCATGGATACCATTTTGACGTGTCTACGTGCAGTTTGAAGGAAGTTGCTAACTAGCATTAGCACAATTGCTAATGTTCCTGTAGACTTCCAGTCAGTGCACTAACGCTAGTTAGCATTGGCTCACGAAACTACCTCCAACTTCCTTCATACTGGACACAGATATAAAAACAATATCCACGTGTTCATCTGACTCTGGGGAAGTATATAAAGGGCTTCATTGCCAAAATCCCTAAGAATCCCTTTAAGGGTGTGTGGATTGTTCAGCATCGCCAACATATGCACCAGCCTGTTTGTGCATGCTGTTCGGTGCATATAGCTACGTGTGGGTGGTCCTACCTGCGGTTGGGTCTGAACAGCACATACTCCAGGGCGTGTGTGGAGTTGTTGGCTGTGGAGATGAAGCTAAAGAGGAGAAAGACTAGGTCGGGCACACCCAGGAGCTGGGTCAGCTGCTTATGGATGATCTGTTCCCTGAACGACATCTGCTGCTGCGTGTTCCTCCTGAACCTGTACCAGCCGATGACATTCTACACAGGGGGGTCAAGTAAAAGATGCACAGACACTGTTTTAGCTAGATACTACTGGCCAATAATACCAAAAAAATTTAATACAAATAGACCTACAATAAATACTCACTTTCCGTCTGTCTTTAAGAATTCTGTTAAGACTCTCTTCATTGACTTGTCCAGCATAATCATAAAAGCTGGTGGGGGAAAGATACAGACAAAAAGTCAATTTCCTCACAGTAGCTCTGCATTAGTTACTCAAAACTTCTGGTGGGGTGGGGCCATCTACTGTTCACTGACAATTACATCACTCATTTGTTGAATGGAAGTACTGTGCGGTATTTGGCCTACAATGTGCATGATGGCATGATCAAGACAAAGCTTCATCTCAGATTGGATAAATAATGTATCAGATACATCACTAGTCTAGGCTAATTATATTCGAGCCCATAACTTTAATAGTTTGCACATAAACCAAGCAATCATTTGGAAAAACCATTTAACGAAAAGTAACGTCACAAAATGTCATTAAGGACAACAAATTCAATATAATTTTTTATAATATAATATCTTACCTAAATAGCTGTGCACAAGGTTCATGATTGTGGACTTCTGTTTAAAAAAAGAACCCAGCAAATGTATGGTTATTAAACACCATCATATATTGTTAGTCTAATGTCATCCCGTGTAGCTCAGTTGGTAGAGCATGGCGCTTGTAACTCCAGGGTTGTGGGTTTGACTCCCAAGGGGGACCAGTATGAAAATGTATGGACTCAATACTGTAAGTCGCTCTGAATAAGAGCTTCTGCTAAATGACTAAAATGTTTTTTTAAATGTAAATCCCACCACTATAAATGTTGAGATGCCTACGATTGTAAGACTTTAGACAGCCTACAGTAATATTGCATACAAAACACATTACCCAGAGACTAGCTACATAACATATTGAACAGCTGCTGTAAAGGTCTTCCACTTTAAACAGAAAAAACAACAAGAGACACTCCTTTTGATCTGAAACCTGCCATTCTAGTTTGACAGAATTCCACAGTAGCATGGAGCATATAATCCGTCAAGACAAGCCTGGAAACAAATAGGTTGGTTTCTTTGACTTGGCTACCCAAGGCCTTACCTACTACTTGGAGTAGTTCAGAACTGCTGATCTGTGTATCACTGATGCTGACAGTTTCCTCTTGCCTAACTTCTCCTAAAAGGAATCCCTCCTGTAGGAGCAAAAAGTTGTTTCTAATTATAAAACGTGAAATAGGCCTAGATAGAGAAACAATCAACATATTGGGCAGAAGTCAATTACTAATCCTACAATGACTCATACAGCACTGTTTGAGGCCTGACACTTTAAGCTCTCCCTTCACATTGTCAAATCAAATCATGTGTCAAATGTCATGTGAAACATTAGGCAGCATCGACATGCAACTCAGTTTGCTGACAGGTGTCAATCCAGTCTTATATCTAATGGTAAACAAAAACTTGTGTGGCTTGAATGGGTGATGACTTATTTGATCAATTCACTTCCTAGTTGTCCAACTAGCTAGCTTGCTAACTGTGTGGTAACATTGCTAGAATAAATTACTCAACAACAAAAAATACAACAAACAATTACTTAGCAAGAAATATGGAGCTACATTTTTAGCCAGTTAACATTAGCTAGCTAGATAATTTGACATGACTAGCTAACTGGCTACAGTAGATAATGCGGAAACAATCTAGATAGCTAGCTTGCTCTATCTTTCTGATAATGATATGACCAGAAGCTAACTAGTTCATTTGTAGTACTTGCTGTGCAGAAGGTGATGCAATTGACATTTTTCAAATATAGTTAACCAACTAACTAACTATGGCTACATCAATGTTGCATTGTCAAAAAAAAATATATACAGTCGACACCACGGAAGTCAGTTGGGTTGACATAGCTAGCATAGCAGGCTAGCCAACTAGCTAGCAAATGTCTCGCTATGTAAGTGATTGAGCTAAATTTGCAACTAGCTAGCAACAGGAAGATGACACTGGGAAATACACTGAGTTTATGCCTGAGAATAACATCCAAATATACACCCGTTGTAACTAAACAAATGTATGCACTCTCTCCCAATTCATTAAAATGTTTCCTGTACTTACATGATCAGAGTTGCTGTTAGCGCTGTGATAACACACAGAACTAAAAGTATAGCCCGAAATGGATGCCGCCATGATGGAAACATCCCATCTATACCTCAATGATACCACCACCACCACCACCCCCTCCCCCTGCGGTTGCACCACAGATAGAACAATGAGCTAGATGTTTAACCGGATGTCTAAATATGAAGCATCCGGTTGGCGGTTCAACTCACCACCAAATATGGCCCAGCAGTGGAGAAGGATGGATTTTGGCCGACATTCGGCTAATTTTCTCATCGATGAAACATTTTATCTCCATACAGTTTTATGTTTCCAAAACTAAAATATGTTACGAATAGAGTGGACTGTTTATTAGACTTTACCCTTTGCCAATTTCTTTTTAAAATGGCGTTGTTTAGAAGGAGTGCAAGGGCGAATTGAGTTAATGCACACGCGCACTTCACAGAGTAGGCGTTCCCTAACGGACAAATCAAAATACATGCTAGAACGCGTCAATAGGATCTCGCTAGCTCGTCCTTGGCTTTGCCCACCTCCTTGTTTGTTCTGCCTACTATGATTAATTTGCTCCCATTGGAAACGACAGGTTGTGGTCTATCTTGAGTTACTTATACAACTATCTTTGGTTGCACGCTCGCTCCTTAGGGCGTCATGAACATCATGGGAAACTTCTCTGACTGTGCATGTATGATTTTGTGTGTATTGTTATAAACGATAACGCATATCGCTTACTTTACGTTGACTAACTAGCTATTCCTCTTAATATGTGCACATGAAAGTCGAGGAAGACGTGTTGATGCTTGCTTCCTGCCAGCGTGTGTTACGTTGCTAGCTAGCGTTAGCTATTTTAGTATATACAGGAAGAAGCTAGCTATCTACCTGGCATGGAATCCATTGAACGCACGCGTGGCTGTCAAACTTCCTCGAAAATCGAAGAGGACTTGGTCAAAGATGATTTTACACCCTCGAAGCTCGGAACGAAAGAATAGTGAGTGTTCCAAAATGACACATCAATGTTCTCCTTGCCCAGCATAATTGCTAATGTTACATTTGTATTAGTATTTTTTGTATTTATTAGGGATCCCCATACGTTTCCTGGGGTCCAAACACATTAAGGCACTGTTCTTCGCCACTATTTTTTAGAAACGTTGTATCCTTCTGTTTCTAGCAAGGTGTTACATTATTTCCATTTATTTTTTAGCTGGGATGATGCGTACCAGAGGGAATTGCAGACATTTAAAGACATTGGAGACGTCGGTGAGATATGGTAAAGATAATACTGGTTATAGTGTAAATGGATCTGTGCAGCCCTATATCAACTTACAATGGATTGGAGAGGTGTTCAGAAGGGTCGAACTAATGTCTATGGGTGGAACGTTCATTTGCCTCCAACACTTTGCCCCAGTGTACCACCTACTACAATATCCAGCTACCAAGGACACATTTGGTCAAAGTTTATACAGTTGTCATTGTGCTGTACTGTGCCCCATCTCTATTTCCTAAGGTTTGGAGAAGAGAGTATGGACCGTGTACTGCGGTGGATGGAAAAAGAGGGAATCCCAGAAGATGCTGCTGTACTTGATATTGGCACAGGGAATGGTGTCCTTTTAGTAGAACTGGTAGGCTTTGAAAAAAATTGAAAGTTGTGTAATTACTATGCTGTAAAAATGCCTATTAGGCATACACACCTGTAGCATATACTGAATGTACAAAACATTAAGAACACCTGCTCTTTCCATGACATAGACTGACCAGGTGAAAGCTAAGATCCCTTATTGATGTCACTTGTTAAATTCACTTCAATCAGTGTAGATGAATTGGAGGAGACAGGTTAAAGAAGGACTTTTAAGCCTTGAGACATGGATTGTGTATGTGTGCCATTCAGAGGGTAAGTGTGTGAAGAACTGCAACGCTGCTGTTTTTTCCACGCTCAACAGTTAGCCCTGTGTATCAAGAATGGTCCACCACCCAAAGGACATCCAGCCAACTTGACACAACTGTGGGAAGCATTCGAGTCAACATGGGCCAGCATCCCTGTGGAGTGCTTTTGACACCTTGTAGAGTCCATGCCCTGATGAATTGAGGCTGTTCTGAGGTCAAAAGGGGGGTGCAACTCAATATTAGGAAGGTGTTCCTAATGTTTTGTACACTCAGTGTAGGACAACATTAGCTTGAATGCTTTCTTCACCTATGTCAATCATTTTTGCCTTTGCATGACTATTCATGTTCTTTATGCATTCTGATTTTTTTTTTCTTCTCTAGGCCAAAAGTGGATACACACATCTCACAGGAATAGATTATTCTGCAGCTTCTGTTGAACTTGCAAGAAGTGTACTGCAGACAGAAGACTGTTCTAATGTGGAAGTCAAGGTAAGCCCTACCTGCTGTGTGTGTAGAAATGATAATCGCTACAGTAACACTACAGTAACAGCTGTATTAATTGCTGTTGCACAGTACATTAGCAGGCCTAATAGCATTGTAATTGCAGTGCACAGTAATGGAGTTGAGCGGTTTTTGTTATTACAAGTGGTAAGGGAGAGAACCTATTTCTCTTTTGCAATAACAAAAAACACACTTAGTGTTTTGGCCATGTGTATACCAGCAATTGTTATGTGCAAGGGACACATGCTTACAGCAGATGGTATACTTCAAATCAAATCAAATGTTATTGGTCACATGCGCAGAATACAACAGGTGCAGACATCACAGTGAAATGCTTACTTACAGCCCTTAACCAACAGTGCATTTATTTTTAACAAAAAAAGTAAAAATAAAACAATAACAAAAAAAGTGTTGAGAGAAAAAAAAGAGCAGAAGTAAAATAAAATAACAGTAGGGAGGCTATATATACAGGGGGGTACCGTTGCAGAGTCAATGTGCGGGGGCACCGGCTAGTTGAGGTAGTTGAGGTAATATGTACATGTGGGTAGAGTTAAAGTGACTATGCATAAATAATTAACAGAGTAGCAGCAGCGTAAAAAGGATGGGGTGGGGGGGCAGTGCAAATAGTCCGGGTAGCCATGATTAGCTGTTCAGGAGTCTTATGGCTTGGGGGTAGAAGCTGTTGAGAAGTCTTTTGGACCTAGACTTGGCACTCCGGTACCGCTTGCTGTGCGGTAGCAGAGAGAACAGTCTATGACTAGGGTGGCTGGAGTCTTTGACAATTTTGAGGGCCTTCCTCTGACACCGCCTGGTATAGAGGTCCTGGATGGCAGGAAGCTTGGCCCCAGTGATGTAGTGGTCTAAGGCACTGCATCTCAGTGCTTGAGGCGTGCGTCACTACAGACCCCCTGGTTCGATTCTAGGCTGTATCATAACCAGCCGTGATTGGGAGTCCCATAGAGCGGTGCACAATTGACCCAGTGTCGTCCAGGTTTTGCCGGTGTAGGCCGTCATTGTAAATAAGAATTTGTTCTTAACTAACTTGCCTAGTTAAATAAAGGTAAAATAAAATAAATACTTAACAGTTGGTGGTACTATTGGACTGTATTGTGAGACCTATGCACAGACACCTACACACACGTCCATACAGTATGTCAATACCTCATACTTATTCATTATACAGTCATATTTTAATCAATTAAGAACATTTATATTGGTCACTAATGCTTTGGAAGAAAATAGGTGTGGTGGACTGCATATATTTGACATAAATGTCTGTCAGAATGATAATTTCATGAATAAAAACTGTTTGTTTCATTTTTTTATGATTAAGCATACTGTAATGGTAATAATGCCACATGTGCAGGACTGGAATATAAACATTTCCATTTCCAACGTTTATCCACATCCCACTACTCCATCCCAGTAATATTATGTTTAGGACTGTGGGTCTCTTGGTTGGACCCCAGACCACAGACAAACCCAGCCATTGATGCTTAGCTCTGCATGAATTCTCCAACCGCCAGTGACACAATCTAGCTTTCAGCGCACCATATCCCCTAGCCTAGGGCTGTTGCCATGAGGGGAAACTCTCCTGTGTTTACCTGGCATGTTGGAGGGGTAGCAGAGAGGTGTTAAAAGTAATGGGACTCCGCCTGGCTTTGGATTCAGCCACATTGTGGCCGGGCGAGCTGACGGGATTTAACACATCTGCAGGAAAACATGTGCAAGAAAAACAGGTTTTAAATGCCACTCATCCATATGATACCAAACCTAGGGATGAGTGAGGTTTCCTCCCCCATACACACACACACACACATGTATAGTCTCTTACTGTACACCTTCCTCTGGAGCAATGTTCCCTCTAAATTCTTCGGCACTGAGCAAATTTCAGGTCTGCTGAGAGCAAACTTGAACGTTGTGAAAATTCTGTGCAACTTCCAGCGCTCGTTTACTGTGAACACTGAGGCTGTACCCACTTTAAGTTACAGTTTAACAGCGGCCAAGTAGGCTACTGTGGCTATTTGAGCATAATATAGGCCTACCAGAGTGGCCTACCATAAAAAACAATGGAGAAAATGCATCCCATACCATTTTAACATGGAAATAGCCTAGTCATTCAGCCTAAAATAGCAGATAATGTGTGGTGTTTGATGTAGGCCTACATTCCATGAGACTTTAAAAAATATATATGCAGGGCTTGACATTAACCTGTTTATCCACTTGTCCTTCAGACAAGGAGGTGACTGAAAATGTTGTTGTTTGATGCAAGAAACCACTTTACAAAATAAAATGCATTATTGTTCTCATACTAATTATTACAGAGAATCAGACAAATTATGCTACCCTCTGCCTATTGGCTATTTAGCTTATTCAAGCATGTCTCAAAATACAACACTGCAAAAAAAAAAAGCTCTTTACCTGACTTGCTTTTCAAAGAAATCAAATAAAATTTTATTGGCCACATGCGCCGAATACAACAGGTGCAGACATTACAGTGAAATGCTTACTTACAGCCCTTAACCAACAGTGCATTTATTTTTAATAAAAAAGTAGAATAAAACAAAAAAGTGTTGAGAAAAAAAGAGCAGAAGTAAAATAAAATAACAGTAGGGAGGCTATATATACAGGGGGGTACCGGTGCAGAGTAAATGTGCGGGGGCACCGGCTAGTTGAGGTAGTTGAAGTAATATGTACATGTGGGTAGAGTTAAAGTGACTATGCATAAATAATTAACAGAGTAGCAGCAGCGTAAAAAGATGGGGTGGGGGGGCAGTGCAAATAGTCCGGGTAGCCATGATTAGCTGTTTAGGAGTCTTATGGCTTGGGGGTAGAGGCTGTTGAGAAGTCTTTTGGACCTAGACTTGGCACTCCGGTACCGCTTGCCATGCGGTAGCAGAGAGAAGTCTGACTAGGGTGGCTGGAGTCTTTGACAATTTTGAGGGCCTTCCTCTGACACCGCCTGGTATAGAGGTCCTGGATGGCAGGAAGCTTGGCCCCAGTGATGTACTGGGCCGTACGCACTACCCTCTGTAGTGCCTTACGGTCGGAGGCCAAGCAGTTGCCATACCAGGCGGTGATGCAACCAGTCAGGATGCTCTCGATGGTGCAGCTGTATAATTTTTTGAGGATCTGAGGACCCATGCCAAATCTTTTCAGTCTCCTGAGGGGGAATAGGCTTTGTCGTGCCCTCTTCACGACTGTCTTGGTGTGTTTGGACCATGATAGTTCGTTGGTGATGTGGACACCAAGGAACTTGAAGCTCTCAACCTGTTCCACTACAGCCCCGTCGATGAGAATGGGGGCGTGCTCAGTCCTCTTTTTTTTCCTGTAGTCCACAATCATCTCCTTTGTCTTGGTCACGTTGAGGGAGAGGTTGTTATCCTGGCACCACATGGCCAGGTCTCTGACCTCCTCCCTATAGGCTGTCTCATCGTTGTCGGTGATCAGGCCTACCACAAAGAAGTCTAGAAATGTACATGTTTTGTGCTCTTGTAGGAAGCAATCACTCCCCTATTGCTGACTACAAATTATCTATAGCTGGCCTAATCACTCACTAACTAGCAAAGGATATTAACAAAATGTGCACACGTGGCTACATGCAGCTCTCGATTTGATCTCAAAACAAGCCCATCTACTCATGACCGCTCATGCTGTAAACAGTCCAGTTCAAAGTAAATGGCACAGATCCATATATGGCAATAGCCTATTTGCACATGACTACTGCAGCTCTGATTGGTTATGGCTCACCAGTCTGTGTAGAGCGTGTCAATGCAATAGAATCCTACTCCGATGCGTTCTGCCTAAAACAAAATCTCTTGCGTAGTTAGTTTTGCATACTAAGTCTTGCCTAGTTCGTTTTGTTTCGGTATGTTGCATTGAAAGTGGCTAATATTGCGTCGATTCGATCACAATTGCCACAGTAAAGGGAAACGTTGATAGTGTTAACAGGGAAAACTAGAAAGTTGGCTAGAGCGAACATTGCTCTAGAGGTGTGTACTGTGTACTGTACTTGGTCAGAGTGCTTGCTGTTGAAGTCAATATTGACCTTAGTCTGGCAGCATTCCTGTCTGGGTAGGGGTGGGTGTGTATATCAGATGCAGGGGCACAACTTTCATTGGGGACTGGGGGACATGTCCCCCCCACATTCTGAAATTACATTTTTGTCTCCCCCAGTTGTATTATTGGAATGTGATCCAAAACAAGGCAACGGTGTGCTTTAGGACCATGCGGACGCCTCCGTGCGTCGGGTAGGCTGTTAGGAGTGTTTATCCGACTGAGGGGGGAAAAATACAAAAAATGTTATGTCCAAAGTTGTGCCCCTGATCAGATGGTATGTTTGCATCATGGTCCATACCTCCAGAGCAGTAGAAGATTGGAAGTGTGTGTGTGAGTGAGTGACTAGCCTGAAGCGTACCATCTAGTTAGAATCTGCCTGGGACAATTCCACCTCTGTCACCATTTGGAAGCACTACATGTTTTTCCACTGTTTTAAAGCCTCGCCCTCCCACCACTGGCCTAAATCACCTCACTGAGGTTTATGGGCGCATCCATCCAAAATGAACGGAGACATTCCAATGGACATACACATTTCTCTCAACACTGAATCACTGTTGACCCCTCATAAAACGGCAATGATGTGACCCTTAGGTGGTGGTGAGTGTGTGGCTGTTTGGCTCACCCCAGAGGTCTGGTGTTCAATGGACATAAAATAGGTATTTTATTGGTGGTAGGTCCTCAGAAGTGGTCAGTTTTGACGACAGGGGCGAAAGCACTCTATTTTTGCACAGATATTAGCCTCTGTCATGTGGTTACTCAAGTTCAACAGATATTGAAGCCAAAGATTGATGCTGAAAGTCCCTTTTTATACATGGTGCCTTCAAAGTATTCACACCCCTTGACTTTTTCACATTTTGTTGTGTTACAGCCTGAATTTAAAATAGATTAAAGTGAGATTTAGTGTCACTGGCCTACACACATTACCCCATAATGTCAAAGTGGAATGATGTTTTTAGAAATTAATTACAAATGAAAAACTGATATGTCCTGTCAATAAGTATTCAACCACTTTGTTATGGCAAGCCTAAATAAGTTCAGGAGAAAAAATTTGGTTAACAAGTAAAATAAGTTGCATGGACTCACTCTGTGTGCAATAATAGCGTTTAACATTTATTTTTTTAAATGATTACCTCATCTCTGTACCCCACATATACAATTATCTGTAAGGTCCCTCAGTAGAGCAGTGAATTTCAAACACATATTCAACCATAAAGACCAGGGAGGTTTTCTAATGACTTGCAAAGAAGGGCACTTATTGGTAGATAACATTTTTTAAATAATAATAATAAAAAGCAGACATTGAATATCCCTTTGAGCATGGTGAAGTTATTCATTACTCTTTGGATGGTGTATCAATACACCCAGTCACTACAAAGATACAGGCGTCCTTCATAACTCAGTTGCCAGAGAGGAAGGAATCTGAGTTTAATAGAGTTTAATAGCTGTGATAGGAGAACTGAGGACGTATCAAAAACATGGCAAAGAAATGCACTTTATGTCCTGAAAACAAACCCCTTATGTTTGGGGCAAATCCAACACAACCCATCACTGAGTACCACTCTTCATATTCTCAAGCATGGTGGTGCCTGCATCATATTATGGGTATGTTTGTCATCGGCAAGAAGTAGGGAGTAGAGCTAAGCACAGGCAAAATCCTAGAGGAAAACCTGGTTTAGTCTCCTTTCCAACAGACACTGTGAGACAAATTCACCTTTCAGCAGGACAATAACTTAAAACACAAGGCCAGATATACACTGGAGTTGCTTACCAAGACAACATTGAATGTTCCTGAGTAGCCTAGTGACAGTTTTGACTTAAATTGGCTTAAATCTATGGCAAGACTAGCAGTGATCGACAACCAATTTGACAGAGCTTGAAGAAATACTCACAGCTGTAATAGCTGCCGAAGGTGATTCTAACATGTATTGACTTAGGGTTGTGAATACTTATATGAATTAGATCTGTATTAATGTTTCTATAAATGTGCAAACATTTCTGAAAATATATTTTCACTTTGTCATTATGGGGTGTTTTGTATAGATCGGTGATGAAAAAAATAATTTAATCAATTTTGATTTCAGGCTGTAACAACAAAATGTGGAATAAGTCAAGGGGTATGAATACTTTCTGAAGGCACTGTATCAGTTGTTTAATGAAAATAGTTTTTGAGAAATGATAGACATGGCGTATAGGCTCTCTCATACAGCCATAATGTAGCTCAACACATCTGGAGTACCAGGCTATTGTATATAAATAGGATTCAAGTACATACTGATATCAACTCACTCACTGTGCCTTTTGCATCATACTAGGAGGTGGACTTCTTGAGCTGCTCTGGAGAGTTGAGCGGCTTTGATGTATGCATCGACAAGGGCACATTTGACGCCATAAGCCTGAACCCAGAGAACACTGAGGAGGGCAAAGCATGTTACATCCAAGCCCTGAAAGGGGCACTGAAGGAGGATGGGCTATTCGTCATCACTTCCTGCAACTGGACTAAGGAACAGCTACTACAGATGTTCAGCCAAGGTGAGTGAACCATCCGAGACACTCCTGGAATGTTGTGAGTGGAACATTGGATTACACTTTTCAGGACTCCTCCATCCCACGGTCAATATAATAACCTAAATATCTGTTTGTTTCCTGAATGCAAAGTTAGTTCTCATCAGTAGCCTTGATTGTTTATGGCATCTTTTATGCCATTATGATGGTAGTTTTGTATGCTCAATAGCAAGTTAAGAATTATCAACAGGGAGGAGGGCAGTCTGTTGGGCTTGTAAAAAATTTTTTGGGGGTGGTTCATTTCGGTGTCTGACCTATTATTAAAACATTGATATAATGCCTCAACCAAGACAGCTCTCTGGTCAAGTTATAATATATATAATAATTATTTAGGCTTGCCATAACAAAGTGGTTGAATACTTATTGACAAGACATTTCCTTTTTTTCATTTGTAATTAATTTCTAAGTGTCAGGTTATAACAAAAGCAGCCTTGTTTAGCCAGTATTTAGGCAAGCTTCCATTTGCTGTCACCCTTCAGCAGGAGTAAGAGCTGGGGAGGTGCTTTTGGGACCAAGGCCATGTGAACCTCATCTGTCAAAATGACAGCTTGTCTGTACTGGCTTTGAAGATGCACCACAGATGGTGAATGGTAGTTGCTTAAAAACCCACACAAAACCAGTGTCTAGTGCGAGGGTTAGAGGTTTTGAGGGAGTTTTACAGCTTGAAAAAGCAATGCTAACATAGCAAGGTATTAACTCTATGATTGCTGCTCATAAACGTATCTTCTTTGACTTGCAGGGTTTGATTTTGTGAAAGAGCTACCAACACCCCGCTTTCAGTTTGGTGGCAAGACTGGCAACAGTGTGACCGCAATAATCTTCAAACGACTTCACTGACTTTTGCCCTCAAGAAAAACAGCATTCTGAAATGTTGTTTTTATGGACTTTTTCCACAATCATTTATTTCTCAATTGAAAAGTTTCATTTTTGTGGAATGTTTTGAGAAAGGATCACACCAACAATCAGTATTCCACCAAATAAATAAATGTTATTTGTCTTGCACGTTGACATGTTTCCTCTTTCCTTACCTTTTCTCCACATTGTATCAGATTCCAGACATCAGACATCTAAATTGTGCAATGAGAATCCAACCGGCAATGTAAAATTCCTTCACCTTTTATTATGTAAAGTGGCACAGTGGTCTAATGCACTGCATTGCAGTGCTAGCTGTGCCACTAGAGATCCTGGTTCGAGTCCAGGCTCTGTCGCAGCCGGCCGCGACCGTGACTGGGAGACCCATGGGCGGTGCACAATTGGTCCAGCGTCGTCCAAGGTAGGGGAGGGTTTGGCCGGCAGGGATGTGGGTTCGTTTCCCACGGGGGGCCAGTATGGGAAGAAAACAAAAAAACATGTATGTATTCACTAACTGTAAGTCGCTCTGGATAAGAGCGTCTGCTAAATGACTAAAATGTAAATGTATGTAACCGTTCACTCTTTCTGGCATTGCCATATCACTGTACCCTGATGACCATTACCATATCACTGTACCCTGATGTGATGTCCATTACCATATCACTGTACCCTGATGTCCATTACCATATCACTGTACCCTGATGTCCTTTCACAAAGCTTAGAACTGTCACAAGGAAATGTGGGAGTTAGTGCCACTAAATATGATAGTCAGACACAGCAGAGGGGGCCATTTCTCAGCATTATAAATGCATCAAGCCTTGTCCTCTAATCAGCAGCACATTGTTACTTATCACATTAAATTTGACTATATTCAGATAATTAATGTAATTTGGATTGATTCATCCAAAATCGCCCCCTGGGAAAAAATATAACTTTTGATTGTCAAATAGCTAATCATAAAATAGCTATGTGGCTTTCTAATATTGTAAATTTTTGCTAATATTAAAGATGCATTATTTCATAATTACAGCTAATTTCCTATGAAACCTTTTAGTTCAGATTGCCATTAGTTCTTGGCATCTTATCATCCCCATTTCCTTTGTTCCTACGTAAGTATTTTTTATCTTTTAAGTGGATTCTCCTGCCTTGTGGCATGAGGTCATCACTGACCCATATGAACTCATCTTCATGTGGATTCAGTTAGCTGCAGTCAGAAGATCATGGAATATTAGGTCTTCCTAGAGTAGGGCACTGATAATCTTGTTCACCGGACACCAGCCATGTGTCCTCTAGCCTGTGTGAGGGAGGCTAGAGAACTGAGAGTACAGGGATAGTATGTAGTCTGTAACCTTTTCAAATGCTTATTAACCAAATAGGGATGGTATCAAGTTCAAAATTGTTATGCATAACTGCAAATCCAGGGAGCGTGTATAGCTAGCTATTCATTAATGTACCTTTGGATTGAGCTGTGGATGTATTCATCCTGTATACCTATGTCAACATTTTCTATTCACAAAAGTCCTCAGTTTTGCAATCCACCTTAATAACCAGCTCCTAATGAATACACAGACATGGTTCAAAGAAAGCGAAGTGATTTCCTGTCTTAACTCTGTCATTAATAACTGTCAAACTCTACCTATAATTGGAATCTGGGCGCATGGCCCAATAGGAGCAGTCAATGTGAGGCATGCTGTTGAGTAAACGCATGCAACGTGTTACGAGAATTATTGCCTGGAAATTTACAAGCACTGAATATCCTGCCTGGATGCGCATCATCATAGAATATCAAATCAATGTTCATTAGTCTTGTACACAGTTTAGCAGATGTTGTAGTGGGTGCAGTGAAATGCTTATATACGTATATATGCTTATAAATTGTATACCTTTACACAACCTTTTCCATTGAAACAAGATGCTTCTTGACTCTTCACTCAAATCAATATCGTCCAATTGACATTTACACTGTCTCAGAAGAGACAGCATCTAAGGAGTCTTCAAATGGCTCTTTGCTTGGCTGGCACAGAAACAATGTATTTGTTCTGCACCACAGATTATATTGAATTATGGACTGTAGCTCCCAACTCCTTACAGTGCAGTCGGAAAGTATTCAGACCCCTTGACTTTTTCCACATATTGTAATGTTACAGCCTTATTCTAAAAGGGATTACATTTTTTTTTATCCTCAGCAATCTACACACAATACCCCATAATGACAAAGCGAAAACCATTTTTTTTAGAAATGTTTGCAAATGTATTACAAAAAAAATCTAATAGAAATACCTTATTTACATAAGTATTCAGACCCTTTGCTATGAGATTCGAAATTGAGCTCCGGTGCATCCTGTTTCCATTGATCATCCTTGAGATGTATCTACAACTTGATCGGAGTTCACCTGTGGTAAATTCCATTGATTGGACATGATTTGGAAAGGCACACACCTGTCTATAGAAGGTCCCACAGTTGACAGTGCATGTCAGAGCAAAAACCAAGCCATGAGGTCGAAGGAATTGTCCGTAGAGCTCCGAGACAGCATTGTGTCGAGGCACAGATCTTGGGAAAGGTACCAAAAAATGTCTGCAGCATTGAAGGTCCCCAAGAACACAGTGGCCTCCATCATTCTTAAATAGAAGACGTTTGGAACCATCAAGACTCTTCCTAGAGCTGGCCGCCTGGCCAAATTGAGCAATCGGGGGAGAAGGGCCTTGGTCAGGGAGGTGACCAAGAACCCAATGGTCACCCTGACCGTGCTCCAGAGTTCCTCTGTGGGGATGGGAGAACCTTCCAGATAGACAACCATCTCTGCAGCACTCCACCAATCAGGCCTTTATGGTAGAGTGGCCAGACGGAAGCCACTCCTCAGTAAAAGGCACATGACAGCCTGCTTGGAGTTTGCCAAAAGGCACCTAAAGGACTCTCAGACCATGAGAAACAAGATTCTCTGGTCTGATGAAACCAAGATTGAACTCTTTGGCCTGAATGCCAAGTGTCACGTCTGGAGGAAACCTGGCACCATCCCTACGGTGAAGCATGGTGGTGGCAGCATCATGCTGTGGGGATGTTTTTCAGCGGCAGGGACTGGGAGACTAGTCAGGATCGAGGCAAAGCTGAACGGAGCAAAGTACAGAGAGATCCTTGGTGAAAACCTGCTCTAGAGCGCTCAGGTCCTCAGACTGGGGCGATGGTTCACCTTCCAACAGGACAATAACCCTAAACACACAGCCAAAACAACGCAGGAGTGGCTTCGGGACAAGTCTCTGAATGTCCTTGAGTGGCCCAGCCAGAGCCCGGACTTGAACTTGATGGAACATCTCTGGAGAGACCTGAAAATAGCTATGCAGCAACGCCCCCCATCCAACCTGACAGAGCTTGAGAGGATCTGCAGAGAAGAATGGGAGAAACTCCCCAAATACAGGTGTGCCAAGCTTGTAGTGTCATACCCAAGAAGAATCAATGCCGTAATCGCTGGCAAAGGTGCTTCAACAAAGTACTGAGTAAAGAGTCTGAATACTTATGTAAATGTATATTTTCGTTTTTAATTATGTATAAATTGGCAAAAGTGTCAAACTGTTTTTGCTTTATCAATATACACACACAATACCCAATAATGACGAGGGGGAAAAACGATTGAATACATTTTTGATTAAGTCTGTAACATAACAAAATGTGGAAAAAGTCAAGGGGTCTGAATACTTCCCGAAGGCACTGTATATAAAGTCCACTCCCTTGCACAGGTGCTGTTGCTAAGAGACGCAGTCACAAATACGGAAACTGGGAGACGGGACAATCCTGTTAATCGAAGTCATGTCATGAGAGTAGTTCAGTCAACTTTTCCACACAGCATTCCTTACTGTCAGGGTATGCTGCTAATGCAGTTGCAAAACACCATTCAAATAATCCTCCAATTGCATCTGTG